>NC_136415.1:221392678-221992678 GCF_051521515.1 Lactuca serriola | reverse complement strand
TCAAGAATATCTTTCAATCTTCTTAGATTAGATTGACACCTGTTAATTTCGTCTACTTTTCACGAAGAACACAAAGAACACGAAGAACAAGCACCTGGAAACCTTTGAATCTTCTTAGAATCTATTTAAGATCATCAAGTGTTCATCTTTCCTCAAGAACTTCTGGCTGTGAACACCTTTAGGGTCGTGAACCCTTCAAGCTAGGGTCGTGAACACCCCTCTCCTGGCCATGAACACATATCAACTTCCTTTTTAGCTTCTAACACTCCAATTTGTAAGTTATACTTACAAATTACCCCGGTTTTCAATCATTCCTATGATTATATTTGCTAATTGGTTGCATATATACTATACAAATTGCTATATAGGGCTTGTTGTGCTATGGGATTTCACTCATGTGTCTAGACATCCTATATCAATTCTTCATTTGAATCACCCTCCAAAAGGTGAGTTCATACCCCCATATTTTCGTAGTTTTTACTGTTTTAAAGGGGGGGGGGTATAAGTCTACCACAAGGATTTTGTGTTCCAATAAAATGGTTTCAAAATATCTTACCAAAAATGGATTTCATTTTTATAAAAGCAAAATGTTTCAAATTGTGTTAAAATGACATCAAGTCATGAAAATTATTTCAAAAGGTTAAATTCTTTAAATGATTTATAAAATTATGTTTTTCCCCAAAAATCATATATATATATATATATATATATATATATATATATATATATATATATATAAGATCTAAAAGGCTTAGGACTGATAAGTCACTATGAATTCTTTTCCTTGCTAGGATGTGGGCTTATAATATCGGTTATTTGTCTGAATGTCATTTAAATTTTACTTATATATATATATATATATATATATATATATATATATATATATATATATATAATTGTATATATGTATATAAATATTAAAGGTTATTTCATTTAGTTTCAATAACCTTTGTAACATGTCGAGCAAGGGGTTGCATTCATGATAGTTAATACCAATTCAGAAAGCACATATAAATTATAATAGGTATAATTTATGATTCATAGAACATTGATTCACGAACCAAGTATACTAGAGTACACTGTTTTACAAGAACAAGGGTTGATACAAAACTAATCAAGAGTATATAGCTTTCAAATACATGTTAAGAATACTAATTCAGAAACCTTCTATCAATCATTATTTCAGAATGATTGGGTTTTCACTTATATTATACACGTAATGTCTATATGCTTTTTATGACTCATTTGATTCAGGTTGTTTAATTCATTTAAACAACATAGTTAAAGTCCTTACATTATAACAAGAATCTCCAGTCGGGGGATCGAAACAAGTGCGTATAGATCTATATTGGGATTGACAACCCCGCACTCAGACTGCTAGCTACAGCCATGCATACACGCCTACGAGTGACAATTGTTATAAACAACTTTTAATGCCTTCAAAGCATTGTTTCAGGCCATTTAGTCTTAGTATGGTTATAATAACTCGTTAAAAAGATATTAACAATACGGTTAGTGTTTAATTAACTAAACATGAGTACATTTTAAAAGTACAAGTTTACCAAAATATAGTTTTCAATATTACATCTCAGTATTCAATAACAGTTGGTGAAGCCAGGCACCCTCAATTTTACAGTTTATACAAAAAGGATACAAAAATAGAACACTGGTTTGCAAATAGAATGGTTTTATGTGATTAAAACTACTTTTCTTATACAACAGAAAATATAGGATTTTCTGGAACAGTTTACATATTCAAGAAACAGAAAACATACTTTCAAACATAAATACTCATGTACTCACTCAACTTTATGTTGATACTCTCTTTTCAAATTACTTGTATTCTCAGGGAATCAGTAGACAGGTACTCCCCGAGCTTTTGAGAAAATGGAACTATTTTTGAGTCATATCTTTTTCTTTTGTATAAACTGTTTTGGTGTCGATATACATTGATTGAACACGTGTAAAAACTTATACATATTAATGCAATGGTTGTTTGTACTTTGATTACTATGATGTATGTGTTGTGATACTACAAATGAAGTCATCCACCCCCGGACATTTCTGTCGTCTGGTTTGGGGGTGTGACAGATTGGTATGAGAGCATTGTTTATAGTGAACTTATTATATCAATCCAGAAAAGATATACAAACTATAAATACATTGGGGCTGATATCCCTGACGACAAGTATACTTCTAAAATTTAAGTACTTTTACCAGAAGTATACTGAAACTCATACCTACAAGTACAGTGTCACAATCATAACAACTTAAAAGTATTTGGATCTTGGACACTACAGTCAAACCTGGGTAGTTATGTAATCATATCTGGGATTAATATAGCCTGATCAACTATATTGGTTTGAGATATAACCAACATGTGTTTGGGAGTGATGGTAGTGTTGCAGTATGTCTAAAACTTACCAATTACACATATACAGAAGAACTCTAGAACAGAACATAAAGTTAAAATACTATAGGAGTATTTTAGGCACTATATACTAATAACAAACATGTGAAAACAAAAGAACCATTGTGGGTAGAGCTATAAATATTAAGGATATATTATAGTTATATATAATTAAAGTTATATAGACTTAGAGTATATGATCTAGCTTCATTTCCTGTTCCTTGTTTGGTTGTGTCACACCCCCAAACCGGAACGGCGGAAACGTTCGGGGGCGGATGACTTCATGTGGTAACGTAAAAAATGAATACATAATAAAGAAACTAATACAACCATCATATATATAATTGAAAGTTTACATTTGTCAAAAGGTACATGTTCAAAACCAATTACAATATGATGTCCAAAATATGAAATTAAACTGGCACCGCAGCGTCCCTCCTTCAAAAGCATATTGTTACATGTATTTACTGAATCCCTGGGACATACAGGTAATTTTGAAAGAGTAGATCAGCATTTAAGCTGGTGAGTTTTATAAGTATTAAATGACAATGTTGGTATGAAATGAAACTGTTTTGTTCTTGTTTGTTTCTAGAAAATCCAATATTTCCTACTAGTATAAAAGCAGCCTTCTCTCAAGACCAATGTTTGTTTCTAAAAATGTATGTAAGTATAAAATTTCCAATACTTCTAAAAAAACCCATAAATCAATGTGTTTTCAATACTCCATGTGAGTTTTATAACCATGTTATTGACTAGAAATGCCTATACACAACGTTCTTCAGGCGTTCGAATGTTCTGATATTTGTCACCCCAAACGGTGGACTGTAGCTAACAGTCAGGGCGCGGGTTGTCAAGCCCGTATAGATCTATACACAAACACCAGGCTCCCCCTCCAAGGGATTCTGGTATATAATATAGGACTTGAAATGCGTACTCGAACGTACGTGAAGTTAATGTCTCACAAAATTTAGTATAAAACTGATTTACATATGAAAATGGACATTTGTTCGTGTATGTGAAAGTATACTTCTTGAAATAGTGTTTCTAGTATGTAAAAGTTCATAATGTTCTCGCAAAACTATACCTATTATAGTTTTCTAAACGTATGTCTCGTTTTTATAGTAATCCTTAGTAAGAATGCTCACTTGCTATGAAAAAGTTATAAGTTATATAGTACCAATAAACACCTATACATATATAACCACATTTTTCCATTTCCAAGAATATGATGTTATCTTGATATATTTTGCATACAAAAGTTTCCCTATAATAGCTATAAATCACATATGATTTCCGTTGATAAAATGTATAATAAAACTTTTTATAGATATAACACACAATAATAATTGTGTGTTTTACTTGTATTCCCCCCTTAAAAGCATATAAAGATATTTATAAAACATTTAAAAGTGTGAATTATAAGGGTATGAACTCACTTGAAAGATTGCGGAAATCGAGATGGAAAACCAAGCAGAGTTTCGTCTCGGGAAATGGATTTTTCTCGGGATCCTCGGGAATCTCGGGAGTAAAATCGACCTTCGGGTCTTGAGCAAAATGATCAGGGCTTCGGGGTAGTGCGGGCACGGAAAACGAGGCAATATCTTGAGAGAAATGGGGTGAATTTCCCGGAACCCTCGCATCTCTATTTATAGGGGGTCTGAGAAGCCTCGGTACGCGGGGCGTACGCTCGTACGCAGCGCGTACGCGTACGTCATGCATGACCGAGTCCTCGACTGCCTCGGACTTCGGATGGGACGGGGGGGGGGGGGGGGGTAGCTTCGCATAGGGGCGACGTGGACGGACCGAGACCAAGGCCATTGCGTACGCGGGGCGTACGGGGTTACGCGGCGCGTAACTCGGATGAGGACGCTGACTCCTCCTTCGGATATTACCGCATTTTTGATTTAAATTTATATATAATTTATTTAATAAACTTCAAAAAAAATCATATCTTCTTCATACGAACTCCGTTTTCGATGGTCTTTATATCCACGCGTAGGTGAGACTACGCTCTACAACTTTCATTTAGACTCCGTCGGAAAATTCCGAAATTATTTTTATTATTTGTTTATTAAAATGACGTGATTAAGGAATTTCTTCAAAAATTCATAACTTCTTTATCTGACGTCGGTTTTTGCCAGACTTTTTACCGCTGAATTACCATTGTCGAGACCTTCGATTCTCGTTTAGGTCATTCCGGCCAAAAGTCGTTCGATCTTCGATTCGAGTTTTTAGCTGTCTGTTGCTAAGCTGAACTTGGAAAAATCTTAACTTCAGTATACGAAGCCGGAATTGAGCATTCTTTTTACGTACGATCTCGGTTTAATGAAATTAAACATAGTAGGTAGTTAAATAGAAACTTTTTGGACATTTTATTATCAAAGTTAATTTCTTTAACTCAAAAGTGGTTACAATACTTGACCTATTAGGCCTTTACAAAGAGTTGAAATATCGGGTTGTCACATCATCCCCCCGTTAGAGGGAATTTCGTCCTGAAATTTAAAGTAGTAAAGATACTAGTGAACATGAAAGAGATGAGGGTACTTTTGTTTCATCTGATCTTCGCGTTCCCATGTGAATTCAGGTCCTCGCTTGGCGTTCCAGCGAACCTTCACGATGGGTATGCGACTTTGTTTCATTTGTTTGACCTCTCGGTCCATGATTTCTACCGGTTCTTCCACAAAGTTGAGGCTCTCGTTGATCTCGATCTCGTCGAGTGGAATAACAAGAGTCTCATCGGACAAACACTTTTTCAAGTTCGAGACATGGAAGGTTGGATGTACGTTACTAAGTTCACGCGGTAGGTTAAGTTTGTAAGCCATAGGGCCGATTCTGGCAAGAATCTCGAAAGGCCCTATGTATCTTGGATTCAGTTTCCCACGCTTTCCAAAGCGTATTAAACCCTTCCACGGTGAGACCTTCAATAAAACGTGGTCTCCTACCTGGAATTCCAAAGGTTTCCTCCTTTGGTCAGCGTAGCTTTTTTGTCGGTCTCTAGAGACTTTCAATCGTTCACGAATTTGAACGATCTTCTCTGTCATTTCTCGTATGATTTCCGGAACTGTAAGAGTGCTTTCAGGAACTCGTCCTTTAGCTAACTGGGTGTCGCTAACTTCAGCCCAGCACAGAGGGGACCTGCACTTTCGACCATAGAGGGCTTCAAACGGAGCAGCCTTTATGCTTGTATGATAACTATTGTTGTCTGAAAATTCGACCAAAGGTAAATGGATATCCCATGCCTTTCCAAAGTCAATCACACAGGCTCTCAGCATATCTTCCAAGGTTTGTATCGTTCTCTCACTTTGCCCGTCTGTTTGTGGGTGGTAGGCTGTACTCATGTCTAGCCTCGTCCTCAGGGAACCTTATAGTGACTGCCAGAACCTTGAAGTAAATCTACTATCTCTATCGGAGATAATAGATATCGGAATACCATGCAGTCTCACTATTTCCCTTATATAAGTTCTTGTAAGCTTTTCCATCTTGTCAGTCTCCTTGATTGGTAGGAAATGCGCGGATTTGGTCAATCTGTCGACGATGACCCATATGGTATCGATTCCACTCATCGTCTTGGGCAACTTGGTTATGAAGTCCATAGTAATTCGTTCCCATTTCCGTTATGGTATCTCCGGTTGTTGTAGTAATCCTGAAGGTTTCTAATACTCGACCTTAACCTTAGCGCAAGTAAGGCATTTACTTACGAAGGTAGCAATTTCTGCTTTCATGTTAGGCCACCAGTACAGTTTCTTAAGATCCAGATACATTTTATCTGAACCTGGGTGGACAGAATATCTTGTGTTGTGTGCTTCGGTCATGACTACGTCTCTGAAACCACCATGTTTCGGCGTCCAGATTCGGTCCATGAGATAATATGCTCCGCCACCCTTGACTTCTAGATTCTTTTCCATTCCCTGTAGGGATTCACCCACCACATTTTCAGGTCGCAAAGCTTCCATTTGTGCCTCTTTAATTTGTGTGGATAAGTGGGAATGGATAGTCATAGTCAGAGATCTGACCCTCCGACCAGTGTATTCCTTTCGACTGAGGGCGTCAGCTACCACGTTGGCCTTGCCAGGATGATAACGGATTTCGCATTCGTAGTCATTGAGTAACTCAACCCATCGTCGTTGCCACATGTTGAGTTCCTTCTGATCAAAAATGTGTTGAAGGCTCTTGTGATCGGTAAAAATAGTACTCTTTGTTCCGTATAAGTAGTGTCTCCAGATCTTCAAAGCAAATACCACTGCTCCTAACTCAAGATCGTGTGTCGTATAGTTCACTTCGTGTGTCTTAAGCTGTCGGGTGGCATAAGCAATAACCCTCCCTCTCTGCATAAGAACACAACCAAGTCCTTGGTTTGATGCATCGCAATACACTACGAAATCTTATATCCCTTCGGGGAGGGATAATATCAGTGCGGTGCACAAGGCCTGTTTCAGTGTTTGGAACGCCTTCTCTTGTTTCGCTTCCCAGTCAAAGGCCACGCCTTTCTGGGTTAATGTAGTAAGAGGTTTCGCAATGCTAGAGAAGTTCTTTATGAATCTGCGATAGTAGCCAGCGAGACCTAGAAATTGGTGAATCTCTGTAGGTGTCTTTGGTGCCGACCAGTTCTCGATGGCCTTAATTTTGGAGGGGTCCACGTGTATTCCCTTCTCGCTAACAACGTTACCCAAAAATTCGACTCTTCGAATCCAAAATTCGCATTTAGAGAACTTCGCATAGAGTTTCTCCGATCGCAGTGTTTCTAAGACTTTTCGTAGGTGTTGACTGTGCTCTTCCTTACTTCGGGAGTAGATGAGTATATCATCGATGAAGACGATGACGAATTGATCTAAGTAAGGATGGCACATCCTATTCATTAGGTCCATGAATACTACTGGTGTGTTGGTTAATCCGAACGGCATCACTACAAACTCATAGTGTCTGTAACGGGTTCGGAAAGCTGTCTTTGGAATATCCTCCTCTAGTACTCGTAATTGGTGATACCCGGATCGTAGGTCTATCTTCGAGAAATAGTTTGCCCCTTGAAGTTGATCGAATAGGTCGTCAATGCGGGGTAGAGGATAACGATTTTTGACGGTAAGTTTTTTCAATTCTCTGTAGTCAATGCACATACGGAACGATCCGTCTTTCTTCTTTACGAACAAGACCGGTGCTCCCCAAGGTGAGAAACTTGGTCTAATAAATCCTTTTTGATGGAGTTCGTTAAGTTGACTGGAAAGTTCTTGCATCTCCGCTGGTGCCAGACGATAAGGCGATTTCGCTACTGGAGTAGCCCCTGGAACTAAGTCGATTCTAAACTCGACTTGACGTTGTGGTGGTAATCCTGGTAGTTCTTCTGGGAAGATATCGGGAAAGTCGCGTACTTCTAGAATGTTCTTGATGTCCTTCCGTTGCTGACTCGTATCGATGATGTGTGCAAGGAATGCTCGACAATCCTTCCGTAAACACTTTCGAGCTTGGATACACGAAATGATGCGAAGGTTTGTACTTGATTTGTCGCCGTAAATCACTAATGTCTCGTCGTTAGGGAGATTAAGACGAACTACTTTTTCAAAGCACAAGATGTCGGCGCGAAGAAGACTTAACCAATCCATGTCGATTATAACGTCGAAGCTTTTAATTTGGACTGGCATGAGGTTGATTGGGAAAGAATGGCCGTCTAAAGTTAATGTACAGCCCATGTATATGCAGTTAGTGTTTTCCGTTAATCGGTTTGCCAATTCTATAGTGAATGATTTTTCTAACTTGCTAGGTGCACATCTAAGTAAGTGAATAAAGTTTTGACTCACGAATCTCCTCTCCGCTCCACTATCAAATAGTATGCATGCGTATGAATTATCTAGAAGGAACGTACCAGCAACTACAGTCGGATCAGCTACGGCTTCCTCGTGGCCTATAGCAAAAACTCGTCCCACACCGCCGGTGCCTGCTGCCTTTGGGCAGTTCCTCTTGTAGTGTCCCGTCTCGCCACAGCTGTAGCAAGTTTGGCCTACACCCGTGTTGGGAACTTGAGTGATCGGCCTTGCGGGATCCTTGCAGAAACGGACAATGTGTCCCTTTCTGTTGCAGTTGGAGCACTGCATTTCCCGACTAGGTCCATGATGGTGGTAAGCGCATTTGGTGCACTTTGGAAGGTTGCCTACATAAGGCTTTGCTGGGTAGACATTTGTAGGGACGGTAGTAGGTACAGTAGCAGCATTCACTAAAACCAGTTGTTTCTTCACGGATCCTTGGGAAGACCCACCCTTCCCATTATTCCATCCTCTCTTCCTGTTATTGTTGTTGTAGTTCCCTCTTTGTGGTTCTGGTGCAGAAATGGTTGAGTTCCGATGACTTCCATAGTCAACAAGAGAAAGTGCCAGTTCCTTGGCACTTTCAAAGGTGTCAGGCTTTGAAGCTAACACGCTCGATCGTATTTGGGGCGTCAGTCCCCAAATGTACCTCTCTATTTTCTTGCTCTCAGGAGCAATCATATCTGGGCAAAGGATTGCCAGATCGCAGAATCGGTTGGTAAAAGTTGCTATGTCGGTACCAACCATTCCCAGAGTCCAGAGTTCGTTTTCGAGCTTTTGAATCTCTCCTCGTGGACAGTATTCCCTCATCAGCATGAACTTTAAGCTCTCCCAACTTATGGAATTTGCCACTATCAGAGTAAGTACTTTAACATGGCCATTCCACCAAGTTAAGTCTCTATCAGTAAGTGTGAAGGTGGCAAACTTAACTTTGCTGTGTTCGGGACAGGAGCAGATTTCGAAAACTGACTTTGTCCTTTCAATCCACTGCCTCAGGATCATCACACCACCGGTCCCATTAAACATCCGTGGTTTGGCATTCGTAAAGTCTTTATAGGTGCACTCCCGGGGTTGTCCATGACTCTCGCCATGGTTGGAAGGAAGTGTGCCAATTCCCAAGCCAGTAGCAACAGGGGTATTGAGCTGTGACATGGCAGCCGCTACAGCTTCGGTGACTGCTGCTTGGAACATGGCACCATCAAACTGAGGTGGTGGAGGAGGTGGTGGTAGAGGTGCTTCCCCACCGTTGTTTCGTCACGGGTTCCTACGCGGAGGCATCCTTCAACTATAGGTTGAAAAGATAAAGATAAGAATTCCATGGCATAGAAAATGTATGTGTCTCATGAACTAAATTCCTATTGTTCAACAACAGATGATAGTATGAGTCTCAAAATAGAAGAATGAAAGTTATTTGTGAGACTGCAAATATAAAGCAAGCATTCGGTGTCTCGATGACCTTTTAAGGATTGAACGAAATACTCCTCGTAGTAATAATAGTGCCACTTATATTACTATAATAGTTGATACAACGATCACAAAATTTTGACCCCTATAAGGGTCTCCGGTTACAAAGTTCAAGAATTTTAAAGACTTTTAGCCGAGGTCCTAACTTATAACAAAATTTGAGATTTCGACAAGCACTACTTGCAACGTAGGTTGCACTTGGAGCTTGACTCTGCATCCGATTGTTTTGACTTCATTAGACGTCTATCGAAGGCGGTCTGTTGTTCCCTTAATTCGGCGAGCGCTGCAATCATTTGCGCCTGAAATGCCTCGGTTTGGTGTTGGGCATTGTCCTGAGCTCTGTCCAGCCTACGGATGTCGGAAGTGTGAACCTATACTTCCACGTTGACATCCCGAATCCGGCTAGCTTGAACTCCGGATTGGTAGGACTGGTTGGTGAGTTTGCCCACCATGACCGGGAGTGCCCGATCGGCTGAACCTCCACCGCGGACATCGTAGAAATCTCGGCACATGCCGTAGGGAGGGCGTAGACTTTGTTGTTGGCTCCAATGGTGGAGGTGACTTCCCCAAATGGGAGTCGGTCCTTGAAAGTTCCTTACGAAGGCGGGAGGTTGTGCGGGTGGTGGGTTGATCACTTCCGGCTCTGAGTCGGTACCGGAGTCATCCTCTTCTTCCAATTCTATGGGTTCTTCATCCTCCTCGGGATCATCTTCGATCCATCCCCCGTTGCCTTGGTTGGGATAGTAGGGGTCGTCGGGGTGATGAAATCCAGCCATTTGACTGTACGAGAATAGGGTTATAAGAATTGAATAAAGTCGGAACATGTAAGATTAAACATGTAAGTTAAACTAGTTTATGCAGCAAATACTCCTATAGTATTTAAATTCTTGTGTTTGATCCTCGTGATGTTTTTGGTAAGTTTGACTTGTTGCTTACTACGAGCATTCCTCAATGTACATTGGTCCGATTTCGGGCAAATATAGTTGATCACGCTATATTTGTCCCAAATCCGATTACATATATCAAGTCTTAATCGTAGTGTCAACTTGCCTAAATACTTGTTGTATAGTTAGATATCATGAAAATAATTTGTTGTATGCACGTATTTGTACTTAAATGAACTACAATTAAGTTAAACGTAACGCTGCTCAAGCGTAAAAAGAAAATTGTTTTGTCAGAGAGTATTAGTCCCTTAAGCATTTATAATTTCTATATCTTATGTGGTTCGATATACTTAGTTCACTATAAACATTGCTCTGATACCAATCTGTCACACCCCCAAACCGGAACGGCGGAAACGTTCGGGGGCGGATGACTTCATGTGGTAACGTAACAAATGAATACATAGTAAAGAAAGTAATACAACCATCATATATGTAATTGAAAGTTTACATTTGTCAAAAGGTACATGTTCAAAACCAATTACAATATGATGTCCAAAATATGAAATTAAACTGGCGCCGCAGCGTCCCTCCATCAAAAGCATATTGTTACCTGTATTTACTGAATCCCTGGGACATACAAGTAATTTTGAAAGAGTAGATCAGCATTTAAGCTGGTGAGTTTCATAAGTATTAAATGACAATGTTGGTATGAAATGAAACTGTTTTGTTCTTGTTCGTTTGTTTCTAGAAAATCCTATATTTCCTACTAGTATAAAAGCAGCCTTCTCTCAAGACCAATGTTTGTTTCTAAAAATGTATGTAAGTATAAAATTTCCAATACTTCTAAAAAAAACCCGTAAATCAATGTGTTTTCAATACTCCATGTGAGTTTTATAACCATGCTATTGACTAGAAATGCCTATACACAACGTTCTTCAGGCGTTGGAATGTTCTGATATTTGTCACCCCAAACGGTGGACTGTAGCTAACAATCAGGGTGCGGGTTGTCAAGCCCGTATAGATCTATACACAAACACCAGGCTCCCCCTCCAAGGGATTCTGATATATAATATAGGACTTGAAATGTGTACTCGAACGTACGTGAAGTTAATGTCTCACAAAATTTAGTATAAAACTAATTTACATATGAAAATGGACATTTGTTCTTGTATGTGAAAGTATACTTCTTGAAATAGTGTTTCTAGTATGTAAAAGTTCGTAATGTTCTCGCAAAACTATACCTATTATAGTTTTCTAAAAGTGTGTCTCGTTTGTATAGTAATCCTTAGTAAGAATGCTCACTTGCTTTGAAAAGTTATAAGTTATATAGTACCAATAAACACTTATACATATATAACCACATTTTTCCATTTCCAAGAATATGATGTTATCGTGATATATTTTGCATACAAAAGTTTCCCTATAATAGCTATAAATCACATATGATTTCCGTTGATAAAATGTATAATGAAACTTTTTATATATATAACACACGATAATAATTGTGTGTTTTACTTGTATTCCCCCCTTAAAAGCATATAAAGATATTTATAAAACATTTAAAAGTGTGAATTATAAGGGTATGAACTCACTTGAAAGATTGCGGAAATCAAGATGGAAAACCGGGCAGAGTTTTGTCTCGGGAAACGGATTTTTCTCGGGATCCTCGGGAATCTCGGGAGTAAAATCGACCTTCGGGTCTTGAGCAAAATGATCAGGGCTTCGGGGTAGTGTGGGCACGGAAAACGAGACAATATCGTGAGAGAAATGAGAGAAATGGGGTGAATTTCCTGGAACCCTCGCATCTCTATTTATAGGGGGTCTGACAAGCCTCGGTACGCGGGGCGTACGCTCGTACGCAGCGCGTACGTGTACGTCATGCATGACCGAGTCCTCGACTGCCTCGGACTTCGGATGGGACGGGGGGGGGGGGGGGGGTAGCTTCGCATAGGGGCGACGTGGACGGACCGAGACCAAGGCCATCGCGTACGCGGGGCGTACGGGGTTACGCGGCGCGTAACTCGGATGAGGACGCTGACTCCTCCTTCGGATATTACCGCATTTTTGATTTAAATTTATATATAATTTATTTAATAAACTTCAAAAAAAATCATATCTTCTTCATACGAACTCCGTTTTCGATGGTCTTTATATCCACGCGTAGGTGAGACTACGCTCTACAACTTTCATTTAGACTCCGTCGGAAAATTCCGAAATTATTTTTATTATTTGTTTATTAAAATGACGTGATTAAGGAATTTCTTCAAAAATTCATAACTTCTTTATCTGACGTCGGTTTTTGCCAGACTTTTTACCGCTGAATTACCATTGTCGAGACCTTCGATTCTCGTTTAGGTCATTCCGGCCAAAAGTCGTTCGATCTTCGATTCGAGTTTTTAGCTGTCTGTTGCTAAGCTGAACTTGGAAAAATCTTAACTTCAGTATACGAAGCCGGAATTGGGCATTCTATTTACGTACAATCTCGGTTTAATGAAATTAAACATAGTAGGTAGTTAAATAGAAACTTTTTGGACATTTTATTATCAAAGTTAATTTCTTTAACTCGAAAGTGGTTACAATACTTGACCTATTAGGCCTTTACAAAGAGTTGAAATATCGGGTTGTCACAGGTTGTGGATTTAGAGCAGGATCATTTAGTCGAAGGTCGATTATACCCAATTTATATATAGTTAGTATACGCTTTGTAGTTATAGTAGTACCTAGAACAAGTCCTACAAAATTTATTATATGTTAACTGTAAGTTTCTCTTGTAGAAACTTGTATTTACAATTTATCGTTACTAATTATATCCTATATCTCTTATCCCTATTCTCGCTTAGATATCAATGGTTGGATTCCATCTACCCGGAGACCCGTACTTTCCCAATCAGGGAAATGGAGGATGGCTCGATGGTGAGCCAGAAGAGAATCCTGAAATTCCCTTAGATGACAATTTTGCAGAAAATTTTCCTAAAGATACTGATTCCGAATCAGAAGCCTATAATCCACCACAAGTTGCCCAGAATCCCAATCCATTACAAAACTTCCAAGGCCTGACGCCTCTATGGGCAATAAACTTAGAAAGGTGGAGTGACGAACAGGGTCAGAACCATCCTTACAAAGGAGACCGAAGCTTCTGCAATTTGGACACAGGAGGCTCAGCAGACAGAGCCCTCCCAGTGTTAGTTCGTCGTGTGGCGCGTAACGATGAACAAGGAAGAGCTGCTATGGACCGAGTCATGCAGGTTGATGCTACTATAGGAGTCAACACAGTTCACATTCGTAACTTAGAAGACAATCATAATGCAACAAGGAATCGTACAAATTTCTTGATGAGAGAACTAGCGGCATCCCAAGTCGAAGTTAAAGAACTGCGAGAACGAAAAATAGCACAAGACAGGCGTATGTAGGAAATAGAATGTCAGCTAGCTAAATCCAGGGCCGAACCTAGTAGGAAGTAGATTATACTCTACTCGTTTACTAATTACTCTTTTGGTTATAGTTAAGTCTACGGATATGTTCTAGCGTTATTTTTCATATCTTTCAGTACGACCGCGAAAATTTCATTTTCGGTAAGTCGGTATGGTGTCGATAATTTTCCTAGTATTGGGGTATAATGTAGACCTACTTTAAGGTCAAGTTTTCCAGACTCTATGTACTTATTATACCAATATAATCGACATGAATTTCCATACTATTTGAAAAATAGACACTTTATTCCCTATTATCCTGTTGCAAGTTATACTTGCAGTAGACTTTTATTCCCAATTCCTTACAAGATTCATATTAAACTAAGTGTTTTGGTTTAGAGATATCATATTCATGTTCATTCTTGATATCTGACTATCTTTTCATATTATAATTCTTAAAGTGAAAGATGCCTCCTCGGAGAAACCCAAGGCGTGTCAATGTTAATGAAGCGCCAACACCACCTCCACCACCAACTCCTCAATTTGATGATGCCATGTTTCATGCGGCAGTCACAGTAGCCGTTGTAGCTGCTATGCCACATATAAACACCACTGTCACTAGTGGATCGAGGAGTGGCGCACACCCTTCCAATCAGGGAGATAGTTACGGGCACCATCGGGAGTGCACCTACAAGGACTTTTAAAATGCCAAACCCAAGACCTGTAACGGGACTGGAGGAGTGATGGCATTAAGATAATGGATCGAGAAAACAGAAGCAGTTTTTGAGATTTGCTCCTGTCTGGGAAGTATCAAGGTTTAGTTCGCTGTTTGTACCTGTGCTGATAGAGCTCTAACATGGTCTAACGGCCATGTTAAGTCACTAACTCTAGTAATGGTGAATTCTATAAGTTGTGAGAACTTAAAGACCATGTTGATGCGACAATACTGTCCGCATAGTGAAATTCAGAAGCTCGAGCAAGAGCTGTGGAGTCTTACTATGGTTGGTTCAGACATAACAACCTGCACAAATCGATTATGTGACTTAGAGATCCTATGTCCATAAATGGTTGCTCTGGAGAGCAAAAAGATTGAAATGTACATTTGGGGGTTGTCGCTCCAGATTCAGGGAAGTGTCATTGCTTCTAGGCCTGTTACCTTTGACAGTGACAAAGAGCTGGCACAGTCCCTTATCGACCATGGAGCCCGTCAAAACTCAGTGGTTACTGCTACAGAACAACCCAAGGGCAACAACAACAATAGCAAGAAGAAAGGATGGAATAAGAGAAAAGGGAAATCTTCTCAGGATACCTCAAAGAAGCAACAATTAGTGGTGGTTCATACTGTTATTGTACCTGCTGATGTTCCTACTAACCTTGCACCAGGTAAGCCTTATGTTGGTAATCTCCCCAAATGCAACAAGTGCAATTACCACCACAATGGAAATTTTCGGGAAATACAGTGTCGTAACTGCAACAGGAAATGGCATATTGCCTAATTCTGTAAATCACCAGCCCAACCAATTAATCAAGATCCTACCGCTGGAGTAGGTCAAGCATGTTATGGATGCAGTAAGGTAGGGCATTTCAAAAGAGATTGTCTGAATGCTATAAATGTCGGTGGAGTTGGGAGGATCCTAGCAATGGGTCACAAAGAAGTTGTGGCAGACCCTGCGGTAGTCACGGGTACATTTCTTCTCAACAATACTTATGCAAGCATTCTATTTGATTGTGGTGCTGAGAGGAGCTTCGTGAGCCATAATTTCAAACACCTACTAAATCAAAACTCCCAACCACTAAATCAAACTTTCACAATCGAAATGGCTAACGGGAAATCCAAATACGCCAATGATATATACATAGGATGTATCCTTACCTTGAATAACTTTTCCTTCCCAATAGACCTTATGCCGGCCTCTATCAAAAGTTTCGACGTCATTATTAGTATGGATTGGTTGTGCTCTAACCATGTCGACATCCTATGTTATGAAAGAGCCATTCGCTTGAACTTGCCAACAAACGAAACTCTTATCATTTATGGCGACAAAACCGAAACGAACCTTCAGATCATTTCGTTTATCAAGGCACAAAAGTATCTTCGCAAGGAGTATTGTGCTTTATTAGCTCATGTGGTAGACAAAAAGCAAGAAGTGAAAGACATCGTGAGCATTCTTGAGGTCTGTAATTTTACCGACATTTTTCTCGACGATCTTCCAGGAGTGCCTCCTGGACGTCAAGTCGAATTCAGAATCAACTTAATCCCTGGAGCTACCCCAGTAGCCAAATCCCCCCATTGTCTTGCACCTTCTGAAATGAAGGAATTATCCAGGTAGCTGAACGGACTCCTTAGAAAGGGTTTCATAAGACCAAGCTTCTCACCCTGGGGAGCATCGATTTTGTTCGTGAAGAAAAAGGATGGATCATTCCATATGTGCATAGACTACCGCGAGCTAAACAAACTTACCATCAAGAATCTTTATCCTCTGCCTCGCATTGATGATCTGTTCGACCATATTCAAGGTGCGAGCTACTTCTCAAAAATAGACTTGAGATCTGAGTATCATCAATTATGGATTTTGGATCAGAAAGGTAGATTTCCCGGGTCACGTGGTTAGTCTAGAGGGAATACACGTGGACCCTTCCAAAATCAAGGAAATTGAGAACTGGTCAGCACCCCCAAACACCTACAGAAATCCGCCAATTCTTAGGTCTTACTGGCTACTATTGCAGATTCATCCATAATTTCTCCCGAATCGCTAAACTGCTAACCACCCTGACACAAAAGGGTGTAACTTTTAGTTGGGGAGAGAAGCAAGAAACAGCGTTCCAAACGCTGAAACAAGCTTTGTGCAGTGCACCGATCTTGTCTCTTCCTGAAGGGACAGAGGATTTCATAATGTATTGTGATGCTTCTAATCAAGGGCTTGGATGTCTTCTTATGTAAAGAGGAAAGGTTATATCCTACGCCTCGAGACAGCTTAAGACGCATGAGGTCAACTATACAACACATGACCTTGAGCTAGGAGCAGTGGTATTTGCTCTGAAGATATGGAGACATTACCTATATGGCACGAAATGCATAGTATTCATGGACCATAAAAGTCTCCAACATATCTTTGACCAAAAGGAACTGAACATGAGACAACGAAGTTAAGTGGAGCTACTGAACCATTACGAATGCGAGATTTGTTATCACCCTAGTAAAGCCAATGTAGTAGCTGACGCCCTTAGCAGAAAGGAATACTCGGGACGCCGAGTAAAGTCGTTGACCATGACGATCCATTCATATCTGTCTACATAGATCAAAGAGGCTCAACTCGAGGCCTTAAAACCCGAAACATGGCAGGTGAAACCCTGATAGGAATGGATAAGAACTTCGAAGTCAAGGATGATGGAGTCTATTGTTTCATGAACTGGATCTAGACACCAAAGTTTGGTGGTTACAGAGACGTGGTTAAGAATAAAGCACACAAACCCGATACTCCATTCATCCAGGTTTAGACAAGATGTATCTGGACCTCAAGAAACTTTACTGGTGGCCTAACATGAAGGCCGAAATCGCTACCTTTATGGGAAATTGCCTTACTTGTGCTAAAGTTAAGGTTGAGTACCAGAAACCTTCAGGTTTATTGCAACAACCTGAAATCCCTAAATGGAAGTGGGATCGGATTATAGTGGATTTCATAACTAAGTTACCCAAGACATCGGGTGGTTATGATACTATTTAGGTAATTGTCGATAGATTGACCAAATCCGCACACTTCTTGCCCATAAAAGAAAACGACAATATGGAGAAGCTAATAAGAACTTACATCAGGGAAATAGTGAGACTGCATGGTGTACCAATATCTATTATTTCTGACCAAGATAGTAGATTCACTTCTCGTTTATGGAAATCTTTACAAAACTCTCTGGGAACTAGGGTGGACATGAGTACAACCTACCATCGACAAAATGACGAACAAAGTCAGAGGACAATTCAAAGTCTAGAAGATATGTTGCGAGCTTGCGTGATAGACTTTGGAAAGGCATGGGATACTCATTTACCCCTTGTTGAATTCTCTTACAATAATAGTTATCACACTAACATAAAAGTTGCTCCTTTTGAAGCCCTCTATGGCCGCAAGTGCAGATCACCTCTATGTTGGGCTGAAGTGGTTGATACACAGCTAGCTAGAGGTCAAGTTCCTGACAGTACTCTCACTGGTCTGGAAATTATTCGTGAAACTACGGAGAAAATCATACAAATTCAGGAGCGACTTAAACCTTCCAGAGATAGGCAGAAAAGCTACGCTGACAAAAGGAGAAAACTTTTGGAATTCCAAGTTGGTGACCGCATCATGTTGAATGTCTCACCATGGAAGGGCATGATACGTTTTGGAAAGCGTTGTAAGCTGAATCCAAGGTACATAGGAACATTCGATATTCTTGCTAGAATCGGTCCAGTAGCTTACAAACTTCGACTAAGTAACATACATCCTACCTTCTATGTCTCTAACTTGAAAAAGTGTTTATCCGACGAGACTCTTGTTATCCCACTCGATGAGATCGAGGTAAACGAGAATCTCAACTTTGTTGAAGAACCCATAGAGATCTTAGACAGGGAAGTAAAGAGAACCAAACAAAGTCGTATCCCGATAGTGAAAGTTCGTTGGAATGCAAAACGGGGACCGGAATTCACTTGGGAGCGGGAGGATCAAATGCAACAGAAGTATCCACATCTTTTTCCCTAGTCTTTCTGTATCTATTTAATCTAAATTTCGGGACAAAATTCTCTCTAACGGGGGGATAATGTAACATCCCGCTATTTTTCTATCTTGTAAAGTCAACCCTTGTCAACCAAAGTCAAATGTGGGTCAACTAAGGTCCTTTTTATTGTTTGGGTTTTTATTTAGGTTATAATAATAACCTTTGCTTGTTAAAAATCCTTACAATAATTGTAATTGAATTTAGAAGGAAAAGGATTAAAAACCGTAAACTTTTGCATCTTCCTTCTTTCCCTTTTGCTTCAGAACACATACGAAGGCCGCAAACCCTCGGGCCGGGAACGAGTCCGCAATCAGGCTTCAGCCGCAAACTCATCGGATCTTATCTCCTTGGAAACCAAACCTTATCGCATCGGGGCACGTTCTCAATCACAAATCACCTTTGGATCGTAAACGCTAGCTGACCTCGGACCACAAACAAGGTTCACGGCCGTGAACCCCTCGGACCATGAACCCTCGCAAATATATTCATTTCAGTCGAATTTTCCTCACTTTTTACACATCCAAACACAATCCCAAGCTATTTTCTCTCAAATATCATCAACCAAGAACAAAAAGAACAACCTCTTGTAACGCGCGTAGATCCGGGCTAGTCAATTTAGAGACGATAAGCGTCAAAAATGACTTTTTTGATGGAAGATTATTTAGAATGATTAATCTTAACTAAGTTGTAGTATATGTTACAAGGATTCCGTGCATATAAAGAATGCTGAAATCCGAGTTATAACGAAGAAGTTATGACCCGTCGAAGTTTCGCGACAGAACCGGCACGACACTGAATGACGCAAAAAGTGAATTTACGTTAGAGCAATATTTAGCCTTAGCGATCTAATTAAAAGTCGTAGAATACGTTAAACCGAAAGCGTGCATAAAAAGAACGCCAAAATCTGACTTCGTATGAGGAAGTTATGATTTTTCCGAAGTTCCGACTTAGCAGTATGCAGCCTAAATCCTCGATTTGAGATCGAGTGATTTTTCGCCGAGATAATCTAAATGAGAATTGAAGATCTCATCTATAGTAGTGAAACGATAAAAAGATAGGCGGAAACGGACGTCAGATGAAGAAGTTATGAATTTATAACAGAGTGTTCATGTCCCGGCCTACTAAAAATAATATAAAAGTAATATATTTATAATATATTAAAAATAAACTCAAAATTAGCCAACAGAGTCTAAACAAGAGTTTTAGAGCATATTCTCACCTCCGCGTCGATATAAAGAACGTCAAAACCGGAGTTAGTATGCGAAAGTTATGAATTTCTGAAGTTTAGGGCGCGAACCCCCAAAACTGTCAGCCACCACGATGTGGTAAAAGTGCCACGACGTGGCAGGAGCTCTGGAGTCTGTCAGACCCACTTGCAATGATGCATGCAGTGATGACCCAGCCACCATGTCGTGGTAAACCGTACCACGACGTGGCAAGGGCCAACCGAGTTTGGGTTGCTCCAGCTCCTCTCTCTCACTCCCGATACCCTCTATAGCCATCCCGAAGTACCCCCGAAGCCCCGGTTTCATCCCGAGACCCAAAGTGAGTCCCGAAGCCCGAAGATCGCGAGAAGAAAAGAGTTTCTGAGCCGAAGCTCTGCCCACGAGGAGCCCGGTTTTTGTGAAGATCTTCCAGATCTACCGAAGAATACTACTTCTACAAGCCGTAGTTCTGTCCAATCATCTTCTGATCAAGTGAGTGTGTGGTCACTTTCTTCTAACACATAAATATTAAGTATTTTCTATGAAATACGTGCTATGTGTATAATATAAAGTTGTTTATATGTGTGGGTGTATAGTCCCTTTCATAAACACGAGTATAATACAAGTATTGTTTGAATGTATTAAGTATATATTTGGGTGAGTGTGTAGTTACTTTCTTCTAACACATAAATACGAAGTATTTGCTATGAAATACATGCTATATGTTTATATATTATTTGTCTATTTGAGATGGGCATGGAATTGAAGTTTTATATAGGTTTTAAATGAGTTAAACTGTATATGCATTTTATCTCTACAAATATGATGGATAGAACATGGGTAGACGAAATAGTTGGTGTGTTATGAAGGATGAGTTTGAGGATGAGACGAAAGATAAACCTCGGTAGCTATGGATTTAGTATTGTAAAGATAAGCCTCGGTAGCTATGGATTTAGTACTGTATATAGATGAACCTTGGTAGCTATGGATTTAGTACCGTATAGACGAACGTTGGTAGCTATGGATTTGGTACTGTTAGATAGATGATGATAGTTATGGACTTAGTACCTGTTAGATAAATGTTGGTAGCTATGGACTTAGTACCTACACTGGTAGCTATGGATTTAGTACCCGATGAATGAACCATAGCAGCTATGGAATTAGTGTTTTATGAAAGAACCTTGGCAGCTATTGTCTTAGTGCCTAATAAAGAATCCTGGCAGCTATTGTCTTAGTGCCTAATACGGAGTGAACGAATAGATAACTCTTAGGGTAGGCCCTTAAGAGTAAGGAAGATAATTGGAAGGGTAATCGGAATGATTGTTTGATGATTGAATATATATATATATATATATATATATATATATATATATATATATATATATAAGATATAATATTGTGGGTTGAAACCCTATATGATCACCAGGCTCCCAAGTCTGACCCATTCAGTTTTCTTTGCATTACAGGTAATAACACAAGAGTATAAGTTGGTGGACTTGACAAGAGATTTTGGATTATAGATCAGTAGTTATAAATAACTGTTGTAAGGTCTATTTTATATTATTTATGCTTTTGGCCTGTATCGGAACATGACATCCCTAGATTTTGTTATTTAATGAAAATACATTTCTTTAAAGAAATGTTTTGATAAATTCTTATCATATTTTGTTTTGGGAACAAATTCTGCAACCGTTTTCTTTAAACGATTACTCTGATTTATAAAACAAAGCATAAACAAATAGGTCTTTTCTGGCTGTGAAATTGGGGATGTCACACCTCTCTCCTCATGAACATGTTATAATCATCCCCTCTCATCATATTCAAGAAATAATCACTAGTTCTTCACAAGATCTAATAGGTATCATTTCTTGATCTTGTTAACACTTCAAGAATATCTTTCAATATTCTTAGATTAGATTAAAACATGTTAATTTATCTATTTTTCACGAAGAACAAAAAGAACATGTGAAGAACACGAAGAACAAGCACCTGAAAACCTTTGAATCTTCTTAGAATCTGTTTAAGATCATCAAGTGTTCATCTTTCCTCAAGAACTTCTGTCCATGAACACCTTCAGGGCTGTGAACCCTTCAAGCTAGGGCCATGAACACCCCTCTTCTGGCTGTGAACACATATCAACTTCCTATTTAACTTCTAACACTCCAATTTGGAAGTTATACTTACAAATTACCCCGATTTTCAATCATTCCTATGATTATATTTGCTAAATGGTTGAATATATACTATAAAAATTGCTATATATGGCTTGTTTTACTATGGGATCTCACTCGTGTGTCTAGACATCCTATATCAATTCATCATTTGAAGCACCCGTATTTCATAGTTTTTATTGTTTTAAGATGGGGAATACAAGTCTAACAGAAAGATTTTGTGTTACATGAAATGGTTTCAAAATATCTTACCAAAAATGGATTTCATTTTTATCAAATCAAAAGGTTTCAAATTGTGTTAAAATGACATCAAGGTCACGAAAATTATTTCAAAAGGTTAAATCCTTGTATGGATGTGGGCTTATAGTATCGGTTATTTGTCTGAACGTCGTTTAAATTTTACTTATATATATAATTGTATATATGTGTATACATATAAAAGGTTTTTTCATTTAGTTCCAATACCCTTTGTAACATGTCGAGCAAAGGTTTGCGTTCATGATAGTTAATACCAATTCAGAAAGTACATATAAATTATAATAGGTACAATTTATGATTCATAGAACATTAATTCACGAACCAAGTATACTAGAGTACACTGTTTTACAAGACAAGGGTTGATACAAAACTAATAAAGAGTATACAGCTTTCAAATACATGTTAAGAATCCTAATTCAGGAACCTTCTATCCATCATTATTTCAGAATGATTGGGTTTTCACTTATATTATACACGTAACATCTATATGGTTTTTATGAGTCATTTGATTCAGGTTGTTTAATTCATTTAAACAGCATAGTTAAAGTCCTGACATTATAACTAGAATCTCCAGTCGGGGGATCGAAAAAAGTGCGTACAGATCTATATTGGGATTGACAACCCCGCACTCAGACTGCTTGCTACAGCTAGGCATACACGCCTACGAGCGACAGTTGTTATCAACAGATTTTAACGCCTTCAAACCGTTGTTTCCGGCCATCTAGTCTCCGTATGGTTATAATAACTTATTAAAAAGATATTAATAATACGGTTAGTGTATAATTAACTAAACATGAGTACATTTTCAAAGTACCAGTTTACCAAAATACAGTTTACAGTATTACATCTCAGTATTCAATAACAGCTGGTGAAGACAGGCACACTCACTTTTACAGTTTATACAAAAAGAATACAAAAACAGAACAATGGTTTGCAAATAGAACGGTTTATGTGATTAAACCTACTTTTCTTATACACCAGAAAATATA
Source organism: Lactuca serriola (assembly GCF_051521515.1). NCBI lineage: Eukaryota > Viridiplantae > Streptophyta > Magnoliopsida > Asterales > Asteraceae > Lactuca > Lactuca serriola. The sequence continues at coordinate 221,969,349 of NC_136415.1, read as the reverse complement.
GGATTTTCTAGAACAGTTTACATATTCAAGAAACAGAAAACATACTTTCAAACATAAATACTCATGCACTCACTCGACTTTATGTTGATAGTCTCTTTTCAAATTACTTGTATTCTCAGTGAATCAGTAGACAGGTACTCCCCGAGCTTTTGAGAAGATGGAGCTATTTTTGAGTCATGTCTTCTTCTTTTGTATAAACTATTTTGGTGTCGATATACATTGATTGAACACATGTAAAAACTTATACATATTAATGCAATAGTTGTTTGTACTTTGATTACTATGATGCATGTGTTGTGATACTACAAATGAAGTCATCCACCCCCGGACGTTTCCGCAGTCTGGTTTGGGGGTGTGACAATCCAAAACCGAGAACTATAAAAGCCTTGAAAATCAAAGTATGAACCACAAATTGATGTCCTAACAATCTCCCCCTTAGTTTAGAGCTTTCTTTTCTCTTCAGTCTTCCTTGATCTTGACTTTCAGCTCTTTCCTCAATCTCTTCACGAGTTGACTACAAGATGTACATATGAATCTTCTACATGAATAACTTCATCTTTAGTAGTTGGACTTCCTCCAAATTTTACTTTTAACACACATTAGGTATAGAGGCTTCTTGTAAATCAGCACTTTCAGCTTTGAGAAACTTTATAGATAATAATAGAGAGACCGATTCTTCTAGATCACTTCAGCAAGTTCATAGATAGCAACAAATTGATTGAGGAGGCTTCAATGCAATTCGTCGCACAACTTCAAAAATGTTTCACCTTGCTTCTAGGTTGAAAGATTGTGTTTCGAAAAATAATCTTAACTTCTAGTTCCTTCGAATGAATCTTCTTTTAACGATCACAGATGTTTCTTGACAAATAACCATGACTAAAAGTCCCTGTGGATCACAGAGTCATAAAGACCCTTCTCACCACAGTTGTTCAAGGACCCAGCCTTGGCTCAGATGGAGACTACTCACAGTATCTGTGTGAATATGGAAGAAAACACTGCGATTTTTTGAGTATCGGAGAACTACTCATGGCTATTTTTGATGATAGCCCCTACATATCCTCGATCAAAGATCTAAATATAGTTTTTCAAGTTAACAAGTTAACTTGGCCCTTGGCGAGATGTTCAATGGTTTCTGAATCTTAGCTGAGTGTACCATTCTAGTGTCAGTGAGAGTTAATTAGGAATAACTCACAAAACTATCCTCTGAAAAAAATATCTGAAGACATATTTTCACAGTTTTGCATGACACAAGGTCAAGGCCCTTTGACAGGATGTTCAGTAATAATTGTGCCTTGCAAGGTGCAACGCGCTAGTGCCAATACTGTTAACTCTTTACTTGCGAAGAATGTATCCGAAAATACATTTGAGTCTCCATAGTTTTGCATGATAAAGAGATTTTCAAGACCCTGGGTGGGATGTTCAACGATATCTATTTCCCGATTGGGTAAATCATATTGGTGCCATAACAGTTCTTAGGTAAAGATAACTGACAAGACCAATTTGACAATCTTTACAATTTCAGAATTTCAATTCCTTAAATACGATAATTCTTAGAAAGATACTGCTTAACTGACAGTTTGTACATTTTCATGCCTTCAATTCCTTATGAAAGTAGTGTGAAGTGTAATGACCGACAATTCCTTTCCAAGTTTCTTCTCCTTGCTCAGAAAATTCCGATACACTCTCATTGAGTCTCTTCTTCTTTTGAATTTGCATTTTAAGACGAATGAAATTTTGAGATAAAAATAAAAATAAAAATAAACTTTGCATACAATATAACAACTAAGAATAAAAATAAAATTAAAATACGCTCAAAACCATGTTTTTGGATTTTTGATTTTTCTGAAAAAGAAATAAAAACAGATTTAAACATATTTTTGGATTTTTATTTTTATGATTTTCGTTTGGTTTTAATTCTCACCCTAAATTTGGAAATACAATAAAACTCAAATTTAAAATTTGAAATGAATGCAGATTAAATGCAAAATACAATATAATAAAACAAACACATTTTAATAACTAAATTTAAAACTTTTGGGATCAAAAGTTGTCAAGCAATTTAATATCGTTTATTAGCACACACTTGCATGGATAACTCTGGTCAATCACCAATATTGTGATCCACTTAAACACAAAGAATATTTGCAAGTTGAACAGATTATAAGTGACAAGACATTACGATTATATTCCTAAATAGACCATTTTGATGTCGACAACCAAGGATATTGTTGTCCACTTAAATTCAACAGTGAGATCTACAATCAACTTTTAGTAATGAACCGATTCAATTTTAAGCGCACTAGAATGTGTTCCCCACTTCACGACATACCCTAGCAATCAAGGAATTCTAAAGAGCTCTTTAATTTAGGTAAGTGTTCAATTATTTGAGAGAGAAGATCGATATAGAGATGCATATGTTGTATCCCATGTCGGATGTCTTCTAATCACGCAGAGGGACAACATATGACTAACATAGATAGAGGGATACAGAGATAGAAAGGTGCATATGTTGTGTCCCATGTCAGTTCTCTTCCAATGACGCAGAGGGGACAACATATGACTGGCATAGATAGATAGAGAGATGCATAGAAATAGAGATGCATATGTTGCATCCCAGGTCAGATCTCTTCCAATCACGCAAAGGGGGCAACATATGACTGACATACAGGATAAGAAAGAAAAACAATTTCACATACACCTACTTTAACAGAACCCCCCGATCACCTATCAGCACTAGAATTAAGGACATAAGTCCATACGTCGAAGAAGTGTTGAGCCACAGCTCTAGATGATAAGTAACTTTAATGTATCTCACATGCTCCATTGTTTATCTCTCTGCTTAATCTATCCAAGCGTCGTATGGTCAGTCCAAATATAACTATCTAAGTTCAGATGAGTTAACACTGCCAAGTCCTTTCATTGTTAACAACGCCTAGTCCTTTCATTTTGAATCTGGCATGCCTACCAGCACATTGAACACGGAGTCTAAACAATTCAGCTTCTATGCATTACACATATTTCATATTGCCCTGTAACACTAAACTTCATACCACTTCCCAAGAACACTTACGAAAGAAAAAATATTTTTGGAATTTTTTTTATTTTAGAATTTTTTATTTTATGTTTTATAATTTTATTTTTGTTTTTTATTTCTCCTCCTAAATTTTTGTATAGGGAAGAAAGGAAATAAAAAAAATAAATGTGCAAATTTAAACAAAAAAAATTAGTCTTTAAAACGAATCATTTTCAGAAAAGCTCAGGAGTATCGAGAAAATTCAAACCGTAATTCAGCAATTGAAGTTCCATCCAGATGACCTGAGAACAGCACGTAGAGACAGCAACGTATTCAGCCTCAGTTGTGTTTCAATACTACAACGAAGTTAACATATTCAAAATTCATCATGTCGTTAAATACGATCCCCATTTGTGATCTTTTCTTTCTTCCTTCCCGTAAAGGACACATACTCTCCATGAAAATTCTGAATGTCATGCATAAGAGAGATGTCCCCTATCATATGCCCGGAACAGCCACTATCAACATACCGAAGTCTGATAATATTCCTCCATAGCTGCTCCGACACAGAGTGTAGGATTAGTTGGTTTTTGGAACCCAGTCCATTTTGAAACTAGATTTACCATTACTATCTACACAAGATACTCTTTCCCATGACATATCCTTTTTAGAAAAAGAACATAAAGAAGTTACAGGGATTTTGAATGATTTTGAGATGTGACCTTTAGGAACCCATTGGTAATTAGGTTTGGGTAATTTCTTGTTGGACCGAAAGGGACCTTTTTCACTTCCCTAAAAGAAAATAAAGAAGTTACAGGGCTTTTGAACGATTTTGAGATGTGACCTTTAGGAACCCATTTGTAATTAGGTTTGGGTACTTTCTTGTTGGACCAAAAGGGACCTTTTTCACTTCCCTTTGGAACATTACTACCTTTCGCTTTAGGCTTGTATTGTGAATATGATCTAGAAGACGACCCTTGAGATGAATTTGACCATACCGATTTCATTTTGGCAGAATCATCTCTCGAATTAGGCTTCTTGTCCGACATGCCTTTTTTGTCCTTGGGAGTCTGATTTTTGGCCTTTTTAGCATTCCAATCACCATTACGTGAACGTGAACTTGAAGTATTTCCTTTGGAAGATCTCCCCCTTGACACATTCTACCAACCTTGTTCATAGTAGGGAACATATGAATGATGTGGGTAATTTCTAGCAATGTGACTGGGAGTCCAACAATTAAAACAAGTATATCTTTTCAAATAAATAAGATTGTGACTTGGTCCTTGTCCAAATGAAGTTTTTTTCAAGGAACTTCCACAAGCACAAGCACATAAACATTCATTAGATAGTTTAACAGATTTTTGTGGTTTGAATTTTTCAACAGTGGGAGTATCATCATCACAAGTTTTTGAATCATTTTCAGCAGAACTAGAATTATTTTTGTTCTGCTCATGCGCATCTTTCACTGTGACCTTATTTGCACATGAAGTAGAAACATTAGTATCGTTCACACTATCATTATTTACTGTCTCAACTACAGTAGGTTTACCATACTATAGGTGTGCTTCCCTTGCCTTTTCTTCCCCAGTCGTAGGAGTAAAAGTGTAGTTATCATTGAATGGAAGAGGAACACTATCATACCCTAGACCTATATTCTTTTTGTCTTTCTATCTAAGTTGCTTTTCAATCATTGTCTCAACTTTCTTACTTGACACATCAAATTTTTTAAAATTAAAATCTGCATTTTCAAACTTAATTTTCAATGTGGCAAGCTCAACAGTTAGACTGGCAATCTTTTCTTGAGCATAATCACAGTGTCCACATTTAGTGTTGTATTCTTCCTTAATTCTTTTTTAGATCTTTGGTTTGGGCCTCTAATTTTTCTTTTAATGTTTTTTGGGCCTTTCTGAGAGTATATAGTTCATATTTAAGGTCCTCAATTTCCCTAATTAATAAATCATGTTAATTGCAATAATGTATAATTTTATCACTACAGACTTGAGTGCAAAAAGTTTCACAAGCCTCTTTTGTAGCATATGTGGTAGAGACCATGAAGGCGAATTGCAGTTCCATCATCTATTCTTCATCTTCCTCCACCTTTGAGCTGTCACTGATCTACGCCAAATTTGTTGTTTCATGTCCTGTCAAATTCGGCGCCTGCATTTGATCCTCCCAGTCAAAACTTTGTACCACCATCGCTAGGTTAGTTATTTCATTGTTGGATGCAGCTCCTCTGTTGGTCCTTGTAGGCACCAACATCCTATCGGGATTGTTCCTGGTATCTGGCTTGGTGCATTCACGAGCAAAATGACCTGGCTCGTGACAGTTGAAGCACCAGAGCTTGCTCTTGTTGAACCCCACCTTCTTTTCCATGTTCATTCCTCAGTTGTTCTTCCCTATGCGCTGAGTAAAATTCTTTGCCCTAAATACATCCATAGCTATTTTCCACATGATGTCCATCTCTTACACATCCTCAGGACGAATTTGATCCAGTTCTCCAAACATGATTGGAGGAGCTAAATCTCCTGTCAAGAGAACATTATAGCAATTCATGAACCCAGCCATTAAGGCCATGTTCTCTTCAACTTCTTTTGGAATTGATGAAGTTTGAACTGTAGTTGTGGCTTTAGAACTTGAACTAGAAGAACTTGAAGGTTCCAGATGTTGATGAGGTACAACAGGATGAACAAAATGTGTTTGTTGAGCTGAGAAGGCACTATTTGTTGAGCTTCCTAGATTAGCGGTAGGGTCGGAATTCACATGGTTGATTTTGTTGGATTGTGTGTCTAAGTGCATAACTATAATTGGTATGTACTTGACCCGATAGTAGCATGGTCCACTTCGAGTTGCCTTCACCAGAACAATTTGATAGGATGGATTTTGAGAAAAAGGTCATTTGTGATTTATTAATACATTATAAGTATAATATGTTAATTGAGAACTCATATTATTTAATTGGTATTGATCAACAATTAATTTGGAATTAAATTTGTGATTAAAATAGAGTAATTAAATTAACGGTGACTGATTAAGTAAATCAGTGATACTTATCGTTTGGGCTAATGATCCATGTTGATTAGAATGGACTAAGAGTTATTCCAAAGGGCTTATCATATGGATTATTGGATTAAATGCCCAAGGGAGTTGATTAGGGTTTACAAGTTTAAACTCTAGGAATTCCACACTAAAAGAGTAACCCCTTAGCTCCAAAATTGGCACCCAAGAGTTCCTAGTTGAACCCTAGTCGATTTTAGTGCTTCATGACCTCTCTCTCTCTCATTATCATCCATTTGTTCATGGTGTCTAGTGATTCCATTAGAGGCATCACACTTGAGGTGCTAAGCTCTTGAAAGGCCAAATTCTACAAGCTACAATATAGTGGTATTCATCTAACTTGATTTTATGTTGCAATATCAAATTGTATGCTAGTTGTAGGTTTCATGCTTTGGATAATTTTTGTTGCATGTATAACTAGAGAAAACTTAGATCCAAAGTATTAGGGTTATATGTACACCATAGGAGTGTTATAGTTCATAAAACCCATCAGTAGTATCAGAGCCATGGGTGTTTTTTGTTTTATAGATGCATTGGTTATTTGTTCAAAGCTGGAAAAATTGAAAAACTGCTCTCAGGACAGTGGACTCGACGAGTCCTATGATCTAACTCGACGAGTCAAGCACAAATCAAGCCTACTCGAGGAGTCCAATATCTGACTCGACAAGTTGGATAGGTTGGTTGCAGTTTTTCGGGTTTTTTTGGCCAGAATTGGATTATGATCATTACCATGAACTGTTTTATATCATAAAATCTGTTTTTTCTAATATTGTAGTGATCAACCTCATCCAATTAAAAGATAAATGTCAAATATTAAGATTATTACAAGTTATATGATAAGCTAATTATTTGTATTATTTGATTTATCTTGCTACATGAATTGTAATTAGGTCAAATTACTAAAAAATAATATGATTATTTTATTGGTTAACATTTGATCTAAATGTTTTTGAAGAGTTACAAAACTTGTCTTCAAGTTTTGAAATTCAAAAGTTTTTTTTAAAGGAGTTACAAAACTTTCCATCAAGTTTTGGAGTCAAAAGATTTGAAGAGTTACAAAACTTGCCCTCAAGTTTTGGAATTTGAAAAGTCTCTTTTATGAAACATTGAATTATAAAACATCTAATAATTTGAAAAGATTTCAAAAGGTGCAACTCTTGGTTTCATAACTTAAAAAAATTAATTAAATTGTTTTAATTTTGAATTTTTATATTTAGAACCTTGATGTTTTGAATAGTTCAAATTACACCTTATGGACTTTATTAAATTGATTAAAGTTTTTAATTAAAAGAGAATTATTAAATCCATAATGATATGGTTTAAGGCTAATTATATTAAGAGTATAATTTATTAATAGATTAAACCACCAAGTATTTTAAATGTGTAAAATACACCCTTATACTATATAAAATTAAAAGCTTAACATATTATATATGTATAAGTTAAACATTCAGTCTTACCATTAGTAGGCCTCATTCATGAAGTTGGTCTATAAGGGGTGTTTAAGGAAATTGCCTATAAAATGGCGATTGAATGGGTATCCACTCTTACCCACCGCACTCTTGACTAGTGGAGGGTCATCCGAACGCGTAGGATAGGACACTAAACCCTCATTAAAAGTATGATGAATTATAAAGTAACTAAACCTTTATAAATTCCCAATCTTAGTTACTTAGGAAAAATATAAATTGATGTTAATCCATGAAATTGCACTGTGCACCTTGCCAAGTCGTTCGTGGAGCGTGTGTGGTTAATCGACACACTAACTTGGACTAGTAAGGGTGGCAAAGGGTAGCTCGATGTTTATCATAAATCAATGGAGCGTGTGTGGTTAACTAGCACATTGATTAGGTGATAAATGACTTCGAGAGTACCAAGCTAATTTACATGGTTATTCACACCTTGTTTGTAATCCTCAGTATCCCAATCACAAACTTGAAAGGCATAATCGAGATTAAACATGTCGTTGAAAAGTTCAATGAATCTCAAAAGATCTAGGAGTTTCATTTAAAACTTAATTCGTTTAAAAATTTCGTTTTCATGGTGGAATTGGTAAATCGTCATTTAACTACCGACAAATAGTTTAGAATTGGATTACGACATCCCTCTTCAAAATTGTGAATTATTGTGTTGGGTCCTAGCCTTAATATTTCATTTAGGTGTTATATTAAGGACTTAAATCAACTAAACTTGAATTTCTCCCTTGAAGATGTCTAGTTCTGACAACTATGGTCTTCCTGAATCTTTTGGAAAAAGCTTTCCTCATGAAGATGATGTTACCTAAAGTCATATTTCACTTCTTCCACCTCCTCTAATAATTCTCCCTAACCCACAGGTTCGTCGACTTGAAAAGTTCAAGGTCAATCAAACACTATTGGCAAGCAAACACGAAGATGGAAAGTATGTATGTGCTCATGTCTTGGAGATGAAGTCGCACATTGACAGGCTGGGAATGTTAGGAGTTGTTGTGTCGAGGAAGTTGGTTGTTGACTTGGTTCTTCAATCACTTCCTAAGTCATATAGTGAGTTTGTTAAAGACTACTATATGACAGATCACGATGTGACCCTTATCGATCTTACATATTTGTTAATTGTTGTTGGATCAGCAATGAGTTGGCACACTGGTCAAGCAAATTTGAATGAAAGATTTGTATCCCAAATTTCCATGGACCCTAGCAATGGCAAAGTTGATAGTACAGAAATGGTTTCTTCTCCTAAAGGAAAGAAATCGGCCATGGTCAAAAAGTTTGATCATATGAGAAAGGCCAGGTCTGAGATAATCCCATGCGCCATTCCAAAAGAGTCTGTTTGTTACTACTACGAAAAGAGTTTGTTTGTTACTACTGCCAAGAGAATGGGCATTGGAGGCGAAGCTGCCATATCTACCTGAAGGATCACAACGATGGTAAAGTCAAAGTGTTTGACTCTGCTTCAGGTAAGTCCACTATATAACTATATTAAGTTCATATTTGTAAATTCTTAATACATGATGTGTTGAGATCACATTTTGATGTTTTGTAGGATCGATGAAAGGAAGCTTAAAGGAAAAGCATGCTGAGTCTAATCGCGAAGAGATGGATTTCGATCGCATGATTCGATGATCAGGATTTTGATCTACTGCTTAGGAGTTATGATAGATTGCTTAGGAACATTTAGAAACATAGTTTTCATATGTATTTGCACTGTAAGGACAAGTTTTCCGCGTTTTATAAATAAATAATTTTTTTTGATTTTATCTTATTTTATATTTCCTTGCAATGGCATTTGTGAAAACTGATGTTTGTATGTTTCTATTTTTAGCAAAATGGATTTGATTTTTTTCATTTGTGGTAATGTCTAAAATTTACCAAATAAAGAAAGATTCTCATCACCAAAGTTTCAATTGGACAGAAACTTGAAACCATGCAACTTGTATTGTGTGATGAATGAGAACCTTCATCTTTGGCACTAGGGGGTCTTGCACACATTGTTGTGAACTGATCAAGTCCACCACAAAGAACGATAAGACTATTCGTCATGATTTACTAAAAGTTTAGTAAATATGGTTATGCTTACAAGATTAAGTATAATTATGAATCATTGAAAAGTTTCAACGTATAGTAGAATGAATAAGAAGAATCAATTAGGCAGAAAGATAAAAGTTTCTCCAATCTGAAAGGAAAGGAGAGTACTTTACTATCATGTTTGATGATCATCTTAATGATTATAAAAACCATATCACAATTGATTCTCTAAGGACACCTTAGTGCATAAGTATGGCTAAGAATAGAAATCATGAATTGTTGAAATGGTTAAATTAATAAGTTGAGTCATACTTCGTTCCAAAATCAAGTCTTAGAGTCATACTCCAAGACTGTGACTTGAGTGACATGTCTTAAGTAGGTTTATAACACATTTGGAATTGGTAGTTGTAATGTTTTGGATAAAGCAAAGACCAACTAAGACCAATTAAATGAAGTGTTTTTCTTGATAAGAATCTGCACTAACTCTTGGATATTTGTTTGTCAAGGAATGGTTCTTGACAAGAGAATCTTATATGTCAAGAGGTCAGTGGGAGTCTTAAAGACCTTGAAAAGCTTCAAGAGCTAATCAAGAATAAACCTATCGCTTATCATTAGCACACGACTTGAGGTTTGTAACCTATCGTGTTGACATATTCTTGTTTCTGTGTCATTCCAGTTAAAGTTGACTATGCATGTGAGTTTTATGAGTTCTCAATTGTTTGAGTAAGGAAGAACACCTTGATCAGTGAAAGTTCATTAATCAGTAAGGGTGATCTCTCAACAACTTGGAATACATGGTAGGCCCTTATGCTGCCAAGTGGCAAGAAATTATGATTGAGTAAGTTCAGTCCATATGAGTTTTATTTTGTCATATACCTTGTCTTATGATTATGGTTGGAAATGATATTTTCACATGGATAGGAACACATACACCATAAAATCTAAGTGAAAAAGGCTTCTCTCCAATTCATGAAAATGATTGTGAGCAAACACTTTCACTAACTAGATTTTGAGAATATAGCAGTTGTGTTAATTGCGTTCTCAAATTTGATTATGATTACGGCATCCCTCTTCATAGTTCAAATTGTGAGAAATGGCAAATAGTTTGAACATTTGGGAATTATTGTTGTAAGTTCTAAAATAGTTTAGACACACATATGAGCTTTCTAATTAAAAGGTGTATGAGCTTAGATAAAGGCTTATAGAAGCATCTCGTATTAGAAATCTGAACTTTGGTATGAAAGTCAATAAGTATTGATTTCTAGAAGTCCGGCTGATTTCTGGATACATTTCAAAGTTAGTGGGAGCATAAGTGTTATGCTAGTAGGAATATAATTATCGTGATAGTGGGAGCATGATTATTATGTGAATTGTTGCAAGTTAGTAATACTGGTTATTAGGAAACAAAGGTTAAGAATTTTGCAAAGTTGCAGAATTAGAAAAGTTGTTTTGCTATAGTAAGGGAGAGAATACTTATACTTAATTTCAAATATAAAAGTTTAGATTGAAGTTTTAATCAAACTTAGTCATGAGCATATATGAATGTCAGGTTGAAATGTTCAACATTGAAAGTTCTATATATGGAAATATTATAGCAAAAAACTGGTCAAGTGTCATGTCTTTATGTAAGACATTATGAATCATATCCCATATGCTTAGGCTATAGGATTTATTGCATATGTTATAATATTCACGTGTTCTAATTTTTCTAAATGCCTAGGGCATTAAGAGGGAAAAAGGACTAGAACCAGATATGACTAAAGTTATTAAACAACTGTCAAGGATGATCTAAGGTTCGCTAAGGATTGGTTGCTTAAGGACAGTTGGAAGTATAGTAATGGATGGACCATATTGACATTATTATGAATAGACATGATTCTATTAATAATGAATTGTCATATGGAAAATATGGAAATGTTTCCATAATGGGAGTTAGATATTAAGAATCTATGTGTAGGTTAGAAATTTTGTGCAAGAAGGATGTTAGAAGGATTGTACTTTGAATTTGAGACTTCGCTTCCTTGGAATTGTTTTGTTATCAATCTCCAATGGAAAGTTTTTGTAATATCATTGGCAAAGTCTCTGTGACTTTGATACCATGACATTACAAAAGGAATCATTGCATGATAGTTTAGAATCTAGCACACTCTTACAGTGGCAAGAATTAGGTATTCTTACACTAAGGATTTGGAATTGTGAAATGAGCATCGTTGAAATGTTTTCAATTGATCTATTTCACAAAGTAAGGACCATAGGTAAACATAGTGTGCATGCTTGGAGCATGGAATAACTATTGTTTTAATTCAAGTATCAAGTTAATTAATCGAAACATTATAAAATGAATAACGTGTAATCAATATGGTGATAAATAATAAATGTTATATTTATACTTAAAAGTTTTGAGACCATATTAGATTAGATTATTCTTGTGTTTCATTTCGCATGTTTTGACTTCCCGAATAATAAGATTATTCAAACATCCACAGTCAATCATACTTTGGAAGTAAGTAATGAGGTAAGATTGTCATGAATTCGACGGTAGATTGTCTAAAGTGTTTAGACATAGCACAAGTTTGCTGTAATGTTCATGAGTACTCTTGTAATAAGATTTGCGTATTGGATTAAACCCATGCTCATTTGAATCACTTCATGGATTTTATCACGAGTGATTATGAGACGATAATATCTTATATTCTTGAAACGGAGACATATAGTTGCAGCTTACAAGTTGGTTGCACATTGATGATATGAAAGCACACCATTAACTTGGTGTTATAAAACGTATTGTTGTGTGTGATTTGATGAGTAAATAGAGCAAGCATATGAGTTGAAGTTTATCCATTCTTTTTACCCTAAGAGGGATAAAAGCGATATATGTGGGCCCCTTGATGATTTAGTGATGACAACCCTAAGTGCTTGGCCAAGCCTGGACTGATTTGATTTGTTCAATTAGTCAGTCGTCATAAATTGGAAATTGGGAAACAACACATGGACAGAGAGAATGATTATAATCCATGTCAGAGTTCAGACGATATCTATAATGGAGAAATATATGATCCCTTATCTAAAGGACGCATTACTGATAAGATTAGAGTTCAACAACGGCTTTTGAGAGCGATGATTGCTAATCGGATTTTGGAGTCGTACTTGCAATAATAGTTATTAAACTTATCCAAGTGGGAGACTGTTGGATTAGGTGTCTAAGCCCATAACTATAATTGGTATGTACTTGACCCGATAGTAGCATGGTCCATTTCGGGTTGCCTTCACCAGAACAATTTGATAGGATGGATTTTGAGAAAGAGGTTATTTGTGATTTATTAATATATTATAAGTATAATATATTAATTTAGAAATCATATTATTTAATTGGTATTGATCAATAATTAATTTGGAATTAATTTTGTGATCAAAAGAGACTAATTAAATTAACGGTGACTGATTAAGTAAATTAGTGATACTTATAGTTTGGGCTAATGATCCATGTTGAATAGAATGGACTAAGAGTTAGTCCAAAGGGCTTATTGTTGGATTAGTGTCTAAGTCCATAACTATTTTGGTATGTACTTGACCCGATGGTGCATGGTCCTTTTGGGTTGCCTTCACCAAAGCAACTTGATAGGATGAATTATGGAGAGAAATAATTAAATATGATTTATTAATATATTATGAGAATAATATATTAAAGGAGAAATCATATTGTTTAATTAATATTAGTCAAGAATTAATAAGAATTAAGTTTGTGACTAAAAGAGATTAATTAAACTTAAGGGACTGGAATTGTAATTATAAGATAATTGCAATTGGGCTATGGATTACCTTATTATACAAGGTTGGACGAATTCTATGGGGAAACCCTTTAGAAATAGTCCAAGGCCCTTTAAGAAAGGGTCCATGGGTTGCTTAGGGCCTAAGCATCCAAATTAGGGTTTCCTAGTTCAAAACCCTAATAGCCTACATGTATAAATAGTTCCCTTAAGCCTCAAAAACGTGATGAATGAATTCTCTAGGGTTTCCACACGGTTTTGGGAAACTCCTTCTCTTCTCCTCTTCATCCTCTTGCTCTTGGTGTTTGTGAGCCATTAGAGGAGTGACATTTGTGACTCTAAGCTTTCTAAAGTCAATACAAGAAGGAATTGAGATTGTTATTACTATATAACAATCAAGGTATGATTAAAACCTTATTCATATGTTATATTGATTAGATCTAGGGTTTTAAGTCTTGGATTAAAAGCATGTACAATAGAGAAACCTAGATCCAAGCTATAGGGTTTGCATGAGCACATAGGATGTCTTTTGGCTAAAAACCCATCAGTGGTATCAGAGCCTAGATTGGTTTCTATTGTATTGATGCCTTGTGTGTTTATTCAAGTTGTAAAAATCGATTTTGGCCTCCCTGCCTGATGAACTCGGCGAGTACCACAGTGTACTCGGCGAGTAGGTCTCAACTCGGCGAGTACAGTGTGGTACTCGGCGAGTTCGAGCGTCAGAAAGAGGTGATTTCGGGATTTCTTGCTGTTTTTCTCACGGATACTTACCTTATCTGTTATGGATCATTAAAATTCGAATTTTAATCATATTTTGGATATATCCTTGATTAAACAAAAGATATTTACCAATTAATTAGATAATTAGTTCCTTATATGATAAAGTTTGATTATTTGTATTAATTGGGTAACTTATTTTGCAAAAAATTGAAATTAGGTCAAATATAGATAAATGATGAAATTAATTGTTTAATTTATATTATTTGTTATTTGATCCTTGTGTTATGAAAAATTTCAATTTTCCCCTTTAGGTTTTATAGTTTAAATTTGAACTAAAAGGTTTTGTTTTGAAATTTAAATAGTTAAAACCCTTATGTTTTGAATAGTTTCAAAACTTGCCCTCAAGTTTTGGAATTTAAAAGTTGATTAAAAGTTTTATTTAGAAATGTTAAATTCTAAAACCCTAGTATAGTTTTGAAAAGTTCAAATCACACCCTTATGGTTTTATTAATTAATTAAGGTGTATAATTAAAAGAGATTTAATAAATCCATATAGTTTTGGTGTACAATTTAATTAAATAAAAGTATAATTATTAAATTAGAACACCTAGTATTTTAAAAGTATAAAATACACCCTACACTATATATAACATTAAAAGTCTAACATTATATATATGTATGAGTAAAAGTCAGTCTTACCGTTAGTAGGCCTCATTCACGAAGCTGGTCTATAAGGGGTGTTTAAGGAAATTGCCTATAAAATGGCAATTGAATGGGTATCCGCTCTTACCTACCGCACTCTTGACTAGTGGAGGATCGTTAGCCGAATGGGTAGGATAGGACAGAAACCTTCCATTATAAGTATAATGAAGTATAAAAGTAACTAAATGTTATCATAAAATTCCCAATCTTAGTTACTTTAGGCAAAAGTGAATTGATGCAATTCCATGAAATTACACTTTGTGCCCTTGCTAAGACGTTAGTGGAGCGCGTGTGGTTAACCGGCACACTAAATGGTTCTAAGCAAAGGTAGCAAAGGGTGACTCAATGTTTGTCATAGTTCGGTAGAGCGTGTGTGGTTCACCGGCACATCGAATAGGTGACCGTAACATGTGAAGGAACCATGTAAGTTTGCATGGTTATTCACACCCGCTTTGTGATCCTCGGCATCCCAGTCACAAACTAGAGGGGCATATCGAGATTTAAACATGCCATTGAAATGTTCAATGAATCTCAAAGGATCTAGGAGTTTTCATAGATTTAAAACTTAAAATTTCTTTTTCGTTTTTTCAATGGTGGAAAATTAGTGAATCGTCATTCACTTAACTTCAAATGTTCTGCAATTAGGGTTACGGCATCCCTCTCCCGAGTTGTAGAATATTGTGTTGGGTCCTAGCCTTAGTATATCGTTTGGGTGATTTACGAAGGACTCAATAAATCAACTAACTTGAATTTGTTTTTTCCCATTTTGTAGATGTCAAAGTATGACAACTATTGTCTTCCCAAATCCCATGGAACAAGCATTCCACATGAAGATGATATTCCACGATTCGATCAAGGAACAAGAAATCATGCTTCACTTCCTCCTCCTCCTCCCGATGTTCTCCCTAACCCACAAGATCGAAGAATTGAAAGGTTCAATGTCACTAAAGCCCTATTGGCAATGAAACATGAAGATGGTAAACCCGTGTGTGCCCACGTTCTAGGAATGAAATCACACATCGATAGGTTGATAATGTTGGGTGCGTCATTCCCTGATGAGTTGGCTATAGGCTGGGTTCTACAGTCACTCCCTGAATCATATAATGAGTTCAAAAGAAAGTATTATATGATGGATCGTGACACAAACCTCATTGACCTAACTTACATGCTCATTGTTGCTGAATCAGAAATGATTTGGCAAAGCAATGGAGCATATTTGTTGGGAAAGTCAACCAACCATGCTTTCGAGGACGTTCTAGGAGAACCGACATGCGTTTACTGCCAAGAGAAAGGGCATTGGATACAAGTCTGCCCTAAGAGCCTGAAGAGTCCAGAAGATGGGAGAGTCAAAGAGTATGGCTGTGCTTCAGGTAAAATCCACTATCTAACTCCATTAAGTTCCTATTCATTGATTCTTAATACATAATGTGATAAGATTGCATTCGAATGTTTTGCAGGATCAGTGAAAAGAGAGGAAGCTTGTTGAAAGAGCAATATGAGTCTAATCACGAAGAAATGGATCTCGATCGCATAGATTCGAAGATTAGATTTTGAGCTTAGAAAGTTATGATAGAGTTGTTAGGAATATTTATTACATAGTTTTTCAGTCGATTTTGCATTGTAAGGACAAAATGTTTTCCATTGCTTTTATGAATAAAATAAATTTTGGTTTGACTTATTTATTTATTTATTTATTTATTACCTTGCAATGAAATCGTTATGAAAAATTGATGTTTGCATATTTCTATAACGAATGGATGTGATTCTTAATTATAATAATTGTGGAAAGGTCAAGAATTTACCAAATAGGGAAAGTTTCTCATCAACCAAGTTTCAAGTGGATAGAAACTTGGAATCATGCAACAAGTATTGTATGATGAATGAAAAATTTTCACATTTGGGAAAATTAGACTAATTCGTTGACAAAGTGTCAAGTGAATGACTAGGAGATCAAGTATACAAGGTTGTGTGTTGATCAAATCCACAACAAAAGTAACAAAGATATTCGTCATGATTTACTAAGGTTAAGTAAATATGATTACACTTATAAGATTAAGTGTAATTCTTAGTTAATTGAAAAGGGTTTATATCAATAGCAGAACGAATAAGAAGAATCAAGTAGGCAGAAAGATAAAAGTTTCTCTATTCTAAGAAGAAGGGAGAGTACCTTTTATGTTTTATGATAGGTCTTAATGATTAAGAACCATATCTCAATTGATCCTCTAAATGAGTCTTAGTGCAATTGTATGTCTAAGAAGAGGAATCAAGAATTGAAGAAATGGTTAATTCAAGAAGTCAATCATACTTCGTTCCAAAACAAGTCTTAAAGTTAAGATTGTGACATTCAGTGACAAGTCTTAAGAAGGTTTATAACACTCATCAAATGTAGAATATGGAAAAGTTTTCTTATTCTTACACATTTGAAATTGGAAAGTTGTGATGTCTTGGATAAGACAAAGATCAACTTGGACCAATTTTGTGAAGTGTGTTGTCTTAACTACACTAACTCTTGAATATTTGTTTGTCAAGAAATGTTTTATTGACAAGAGAATCTTATATGTCAAGGAGTCAGTGGGAGTCTTAATGATCTTGAAAAGTTTCAAAAACTATTCAAGAATAAACCTTATCGATCATCACTAGCACATGAGTAGAGGTTTACAACCTATCGTGTTCACATTACCTTGTTTCTGTGCGTTTCCAATCGAGTTAATTATGCATATGAGTCCTATGAGTTCTCATTGAATGCATAAAAGGCAAGCACCTTAATCAATGAAAAGTACATTGATAAGATAGGGTGAGCTGCTTAACTACTTGGAAGACATGATGGGCAGCCGCGTTACCATAAGGCAAGAAATCAAGATTAAGAAAGTTCGGTCTATAAGAGTTTGAATTTGTCGTAAACTTGTTTTTGAAAAATTCGCATGGATAGGAACACATACACCATTAAATCTAAGTGTTATAAGATTTTCTCCTTCATGAAAATGAATGTGAGAAAATGCTTTCACTAAGAGAGATTTTAAGAAGATAGCAACTGTAAAATTGCATTCTCAAATTTGATTATGGTTACGGTATCCCTCTCCATAATTCAAATTATGAGATTTGGCAATCAGTCTGAATTGTTTAACACACACATATAAGCTATCTTGGATAAAGGTGTATGAGATTAAGAAGCATAGATAAAAGATTATCAAAGCATTAAGTATTAGAAACCTGAACTTAAGAAATTCAATAAGTAATGTTTTTTCTGCAAGTTAAGCTGTTTTCTAAATATATGTCAAAGCTAGTGGGAGCATAAGTGTTATGTTTATAATAATCATCATGATAGCGGGAGCATAAATGTTATGATTGTATGATTATTAAGGCAAGTATTGCAAGTTAGCAATATTAATTATAGAAAACAAGAGTTATACTTTGCAAAGTAGTAAGGGTGTAAAGTTGTTTTGCTATAATTAAGGGAGAGAATATTATACTTCGTTTCAAAATATAAAGCTTAGATTGAGAAATTTTAATAAATTTAGTCAAAGGATACACAGTGCGTTCTTAAATTTCGATTATGATTACGGCATCCCTCATCATATTTCGAATTATGAGAACGTAGCACGTAAAATATTATGGCAGAAGATTGATAAAGTATTAAATCTTTATGTAAGACATTATGCATCGTGTCCAATGCGCTTCGGGTATAGGATCAATTGCGAATGCTATAAGATTTGACCATTCTAAAATTTTCCAAAGGTCTAGGGCATTTAGAAGGAAAAAGGACAAGAATCGGTTTTGGCTAAGATAATTAAACAACTATCAAAGGACAATCCAAGGTTCGCCGAGGATTGGTCGCTTGTGAGTAGTTGGAAGTATGATATTGGATGGAGCATATCGACTTTATTATGAATAGATAAGATTCTATTAAGAATGAGTTGTGATATGATAAGTATGGAAAGGTTTCCATATTGGGAGTTAGATATTGAGAATCTATGCCTAGGTTAGAAACTTTTATGCAAAAGGATGTTCAAAGGAGTGTACTTTGAGTGAAAGACATCATATCTATGGAATTGTCTTGTAACAATTTCCGATAGAGAGTTTTGTAATTTCATTGGCAATAGTCCTTGTGACTTTAGTGCAGTGATATTACAAAAGGATTATTGCATAAAATGTTAGAATCTAACGTATTCTATAAGTAGTAAGAATTAGATATTCTTACACTTGTGATAGGAATTGGGAGTTGTGAAATGAGTGAGATTGGTAATGTGTTCATTTGATCTATTTGACAAAGTAAGAACCATAGGTAAACATTGTGTCCATGCTAAGAGCATGGGACAAGTGGTGTAATAATTCAAGTAAAGAAGTTGATTACCTGAAACGACAAATAATGAGTAATGATATGGTGATAAATAAAAGGTGTTTTATTTATACTCAAAGGTTTGAGACCATATGGGATTAGTATTATTCTTGTGTTTCACTTTGCATGTTTTGACTTCCTGAATAATTTAATTGGTTAAGAACAGTCAAATTATTCAAACGGGCCACAGTCGATCATATGTTGGAAGTAGATATGAATGAAGATTGTCATGAATTGGTGTGTGGATTGTCTAAAGTGTATTAGACATAAGCAATTGTTTGCTGCAACGTTCATGAGTGCTTATGAATACGATTTGAGCATTGGATTAAACCCACGCTCACTTGGATCACTTCATGGATTTTATCACAAGTGATTGGTGAGACGATAACATCTTATATTCTTGAAACCGAGATGTGTGAGTTGTATCTTGCGAGTCGGTTGCACATTGATAATATGTAAACGCACCAGTAACTTGGTGTTATAAAACATATTGTTGTGTGTGATTTGGTGAGTAAGTGCAAGCGAGCATTGAATCAAAGTTTATCCGTTCCTTTTATCCAAATTAGGATAAAAGCGATATTTGTGGGCCCCTCGATGATTTAGTGATGGCACCTAAGCGCTTGGCCAAGTCGGGACTAAATTGATGTGTTCAATTGTAGTCTGTTGTCATTCGTCTTAAATATGAATTCGGGAAACAGCACATAGACAGAGAGAATGATTTAGATCCATGTCTCAGTCTATACGACAATATCTAGAATGGAGGAATATATGATCCCTTATCTAAAGGACACGCGTATCTGATAGGATCAGAGTTGACAGCGGCTTTAGAAAGCTACGATTGCAGATCAGTATCTAAAGTCATACGCATAATAGTTATTAGACTTATCCAAGTGGGAGACTATTGGATTAGTGTCTAAGTCCATAACTATTTTGGTATGTACTTGACCCAATGGTGCATGGTCCTTTTAGGTTGCCTTCACCAAAGCAACTTGATAGGATGAATTATGGAGAGAAATGATTAAATATGATTTATTAATATATTATGAGAATAATATATTAAAGGAGAAATCATATTGTTTAATTAATATTAGTCAAGAATTAATAAGAATTAAGTTTGTGACTAAAAGAGATTAATTAAACTTAAGGGACTGGAATTGTAATTATAAGATAATTGCAATTGGGCTATGGATTACCTTATTATACAAGGTTGGACGAATTCTATGGGGAAACCCATTAGAAATCGTCCAAGGCCCTTTACGAAAGGGTCCATGGGTTGCTTAGGGCCTAAGCATCCAAATTAGGGTTTCCTAGTTCAAAACCCTAATAGCCTACATGTATAAATAGTTCCCTTAAGCCTCAAAAACGTGATGAATGAATTCTCTAGGGTTTCCACACGGTTTTGGGCAACTCCTTCTCTTCTCCTCTTCATCCTCTTGCTCTTGGTGTTTGTGAGCCATTAGAGGAGTGACATTTGTGACTCTAAGCTTTCTAAAGTCAATACAAGAAGGAATTGAGATTGTTATTACTATATAACAATCAAGGTATGATCTTAAAACCTTATTCATATGTTATATTGATTAGATCTAGGGTTTTAAGTCTTGGATTAAAAGCATGTACAATAGAGAACCCTAGATCCAAGCTTTAGGGTTTGAATGAGCACATATGATGTCTTTTGGCTAAAAACCCATCACTTATCATATGGATTATTGAATTAAAGGCCCAAGGGATTAGATTAGGTTTTACAAGTTTAAACTCTAGTAATTCCACACTAAAAGAGTAACCCCTTAGCTCCAAAATTGGCACCTAAGAGTTCCTAGTTGAACCCTAGTCGATTTTAGTGCTTCATGATCTCTCTCTCTCTCTCTCTCTCTCATTATCATCCATTTGTTCATGGTGTCTTGTGATTCCCTTAGAGGCACCACACTTGAGGTGCTAAACTCGTGAAAGGCCAACTTCTACAAGCTACAATATATAGGTATTCATCTAACTTGATTTTATGTTGCAAATATCAAATTGTATGCTAGTTGTAGGTTTCGTGCTTTGGATAATTTTTGTTGCATGTATAGCTAGAGAAAACTTAGATCCAAAGCATTAGGGTTGTATGTGCACCATAGGAGTGTTATAGTTCATAATACCCGTCATATTTCACGCTACTTATCATCCATGTCGCGTGCCTTGATAATAGCCATCACTTCTGCAAGGGAAAGCTTGCTCATATCTCTAGTCTTCTTGATCACTGACACATTCATGTCCCAGCTAGGTGGAAGAGAATTTAGCAGCTTCTTGTTAATTTCTATGCAAGGTAGATTGATCCCATTCGTACTCATCTCAGTAGTAAGAGTAATAAACCTTTGTAGTTGAACTTCAAGAGACTCCCCTAGAACATGATTAAACATTTTGAACCTCTGTCGAAGCATGTCTTGTCTGCTCTGCCCCATGTCCTCATTTCCCTCATAAATCTTATCAAGGCCTCCCATAAATCCTTTGCAAACGTGTATTCCATAAAGCCTTGGGCAATTTCAGGAGTAAGAGTGGCAAGAGCTCTGTCATGTTCTTCAAGTTTTTCAAAGTCCTCATTCGTATAGTTCTCTATCTTTTTATCAACTACAATTTTAGCTTCATCATCCAAAGTTGTAATCCTGACTGGACCTCTGAGAATGCTCCTCCATATCTTGGCATTCTTCATTTTAATGTACTTCTCAATTCTGAATTTCCATTCCGGAAACCCATCAGCAGACAAAAGTTGAGGAATACGAGTGGTAGTCCCCATAATAGAATCCAACTCATGATGCACTGAACTGTTGTATTGAGATTCCATTTTAATTAAAAAAAAACTGAGAACACCCAAAAATCAAAAATTGACCGAAAACAAGGAAAGTCAACAGGTGAGTTGACCAAAAACTCCAAAAGCATTGACCGAGAACAACGAAAAATTTAACCGAGAACTATTGATTTCAACCGAGAACGAAAACCGAAAACGCTTATTTATAGTATAGATTTCTGTCAAACCGTTGACTGAAAACCTTCAACTTTGACCAAGACCCACCGAAAACCCTTAAGATGTTGGAATCGAAAACCTTGCTTTCTTATCAGGAAGTTACCAACAACCCTTAAATTTCGTGATTTTAATTGATAAGGATCCAAATTTAATCCCAAAAATTCAAAGGAATCCACGAAGAACACTATGAATACTAAGAATCCCAAGAACGGTTAATCGATAAACAACAAAAATTTTTTATCAATTTAAATCGAAACTTATCAATTTTCGATTAAACAAATGATATCCAAGAAGCTAAAAACAAGTTCTCAAGGTCCTTGAATCGATTGATACCCTTTCCAAGCTCTGATACCAATTGTAAAACTCGATCTAAATGGATCAATCAAAATCACTATAATTGATGCGTATTGGAATGTAAATATTTTACATATGCATTAACCTAGTTTTAGCCCATGGGCTCGTAGGGTTTCATGTGTCTAGGGATCGTGCCTCTTTGTATACCCTGACATCTTCTTGTAATAAGTGTACAATTAACAAGGTTATTTTCACCCTAAATCAATTTTCTAGTTTACATGGTATCAGAGCGAGGTTTAGGGTTGGAGGGTTTTTTGCATTAAGAGATTACTATTCGTCGAACACAATTCCGGTACCGTTCATCGGTACTGTTCATCAATGTTCCAGCACCTTGTGAGTGCATCGTTTTTCTGATTAGGGAATCCTGTGAGTGCCGTTCTCTTTTCTTATTTGTTTCTAGTTCGTAAGGATGTCTGGATGAGACAAATCATCTAGCAGCAGTGGTCCACGAGTACCTGAGTTGCTTCCTGTAATTGCTAAACTCACCGACAACAAACTTAATGGCTCCAATTTCTTTGAGTGGAACAAAACTATTCGGATCTACCTCCGAAGCATGGGAATGGCTTCTCATCTGACATCTGATCCCCCCAAAGGTGATGGTTCTGATTTGTGGCTACAAAGTGATCCTCGTTTGTATTTGCAGATTGTCAATACTGTTGAGCCTTTTGTCTCTTCTCTGGTAAGTCACTATGAATATGAAAGAACTTATGGACTATCTTAACTTCTTATATTCTGGA
The DNA here is from genome assembly GCF_051521515.1 of Lactuca serriola. Taxonomy (NCBI): domain Eukaryota; kingdom Viridiplantae; phylum Streptophyta; class Magnoliopsida; order Asterales; family Asteraceae; genus Lactuca; species Lactuca serriola. The sequence goes on along the minus strand of NC_136415.1, from coordinate 221,946,165 downwards.
CAAAGCAACATCTCATGAATCTATAGTGTTTGTAAGTCCTTTCATCATGTGGAACAACAAGATTGATCACTCACCACTTATGTCATGGAATTTAAGAAAGTATATGAGGAGCTCAACTCTTTTCTTCCCTTGAGTGCTGATGTCCAAGCTATGCAGACTCAGGGAGAACAAGTGGCTGTAATAAGTTTCTTGACTAGTTTGCGACTAGAATTTGACTCTATCAGATCTCAGTTTTTGAATGAATTTGCCATTCCTTCCCTTCAAGAAACATTTGCTCGTGTTCTTCGAAATGAGAATATTCAGTCTCCACAACCTTCTGATCATAATAGTGCTTTGGTTAGTCGAGGAGGATTTCATGGTGTCTCTCGAGGAGGATCTCATGGGGGTCATAGAGGGGGTTCTAGAGGTGGTCATAGTGACCGAACTACAAAATCACGGGTTGCTATCTCGACTTCTAATGACATTGAGTGTTATTATTGTCATGATTTTGGTCACACCAAACGCATTTGTAAGAAGCTCTTGTCTAAAAATCAGAAAACTCATCAGTACATGTTGCTTATGCATCAGACAACACTATTACCATACCCACAGAAGAATATGCACGCCTTTTAAAGACTGAGAACTCCACTGGTCCAACTGCTGCATTTGCTGAAAAAGGTAACCCTAATACATGCCTATTATCTTCTGCCTCAAAATGGGTAATCGATTTAGGTGCCTCAGATCACATGACAGGTAATCCTACCCTCTTCTCTAGTCTTGATAAACACACATCTTCATCTCATGTCACGATCGCTAATGGGTCTACCCCACATGTTCTTGGTTCTGGCACTATTGAACCTAAGTTATCTATTTCCTTATCCACTGTATTGAGTCTACCAAATTTCTCGTTCAATTTGTTATCAGTCAGCAAAATTACCCGTGCCTTAAAGTGTTGTGTCTCATTCTTTCCTGATTATTGTGTCTTTCAGGATTTGTCGACGAAGAAGATTATTGGTAGAGGACGGGAATCGGATGGCCTATACATATTCGAACATCCAACACCTCACTCTTTGGCATCATCCACTTCATCCCCATTTGAAGTTCATTCTCGATTAGGTCATCCGTCTCTACAGAATCTAAAGAAGTTGTGTCCTGAGATTTGTTATTTAACGTCTTTACAGTGTGAGTCTTGTTAGTTTGCTAAACACCAACGTATTCATTTAAGTCCAAGATTCAAAAAGTAGGTTTCATCCCCATTTGAGTTAGTCCATTCTGATGTTTGGGGACCATGCCCTGTTACTTCAAAACTTGGGTTTAAATATTTTGTTACGTTTGTTGATGATTATTCACGAACTACCTAGCTTTATTTTATGAAAAATCGATCTGAAGTGTTTACACATTTTTGTTTATTCTATGTTGAGATTAAAACAGAATTTAAAACCGTCATCCAAACCCTTCGTAGTGATAACGCAAAAGAATATTTGTCTCAAACATTTCAGTCTTACATGCTGCAAAATGGTATTCTTCATGAGTCTTCCTGTGTTGACACACCAGCCCAAAATGGGGTCGCAGAACGAAAAAATTGTCATCTTTTAGATGTGGCTCGGGCTCTTCTATTTCACATGTCTGTTCCTAAAACTTATTGGGCTGATGTGCTTTCTACTGCTTGTTTTCTCATTAATAGAATGCCTTCTGTTGTCTTGGATGGTATGAGTCCACTCTCGGTTCTATTTCCTACAAAGTCATTGTTTCCTGTCAAACCAAAGATCTTTGGTAGTACGTGTTTTGTTCGTGATACCCGACCACACCTAACCAATTTGGATCCGAAGTCCTTGAAATGTGTCTTCCTTGGTTACTCTAGACTTCAGAAAGGCTACAAGTGTTTCTCTCCTAATAGGTACATTGTATCTCGAGATGTTACATTTCATGAAAATATACCCTTCTTTCCTATGACCAATCGTTCCAACCCAAGAGTGTCTGATGATCTATTGGTATATACCATACCTGCTCGTGAGTCTCCTAACCCATGTAAATCCACACAACGTGAAGAGCATATTAAGCCACCAATTATTCACGTATATAGACGCCAACGGCCTACATCAAATCCCGATCCAATACCATCTTCTTCTGCAGATCCAAGTACTGATGAGACTCCTGCTATGAGCGATTCATCACCTTCCGATACACTAGAACCTGATCTTGATGTTCCTATTGCCCTAAGGAAAGGTAAGCGTTTATGTATGTACCCTATAGCCACTTTCGTATCCTATGGTAAACTGTCTGCAACTTCACGCTCTATGATCGCTACACTTGATACTATACATGTTCCTAAAACGATTGGTGAAGCCTTGAACCATTATGGATGGCGGGATGCTATGATTGATGAGATCAATGCTCTTGATCATAATAATACATGGGAGTTGGTAGAATTACCTATATGTAAAAGGGCGATCGATTGTAAATGGGTATTCACGGTGAAAGTCAACCCAGATGGATCTGTAGCTCGTCTGAAGGCACGGTTGGTTGCTAAAGGATATGCTCAAACTTATGGGGTTGACTACTCAGAGACATTCTCTCATGTGGCTAAGGTATCTTCCATCCACTTGTTCATTTCATTAGCTGCTACTTATGACTGGGCCCTTCACCAACTGGATGTGAAGAATGCCTTCCTACATGGTGATTTACATGAGGAAGTTTATATGGAGCAACCACCTAGGTTTGTTGCTTAGGGGGAGTATGGCAGGGTTTGTAAGTTGCGTAAATCATTGTATGGTTTAAAGCAATCCCATCGGTCTTGGTTTGGACGGTTTAATGCTGTGGTAACAGAGTTTGGCTTACGAAGAAGCTCTTATGATCATTCTGTGTTCTTTGCTTCATCTTCTTCTAGATGCATTCTGCTAGTGGTGTATGTTGATGATATTGTGATTACTGGGAGTGATGGAACTGGAATCAAGAAACTGAAAGATTTTCTTGCATCTCGATTTCAAACCAAGTACCTAGGTCCTTTAAAATATTTTTTGGGAATTGAGGTCTCTCGTACTCGTAAAGGGATCTATTTGTCTCAACGAAAATATTGCTTGGATATTCAGAGAGATTCTGGGATGATTGAAACAAAGCCTTGTGAGTCCCCAATGGTTTTGAATATGAAATTGAAAGCAGACGATGGAGATCCACTTGAGAACCTAGAGAAATACAGAAGAGTTGTGGGAAAACTTAACTATTTGGCGATTACACGTCCAAACATTGCTTTACTAGTGAGTGTTGTAAGTCAGTTTATGTCGTCACCTCGAACTTCTCATTGGGATATGGTTACTCATATTCTAAAGTACCTAAAGGGTGCTCCTGGTCATGGCATCCTATATCAAAATCATGGTCATCATGTCATTGAAGGGTTCACAGATGTTGATTACAACGGAGATCCTACAAACAGACGGTCTACCACAGGTTATTGTGTATTTGTCGGAGGGAACCTAGTTTCGTGGAAAAGTAAAAAGCAAAATGTCGTTTCACAATCAACTGCCGAATCTGAATACAGGGCTATGGCTCAGACTACATCTGAGCTGATATGGGTATGGAATTTGTTATGTGAAATTGGGTTTGCTTAATCAAAACCAATGAACCTGTATTGTGATAATGAGGCGGCTATCCATATTGCAAACAATCCCGTGTTTCACGAAAGGACTAAACATATCGAAGTAGATTGTCATTTCACTCATGAAAAGCTAGAAGATGGAACTATCTCTACTCCTCATGTTCGAATAGGAAGCCAACTAATTGATGTCTTTACCAAATCTTTACTTGGTTTGCGGATGTCTGCATTTTGTAACAAGCTGGGAATGTATAACATTTATGATCCAGCTTGAGGAGTATTGGAATGTAAATATTGTACATATGCATTAACCTAGTTTTAGCCCATGGGCCCATAGGGTTTCATATGTCTAGGGATCCTGCCTCTTTATATACCCTGACATCTTCTTGTAATAAGTGTACAATTAACAAGGTTATTTTCACCCTAAATCTATTTTCTAGTTTACAGTGCGGAATCCCAATCAAGTGAATGCCACAAATCGTAAATATGAAATAAGAACACGGTGATGAATCTTTAATGCACACTATATTGATAATAGTGTACATAAGATCCACAATTACTCTCTCGATTCTCTCTTTCTCTCTTAGTTCTAAAAAAACCACACCCTAGAATAGGCTGATAACAAACATTCTATACCTAATACCTAGTTACAAAGCCCCAGCCCAATAACCCAACCGAAATCACATGGTGATTTCGGTCCAAAAACCACCGAGATCATAGACATTTCAGTCCAAAACTGAGAGCTATAAAAGCCTTGAAAAGCAAAGTATAAACCACAAATTATGTCCTAACAATCATGTAGTTTCCCGCACGTGTTGCACTGACCCCGATCCTGCTGAATCCCAGTCGCTGATCCGAAGTCTTTGTTTTCTTCCCGCGACCCTCCCATGCCTACACCTGATCTGACACCCTCTTCCACAGGCTTCTTAGATTCTCCAAGACTCTCCCCGGTTCGAGTATGGATCATGTTCTTTCAATAGTACGGGCCCAATACTACTTTCCACACCTATCCATATTTTCCTCAAGAATCATCCTGAATCTTCTAAGTCACCTTCTCAACCTTATGCCCCCGAAAACTCATTAAACAGCGCAACGAAATCTACTGAAGCAATCCCTAGGCTCTCCTAGGTTCCCGACCTCACCCTGCCATCAATTGCTGAGGAACTCCCCATAATGCCAGTCATCCACCTCGTGAATACCATGATATTCACTTAGTAGCTAACTCTCATCATCTAAGAGTTACACAAAGCACAAAGCAAGCAACATTCGTGCAGTAACACTCCAATCCATAGAACTATCATATAACATTCAACCCACACACCACCACTTATGCTAGAAATTTCACCATTACTGCTGGTTGCCTTATGCATGCAAATTATACACAGAACAGGATCAAATAGACTATCGAATAACAGACTCTAGCCTAGAACAACAACCAGACAAGGAACAAGAAATAAGGCCAAATCAATTATTCTAGGGCTATAAGATCCTACCCGTATACAATTTTTAAAGAATACACTTATCAATTACTAGTTCCGTTAGATATTCCCATCTCAGCATAACATCTAATTCACCCAATACAACAAGGTATCACATAACCGGCCAAACTACCACTAACTAATCAACGCTAGCATGCAAGCCTACCAGCTCATACAATATACATACAAATGCATCGCTCCTAGCATTCTATCATGCAAGAACTGAGTAGATCCTTAGTCCTAACTACCATGCAATTCACGAATTCATAAATCAAATCATAACAGATAACATGTATGGGTATTTTGGGGAAACTTACTTGAGCCCAAATGATTGCTTGCACCACACCCTTCTCTTATTTTAGAAAACTCTTTTCTTGAAAATACTTTTCTTTTTGAAAACTTTCTCAATACTCAGTTTGAGTTCAGACACACCCGAGAGTATGTCCGAATCCCTCAAACCAAGGCTATGATACCAACTTGTAACGGCCCGAAAATCATGCCATAAAAATATTGTTTTTAGATTTATAAATTGTTAATACATATTCCTCCCAAAAACCAAGGTAACAAAACATTTAGCATAACATCATCAAATCAAAGTAGTTCGTAGAATATGAAAACATGTAATGTGTGCTCTGCAATCATCTAGAGCTCTCCTAATTGAAAACTGAAGTACCTGAAACATAAACTAAAAACCGTAAGCACAAAGCTTAGTGAGTTCCCCAAAATACCATACCACATACAACCACAAATTATCATGCACATACATATAGTTGTCATGGGCTCCCCCATGGTCTTTATCTAGTATGACATGGGCTCCCCCATGGTCTTTACCTGGAATGTCATGGGCTTCCCCTCATGGTCTGATATCTAACTGTCACGGGCACCCCCCGGGGTCTTCCATGCAAGTATCACAGAGACAACTAGCATACCACATAACACGTAATGGTTCGGCATTGGTTCCTTCGACCTATGGTATAGTGAGAAGACTCACCTTGAATACAGAAGTTCACTGAATGAAATCTCTAACTGCCGCCCTGAAGAGCTCCCGAGCTATCCATACCAAAATAACACCCAATTAGCAATTGGGTTCCAAAATATAATCCATAATCCATACTTGGGGTAAAATGACCGTCTTACCCCTAACCCAATTATGAACCAAAACTAAGGCCCACGAAAAAGGTCCAAGTACAAGATCCATAAAGCCCATTAATGGTCTAATTTTCCAAATTGGGCCCAAACCATCACATGGGCCCTTCCTTGAAGCCCATTAACATTTCCTAAACTAAAACATACATTCATAGCTAGCCCAACAAAACATCAAACAATACAAGCCCAAACGATAGCCCGAACTCGAAATGACACCACAAGGCCCAATAAGGCCCAAATATCCCAGTTAGGCTCAAATCCATCATGGACCTATCCCGAGAAGGCCCAAAATATCCAATGATCAACCCAAATCAACTTCTGGTCAATGGTCAAATGTCCAAAAAGGTCAACAATCAAAGAAACTCACCCTGGCCGAGTACGCCCAGTGTACACCCATTGGGGCCAGTACACACAGCGTACCAAATGGGTACCCCCAACGTACTCTCCCGAATATCCTTCTTCTTATTAACCACTTAATCTCCTCACCCCTTGCTCCAAACTCTCTGGTCTGATTCCTATGGATGGCTTTTCAAGTAAAGTTGGCAACTTTACTAGCATGCATGGCTTAATGGGGCTAGAGCTCAAAAGAGGTTAATGTATGGTCTTAACACATGCATGAACTCAAAAAATCCACAAAGCTTGCACTTTTATGAATGGGGGACCCTTAAAATGTCCAAATCTACTAGATTGAGCTCTTAAAACAACCCTAGCTCACAAAGACCAAGCAAAAGGGACTAAAATGGTCATAGACCAACCCAAAAGTAGATATATTCAATGAGTAGCCAAGATAGAAACTTTATATCTCTAAAGTCTCGAAATGAAGATGCTAACACTAAATATCTAGGCTCTTCTCCAGAGGTTGAGTCTTTCACCTGCTTCTTCTCTTGCACAAACCACCAAGAACCTTCTTTCAAGCTCCAAGCCTCACCCAAGGCACTATAGGGTTTTATGTATGTCAAAAGAGGTGGCGGCTGACTTAAAATGACCAAAGGGGTGGTATAATGTTGTTTATATAGGGTAGGAAACCTGAAATTAAGGTTTTGCTTTGAAGGGAGCACATCCCGCGTACCCCTTAGTACGCCAAATGTACACACAAACCACCCGCGACCATTTATCCTTCTACGCCCCATGTTCCCAATGAGTATGTCCCGGGTACTCATGGAACCCCTAAAACCCTTTCTTTGTCTTTGGTCTATTTTCCAACGATCCTTATATCTACGGAAAGGCGGCAATAATCCCTACGCTTCTAACAACACACTTAAGCCTTAGAACCTCCCGAACAAAACCCAAAATCCATAAGAGACCTGAAATATCAAATTACGATTATACCCTTGACCTCCGAAGACACAATCGAACACTCGGATCACTTAGAGCATAACACCCACACTCGAGAAGGGCCAAAATCTTCCTTTCCCAAGGCCTAAGCCTCATAACCATTGAAGATTGGGCCGCAACCCCGAATAAAGAAGCAAATTTGAAACCGAGTGTTTCACCTTGATTCTCGAGTATTTGTAAGTGTATGATACTAAGTGGAAATTCAATCGTTTTGATATTTTCATTATGTACTAGTTTGGTTTGCTTTGATAATGTTATGTTTGTTCAAGGGTTACATTAAAATGGGGGAGGACTGTTGGTGATTTAAGTGTCACCATGTCATTTTATGTAATTGGAACGAACATATGAGCTAAGAGGCATCATAATTTGTAATCTAATATATGTACGGGTTTGTGTGGAGTGTACGCATGTATAAGATCGAATTAGAAGTCGGTTCGACGACAAGTCGAGGGTCCGAGGGTAGCGCCCTTGGTCCGGGGTTTCCAAAGGAGCATCGCCCATTTGGCGGGGTCTAGGGGCAGCACCCCTAGTGGGATCCAAGGAGCGGAGCCCCTGGCTGGGTTTGAGGCAGCGCCCCAAAACCTCTCCGAATTTTACATATGGGAACTTAGTGGGAAATTCAAATTCTTAGGGTGATTATGGTAAAACTAACGAAACTCGTTAGTTTCGGAAACCCTAAATCCTCATTAAATATTGGATTTTTTAGATTCCTTTCAAAGCAACCCATGATGGCTGCCAACCCTAAATAAAATCCCTAATCTCGTTTATTATTAAACGACTCTTCTCTTTGAGAAGATACATACGAAAATTATTAGCTCCTGTTATCTTCAAACGAACACAAAATCCTTCTCACAATTTGGCTGACGTTTTCTTTGCCTAGATTCGTAAGTATCCTTTTAAATTATCCTAGGCTGAATTTCTTGCAACCCAAACATAGGGTATAAATATCAGTTTGAAAATTGTTCATACGATCCAGGGGTATCCAGATCTCCAACATAAACCTTATTTCCTCCAACAAACTATCTATCTAAAAAATTATTTATTAAAAATATTTAATGGATTTATAATGTATTTGAGGTAAACCAGTTCTAGTAAGAAATCTTAGTAAATAAAAATTTAGTGTAAAGTATGAAATAAATTAAAATCAAATTTGGTATAAAATAATATAAATATAATTTATGTGAAATACAAATACCAAATTTTAAACTAAAATAATATTTTTAGTTGAACTTAGCTTTATATAAGATTTTAATTTTTATGGTATTATATTTTATTCTTATTAACATGCAAAACTCAATTTAAAAGAAAATGAATAAATAAATGTTAAATGGTTAAAAACGAAAACTAAAAGTCTATTTACAAACATATAAAATCAGTTATGGTGGACCCAAATACAAAAGAACGCCACCTTTAGAAATCACTTTAAATTTTATAACTATACTACTTTTAACAAAGTTTTTGCAAACAATCCTATTTTTGCAAAAAGCTCTCAATTAACTCTGCAACTTTATGGTTAACTCCCGTAGAAGTGAGTGACTGAATGAGAGAGAAACTCCAAAATTGGGGATTCATCATTGTTACTTCAAGATCATCGTTAGTTCGATGTTGCTAATTTTTGCTTATCTTGATGTTCATATTATTCTTCTAAACTCTCGTTGTTTTGTAAACCAAGGTCTGTTAAAATTGTACAGTTTCCAGCCCTATATTTCTTCTTGATCAACGTTCTAATGTCGGTTTGATAATGGCCAAGTCTGGAAGTAAGAGCTCAAAGAGCCGGCTGAGGTACGGCGGTGGTGGGAGCAAGCAGGTAAACAATCAAAACCACATTACACCGCCGCCGGCGGAGATCAAGGATAACAGATACGTATTTGCCACGGCGACACCTAACTCTGCTCAATATCCTAACACTAAACATTATATTCCACCAATTCATCCTCCATATTACCGGTACCCACCACCGCCGCCTGCAACACCCTTTCCTGCACCATATTATGACCACCACCGCATGGCTATGGACCCAGCAAAGCAGGTGTTGGTCGGTGGTAGGTATCCTTGTGGGCATGAACAGAGTGTGTCTATAAAGAACGAGATTAATATAAAGAAAGAAACCTTGAAGATCAAGCCCGATCAAGAAGACCCTGAAAGATACCTTGTTGAATTCACTTATGATGCCTCTATTGCTGGCAGGTAAAGTCATTATTCTTACATATATAATCATGACCACTGCAAACATTTTTGTTTGAACTTTATGTCAACATGTTTCCAGTTATGCATCTTGTAGATGTGTAGTTTGTTTTATGTTGTATGAACTGACTGATCATATGTGTATGATAAGCGGTTTTACGTTGTTCTCGTGGCAGAATTACCCTTCATTTCTTTGAAAAATGGGGAGAAAACTATAACATGAATCCAACAGAAGAGCTGCTTCCACCAATCACAGTGGTTTTCCAACAAGGTTTGGGCCAGAAATATGTACAGGAATCCAGAACTGGAATAAACCTTTCGGTATATAAGGTAGGTATACCAGAGGTATATCATTTAGGGATCAAGGCACAAGCAACTCCATGCATATCACAAGATGGAAGTTCTAATAGTGGAACTACTATCTTCCAATTAACTTTAGCAGTGTTTGAGAAGAAGAAAGGTGAATGCCAGATTAGGGTTACAAACCAGATCTTATGGGTGAATGGAGTGGAGTATGTGTTGCATGATATCTGTGGATTTGGTAATTTTGTGGATGGTGGTAATTTTGATTTGAATGCTCTTGTTAAAAATTGTTTCCTCTGTTTATCAACAGTTCATGACACTACTCTCCTCTCTGGCCACCATCATATTGCTCCACAATTGCACCACAATCCTCGGCGTATTTATGAAATGCCAAAAAATCCAGCTAACCTTTGTGTGAACTTGAATGAACGTAGAATTGGCAAGTTGTTGTTTTATAATAAAGAAATTGGGAGGGGGAGTAATGGGACAATTGTATTGAAGGGTTATTATGATGGCAGGGAGGTTGCTGTGAAAAGGATTGTGATGGAACATTATGATGTTGCTCTGAAAGAGATACAAAATCTTATTGTATCTGATCAACACCCTAATATTGTGAGGTTGTATGGTGTGGAGTACGATCAAGATTTTGTTTATATTGCTCTCGAGAGGTGTGTATGTAGCTTACATGATTTGATATTATCACTTGCTAATTCGAGTGTTGAATTGCAACCGATGATGAAAGTTTTTAAGGATTTGAAATTATGGGAGTGCAATGGGTACCCTTCACCGCTATTGTTGAAAGTAATGAGGTTAGCCATGTTTCGTTTTTTCTTCCATTAAGTGATATATGGATAAATGATGATTAAATGATATATATGATAATGTCATGGAAAACATGAGAAAATGGAATGAAAGAACAAAAGGGTAATTGAAAGAAATAGAAATGTATTTTGATTTATTTTTTTATTATAGCATCTTACTTTCATTTCATTCTATAACAATTACAACATTGTATTTTCATTATTTTTCTTTATTATTACTTTGTTATTTAAAAAACTTTACCCAATTGTACTTTAAATTTTGTTTTGTTATTAGGACATTATACTTTGAAAAAATATACTCAGTAGCCAGCAGTGAAAATTGCTTTGTATTTGATATTGCTATGATTTGGTACTTTACATTTTGCTTCTTATTAATTAGGACAATGATGCAAAAGCATGAAATAAAAGTAGGATATTATTAAAAAAAAAAAAAAAAAAAAAAAAAAAAAAAAAAAAGAAAGTAACTTAAGTACTTCACTATGTGTTGCATTTAACCCAAAAATAAATGAGGCCAATATGTTAACATTTATGACTAAATGGGGAAAGCTTTATTTCCAACTTTCTCTTTTAAGCCGTTTTTTCTTTATTAAGTAAAATAGTGTGAAAATATAAAAACTCTATATTTATGTTATTATTGTGCAATAAATATTATTGAAGTAATTCTAATGTGAATATTAACATTTGATTATTCATATATTCTTTAGAATGTTATTATTCTATTTTAATTTTGTATATATGCATTATTGTAGTAAATTCTAATATTAGTTTTAATGTATGATTACTCATCTATTCATTGCTGAATATATATATATATATATATATATATATATATATATATATATATATATTGGAAATTATAAATTACAGGGATACAGTTAGAGGACTTGTCCATTTACACAAACATAGAATCATTCACAGTGACTTAAAGCCTGAAAATATCTTAATACACAAAGACACATCTATTAGTGCAAAAGTCTCGGATATGGGCATTAGCAAACGCCTATCCACCGGCAAATCTTCTTTAACAAAAAGCACAACAGGCAAGTCTTCTTTCATATTTTTCATTATGATGTATTACTTTACTACCATTTGAATGGGCAAAATGCAAGAAAAAGCAATTTTGTTCCCAATTTCTTTCTTGTTATAGCTCTATGCTTTAGAAAAATTACCCGTTATAGCGGTGAGATTCGAATCATGATGACATGGCACATGTTAACATATTTTTATGCAATGTCATTGTCCAGTTCGGATGTACACGTGTGACATTATGCTGGGGTAGTAGAACAAAAATTGTACATATTAGCTATTTTAAAAAAGATGAGAGAAAATGACAGGTTTTTATAACAATATTTATACATTTCGTTTGATATGTCCATTTCATCAATGATGATCTAAATCTCATATTATATGTTCATTTTCTTATGTAAAAAAACTATACATTTTTTGACACACCAACAATACATTACTTGTGTACGTCCTAGGTGGAATGTTAATTTGTGCTATGCCATCATAATTATTATCTCATTGCTATATAATGGGCATTTGAAATGCAATTCTCAAGAATAATGTGAAAGTACAATGTTGTAATTAGAAACTACTTTGCTATATCTTGTATGTTTTAAATAGGCATTGGGAGCTCTGGGTGGCAACCACCTGAGCGACTTTTGAATAAAGAAGGACAAACGAGTGCTGTGGATTTGTTCAGTTTAGGGTGTCTGATATTCTTTTGTATAACTCATGGTCGCCACCCATTCGGTAAGGATAAGGATGGGCGTGATGGAAGAATCAAGAAAGGCGAGAAAAGTATGTCATTGGTAAAAAAATATCCTGAAGCCCATGATCTTATCTCTCGTCTCCTTGATCCCGATCCTAAATCCAGGTATGATTCATGTCATATTATCTAAAATTTCTTTCCAACATGATAAACTATGGTGAAAGTAGTTAAAAATACCATGTGGAGTGTATTAATTAGACTTGCTTGAGCATTGAGTTGATAAATGATAGAGAATATATCACATATAAACATAGGAGCAAACTTTGGAGGGACCTAATTGTAATATTTATTATTTAATGTTTTGCACCTTACCTAGAATCATCTTATCGATTTAACCACTCAACCGAGTAAAGCATTCTATTTTTTTGACCGTTATGAAAGTCATATTTTCTTGTTACTAGATCTGTTTTTGATATGGGATAGGGCAAATTTTGAAAAAGCACAACGTGGATTAACCATTGTCTTGCCAATTATTATTATAGTCATCATAAAAGAAATTGTAGTTCAGTTGCTAAATTGATATAATAGTAAAAGTAGTTTTTGTTTTTCTGTATTTTGCCTCTTTTGAAAACCAGTAAATGGAAAAAATGGTTCTTATAAATGATTAAAAACACTTATAATGTCTTAATTACTAAAAAAATAGTTTAGCGGCTAAATCTTTAAATTTGTGACAGTACATCAGTTTGCTTTTCTGTCTTTTGCGTTTTTACAATACAGGTACCGAGTGATGTTTTTTTTAATGGTCAAAAATTGTAAAAAAAATTAATTACTACAGAAAATATCTAATCCACTAAATCGATTCAGCATACTTTTACTTTTAATTTTATTTTCATTGTACTTTGAAAAATCTTCCCAATTACATTGTTATAATTGGGTAGATTTTTTAAAGTATGATGCTGTAATTGTAAAAGAAAATGAAAGTATGATATGCTAAAATAAACAAATAAATAAATTGCTATTTCTTGTATTAAAAATATTGTGGATTTTCAGTCAGAGCTATACCAGATGGTGTAGTCTCATACATGGACATTGAAGGTTATAGATTCAAGATTGAATGTATGATAATGACAATAGTTATAATGACAATAATTATGTAAAATTGAATGTGTTCATATTATCAAACAACATATTTTATTTGTCATTTTATAGAATAGCTCTGTCCACACGTACGCATAATAGATGTCAGTCCACATTTGAACCTAGCTCTGTGTGTGTGTGTGTGTGGAAGTAAGTTCAAATAAAAACTATAAATATTGTGAAAACGTAAAAACATTATGTTTATGTTATTATTCTGCAATGAATATTATATATGTGTATTATTGAAGTAATTCTAATATGAATATTAACGTTTGATTATTCATATATTCATTTGAATGTTTTATTTTATTATAAATTTATGTATGTGCATTTTTGTAGTAAATTTTAATTTTAGTTTTAACATGTGAGTATTTTTTTTAGTTTTTTTCATATTTGTTTTCATATTATATTTTAATTTTTTCGTATATTTAATTTATTCGTTTTATTTGTATTTGAATTTTATTATTTGTTTTCATTTTTTCGTATTTTTAACTTTTTCCTGGCCTGTTCAATAAATATAAAATGTATTAATATATTAGAGTATATTACAAAAGTCGCAAGTCCATTGTAAAATTCTATATTTTACCCTTTTGTTTTCTAAGAGATTAAAAATCTGCATATTTTTTCTTATCCAGACCAAAAGCCGTAGAAGTGTACCACCACCCTCTCTTCTGGGACCCTGATACCCGTCTCTCCTTCCTCCGAGACGCAAGTGACCGCATAGAGTTAGAAGACCGCAAAAACGATTCTGATATCCTAAAATCACTCAAAAGCATCGGTGATTACACAAATTGGGACAAAAAATTACACAAGAGACTCATAAAAAACATTGAACATCACAGAGAATACAACTATGACGACGTATGTGATTTATTACGAGCCATAAGAAACAAATATAATCACTATGGACAACTCTCGAAAAAACTGCAACGTATGTTGGGGGAGGTCCCCACAAAATTCGATGGATATTTTAGCAGCCGGTTTCCGAAACTTGTTATAGAAACATATAATGTTTTGAAAGGGTATAGTGTGGAAGGAGAGATTCTTCATAAGTATTATAAACAATATCAATTTTAATTTGTAAAGTGTTGTTGAATGTCGATGATGGTCTGTTGTCAAGAAATGTGACATGTATATAGTTTCTATATAGTGTGGAAGGAGAGATTAATTCTTCATATGTATATATGATATTTAAGTTGTTTTGTAACTTGGTTACATTTTCGAGAAGAAGACAAATCTAGCCAATTTCTTTAATTATTTTCTAGGAAATAGGCAAAGAATTAAGAAATGACTCATATTGCCACTGAAATCATGGTTAGGCCTTGGGCTGTGATTTTGTCAATATCTTTTATGCCATGTTTTCCATTCAGTAATCAGGAAGCTAAGATGGCACATTTTATCAAGTAGGTATAAATAAGTTCAGGTAAAATTCTATGGTCTTTTACATCTGGAGCACCAATATATGATTCACCTCAATCGGTTAATTTGGAGGATGATCAGCATAATTCCTCTAGGCGGCAGCAGCAGCATAATAAGTTATATATAGATTGTGGAGATGACTTGCAACTCTATATCCATGCCAAAAACTCTAAAGCTGAGGTCAGCAAGTTCACCTTGTTGATGTAGATTTGTTTTCAAGATGTGTTATATTAGATTTCCACTATTTGTCCAAAATGATGGTTATTTTACGACAAAAGTCAATTGCTATAATTCCAAAAAGGGCAAAATAGAGAAAAAGTATAATTTGCTTTTCCAATTTTATCGATTTAGCCACTAAACTAGTATGATAATATCTATGAATAAAAAACAATGCTTTGATTACCAATTCAATAAATTGGTCAAATACATAGTGCTTTTTTGAACCGGGTCTTTTATACGGTCGAAAAATATATAATGATTGATTCACGACATAAATGAGCTAAATGGCTGAATCAATAAAATGATGAAGGTATAATTGTTTTTTTTGTTTTTTATTTTTTGTATTTTGCCCAAAACTAAATCACTCTTTTTGACAATTAATGGTTGACAAGGTTTAACCAGGATGAGTTGTCCAAATTTAAGTGAAAACAATATATGTTCTTCCAACACTAAACCTTTGTCTATGCTCCTTAGGTTTTGTTTCCATGTTCTTACTAACAATTTGCAACATTTGATTTAACTCTCAGACAAACGTATCCGTGATGTTCATTTTATGGTTCATCACACGCTATAGTTGTTAGCGGTCCCCTAAGAAATAGCGGTGGTGCTATATATTAGGCTCCGGTGAAAAGGTAGTGAAGATGAAGCTATGTCATTATTTAACACCCCCCCCCCCCCTTTCCACCTTAGCTTTTACCTGTGAAAAACCTTCCATGCCGTTCGACCTTAGCGCCATGATTTACCGTGATTCTTGACACCGATATAGCGACGCTACAATCACGTTTGTATGAAATCCATGTAATTGGGCTATTTCACATAAAAAAAAACAATTTTTGGGTCAATCCATTGAATACATCTGATTTTTTTAGCTCAAACAAAAAAAAACAAATAAGTTCTGTTGACCAACCTAATTAGAAAAACATTCAATCGTTCTTTTCGTATACCACGACGAGTCTACCCCCTCCCAAACTCTCCGATCTCTCTGAATCGACGACTTTGGAGTTCCCTCCCTGAGCAATGAGCAATGAGCAAACAAGAGGATTACAGAGACGATGATAATGAGTTTAGAGATGTGGTGGAAGATCTTGGCGAAGAAGTGAATGCCTCGGATGATGTTGACTCAGAAGCTGGACCCGTGGATCGCAATTAAACTCTATACAACTCTTTGACGCTTTCTAATTCACATACTACTGTATATGAATATTACATATGCTTGATGTTATGTTTTATATGATTTTTTTATGATATTAATTCTATATAGTATTAAGACTCTAATAACTAAATTCTAGATAAAACTGCAAAATTGGTCTCTGTGGTTTCTGTGGTTTCCTGAAAACTGTGAATAAGGTCCAAAAAGTTTCCGACTTACATGAAGATCCAAAATTAAGAATTTCTCATGATTTTGGTCCTAATAATTGAAAGGACTATTTTACCCTTTTAATTTTTTTCTACAATTTCTAGTTTTTTAATTTAAAAATAAAAAAAAACAATACACACACATAAAGAAAATACCCTCATAAATAAAAGAAAAATAACAGACTCAAGTTTCCTTCTATATGTCAGAGATCTCTTACTACCTTGTTAGTGGACCCCGGGGTGTGCAATGGTGAACTGGGTTCCTCCCTTCCTCTCCATATCTTTATAGTTCTCTCTTCAAATCACGATGTTTGCCTATGAATCGTTGTCAAAACCAGATTCATCGTTTGACTCATTGAGTTAACTCGATCAGAACTGGAATATCTTTCCAAGAAAACTCAATAGCTAGCACAATGCATTGGAAAAAGAATCCCAAAAATATTAAAGAAAATAAAGATGAAAATAGAAAGGTAAACGAAAATCTATAAAAATTCCATTTGTTATTCAAATCTCAATTAATGAAAATTTACTAAGATGCTGTGACAACCCGAAATTTCCATTCTGTACAAACCATTTGAAGCTAATAGAAGTAGAACAGTTACAGTGAAAATTCAGACTTTAAGTATAAGTTTGGTAGTTTTTCAGGATTTACATTTAAGGAGATATCAGGAGAGTGGATGCACTAGGGTTTCGTGCAACACTGTTATTCAAACACTCTGTTATATTAGAAATCATTTCGGGAATAAAAATATTTTCTGCCAAAAATATCTCAGGACTATAAATAGAATTCTGAACAAAATTATGTCATTAGTTACATTTCCAACTAGAGAAAAGCCATTTTCTCTCTCACGGATCTTCGGGTTTTTATCCCAAATCGTGAGTACACTTCTCTAGTTGTCTTATAATGCTTATTATGTGCTTAATAACTTAGATTACATATCAAATCTGTGAGATTCGGGAGTTTACCGCCCAAGAACGTTCTTGGAGAGTAAACTCCAAAATGAGGCTTAAATGCTACCTAGTCTTTTCCCCATGATAAGTAACAAACTTAGGCTTATTTATAAATGTATTTAGGACTAGAAAACAATCCAAAACCCCAAGATTTGGGAGTTTACCGCCCAAGAACACTTGGGGAGTAAACTCCATTTTAAGGGCCAAAAGAGTCCTAATGCTCCTCAAAGCCTCTGATCTCAAACTAGAAGCCTACATTACATGTTTAGACCACCAAAACAATTAAGATTCAAGGGAGAAAGAGATTTCACGGCCCAAAAGGTTCTAGGGTCGTGAACTCCAATAAATGGTGCCAAATGGTGCCATAATTCCTCCTAAAGCCTTGAACAATTGCCTAGAACATATCCTATGTGAGTATGGGACTTGAAAGCATCAAAAACATCATTCCAAGGGAGTTTACGGCCGTAAACTCCAAGGGAATATGGTCCCAGGGCCGTAAACTCCTAAAAGGAGTTATATTATGCCCTAAACTCTTCCATAGACCAAGCCATTAAGTAGAAATGCTTATTAGGGCCTTATAGAGCATCAAACATCAAATAGACACCTAGGTATGAGTTCACAGCCGTAAACTCATGAGTTTACGACTGTAAACTCATTTGGTAGTGTCATTAGGGTCGTGAACTCCCTTAAGGAGTTTTCCTTGAACCCTACACACAATAGCTTCCCCTACAAACACTTAGATGCAATCCTAGAGGCTAATAACACTTGATAAAGGTGTTTAGCATATCCTAAGGTGTCTTGACTTGTTTATTAGTTGTTTATAGACTAATTTGTTACATATATGTGAAATTATATATTAACTAGGATCATAAGTGTGACATCCCCATTTTCACGGCCAGAAAAGACCGATGTTGTTTATGCTTTATAAAAATCAGAGTACTTCATTTTATAAAAATGTTGCGGAATTTGTTCCCAGAAAAACATGGTAAATACGTTATTAAAACATTTTTGAAGAAACGTATTTATTTCATTTTAAAACGTTTGGGATGTCATCGTTAATACAGAAACATAAGCATAAACAGAACTTACAATTATTTACACTAGTGATCTACATCTCTTTAAATCTCTCAGTGTAATGTCACTTCATATCAACACCTGTGATATAAATAAACTGAGTGGGTCAGGTTGGGAAACCTGGTGAGTACATAGGGTTTTCAACCCACAATAATATAATTATTATGTTTAAACAGTCAAACAATCAACCCAATTACCCATCCCCATTATCTTCTTTATTCTTAAGGATCTACCCTAAGAATCAACTATTTCTCATTCATTCATTCCTAAGGATCATCCTAAGGAAACAACATGAAGTCCATTGTTGCCAATGACACATTGGTCAAGCGCAGCTGCTAATATTGTCACTTAGGCTCAGCTGCCAGAATTAGGACATTTTCTATGAGGCGCTTCTGCCGGTATTGACCTTTAAACACTACTGTCATGGTCATAAGGCTCCCTATTAGGCGCAGCTGCCGATACTATCCTTAGAGCGCAGCTGCTAGGACGTTTACTGTAGATCTAAATCATCTACGGGTTGTGGCGCAGCTGCCAGTGCTCATCTATAGGGTACTAGGTCCACTGCTGCCAATGTATACCTATAGGGCACTAGGTCCGTACTACTAATGTTCCTCTATTTCAGCTTTTATCCATCATCATTCATCTACCCATGTTTTACCCAACATATTTTGTAGATATAAAATACTTTATACAGTTTACATCATTTAAAACATGTATAAAAATCTTTCACCAGCATAGACAACAAGTATTCAGACAATATGCACACATAACACGTAATTTATATTAAAATACTTCATATCTATGTGTAAGATGAAAGAGACCATGCACTCACCTGATTAGGTGGTGATTCCGAACTCAGACAGCACTTCGTTATCTCAAAACAATTTTCCTCGACAAAACAGCGAGTTTTTATTAAAAATCGGGCTTCGCTGGAGTAGCGTTTCCAAGCCGAAAGCTTTTCTTCTCGGAGCCGTCGGGCGCTCCGGGGCTTTCTTCTCGTGCTAGGGAGGTTCCGTAGACTTGGGAGGGGTTTAGGGAGGCTAGAGAGAAGTTAGAGAGAGAAAGAGAGGCTTATGGTGTGAAGAAAATATGAGGAGTTCACCCTTGTATTTATAGGAGTTTTATAGTAAAGTAATCTCTAAGCTTCGTCCGTAACTTTTGCATACGAGCTCCGTTTTTGTCTGTCTTTTTACCGTTGAGTTCCTATTAATGAGATCTTCAACTTTCATTTAGACCTCGTTGGCTAATTCTCATTCTATCTCGGATTTACAAAACTGTATCGAATTCGCCGCGCTCGAAAAGTAGGGACTAAGCTTCGTCCATAACTTTCGCATACGAGCTCCATTTTTGTCTGTCTTTTTACCGTTGAGTTCCTATTAATGAGATCTTCAACTCTCATTTAGACCTCGTTGGCTAATTCTTATTCTATCTCGTATTTACGAAACTGTATCGAATTCGCCGCGCTCGAAAAGTAGGGACTAAGCTTCGTCCATAACTTTCGCATACGAGCTCCATTTTTGTCTGTCTTTTTACCGTTGAGTTCCTATTAATGAGATCTTCAACTCTCATTTAGACCTCGTTGGCTAATTCTCATTCTATCCCGTATTTACGAAACTGTATCGAATTCGCCGCGCTCGAAAAGTAGGGACTAAGCTTCGTCCATAACTTTTGCATACGAGCTCTATTATCGACGTTCTTTATATCCACGTGTTGGTATTTACGAGTACTACAACTTTCATTTAGATCCCCTCGGCTAAAAATCGACCGATCTAAAATTCAGATTTCGGGCTGTGCACTGCTATGCTAAATCTTAGAAAAATCATAACTTCCTCATACGAAGTCAGATTTGGGCATTTTATTTATCGATGTTCTTAGTTTAACATATTCTACGACTTTCGTTTAGATCGCTAAGGCTAAATCTCGCTCTATCATAAATTCACTATTTACGCTTCCCGGTATCGTGCCGGTCCCATCGCGAAACTTCAACGGGTGATAACTT
Organism: Lactuca serriola; assembly: GCF_051521515.1. Classification (NCBI taxonomy): domain Eukaryota; kingdom Viridiplantae; phylum Streptophyta; class Magnoliopsida; order Asterales; family Asteraceae; genus Lactuca; species Lactuca serriola. Next base: position 221,925,461 of record NC_136415.1, on the reverse strand, counting down.
TTTCGTTATAACTCGGTTTTCGGCGTTCTTTATATGTACGAAAACCTTGTAACATACTCTACAACTTGGTTAAGATTATTTATTCTAAATAATCTTTTGTCGAAAAGTCGTTTTCGACCCCTATTGCCTCTAATTTGACTGGCCCAGATTTGCGGGCGTTACAATAAGTGTGTTCAAGACTTCACTTGACACCTAGCAGTCCTACCTCTTCAGTTCATCCGTATCACCCACAACAGGTGAGTTCATACCTCTTAATCAATGTTTTAAACTGTTTTTAAATGTTTTATGGGGGGGATACAAGTAGAATCTGTTGGAATAGTGTCTAAGGTTGCAACTGTATTAGGCAAGTATTTGACCCGGTTGTGCATGGTCCTTTTGGGTTGCCTTCACCATAGCAACTTGATAGGATGATTTATTAAGAGAGAGTAAATATTATTAATATATTATGAGAATAATATAAAGAATAATATATTGTTATTTGATTAATATAAGTTATAGAATTAATTGGAATTAATTTGGTGACTTAAAGAGATTAATTAAATAAGAGGGTATAAACTGTCAATTGTTTGATAGTTAAACTTTAGACTGTAAATCCATATAGATATGGATTGGGTGGATTCTAGAAGCTAAAGGATAGATCAAATCGTCCAAGAGTTATCTAAGGAATGGATTTGGATAGCCTTAAGAGAAGATTATCCAATTAGGGTTTAGGTTGTAACCCTTAAGGAGTCTACAAGTATAAATAGACCCTATGGCCAAGGGAAATCGGCACTTCATCTAAAGCATAGAAACCCTGGCCGATTTCCTCCCTTCTCCTCTCTCCCAAATCATCCTCCTTGCTATTTGGTGTTTGTAAGCCATTAGAGGAGTGACAATTGTGACTCTAGAAGCTCCAAGACAAGAAGATCAACAAGGAATTCAAAGGTATGATTCTAGATCTGTTTTATCATTGTTCTTATTCCTAAATAGTCATTAGAAGCCTTAGATTCAAAGCATGTTTAATTAGAAAGCCTAGATCCAAGCATTAGGGTTTTGCATGCGCACATAGGAAAGTTCTTATGGCTAAAACCCATCAGTGGTATCAGAGCCTAGCTTGGTTTTCATTGAATTGTTACTTAATTGTCTGAAACTAAACTGGAAAATTCGATTTTTGTGTTTCTGAGTCATGGACTCGGCGAGTTCCAAAGTGGACTCGGCGAGTTGGCCTGACTCGGCGAGTCCCTTTGTGCACTCGGCGAGTCCAAGCGTCAGGAATGGCCAGATTCGGGATTTCTTCATGATTATCTTATGGAAACTTACCTTAATCATATTAGATCAACCCTAATCCGATTTTTTATATATATGACTATAATCTTGATCTAATTAAAGATATTTATCAACTAATAAAATATTTAATTTCCTCATATGATAATTAATTAATTATTTTGATTATTTTGGTAATTATCTTGAAAGAAATCTTGAATAAATCAAATATAGATAATTAGGAAATTAATTGTTAATTGAAATTATTTGTTATTTGATCATCCATGTTTTAAATGTTTAAAACTTGTCCTCAAGTTTTGAAATTTATATTTTGTGATTAAAAAGTTTTAATTTAGACAACTTAAATTTCAAACCCTAGATTTTTAAAAGGTTTAAAATACAACCCTATACTAATATGATATTACTAGAATAATATATATATATATATATATATATATATATATATATAATGCTAGTCTTACCGTTAGTAGGTCTCATTCACGAAGCCGATCTATAAGGTGGGTATAAGGTTGCGGCCTATAAAATGGCGCTTAATGGGTGTACACTCACACCCACCGCTTGCTTGATCAGTGGAGGGTCGTTAGCCGAACGGGTAGGATAGGGCAACCTCATCCTCTCATTAAAAGTATAATAAGTAATACAAAGTAACTACACATATTTTTAAAATTTCTCAATCTTAGTTACTTTAGGAAAAGTGAATTGATGCAATCCCATGAAATTACACATTGCACCCTTGCTAAGAAGTTTGTGGAGCGTGTGTGGTTTACCGGCACACTAATTGGTTCTAAGCAAAGGTGGCAAAGGGTGATTCATTGTTTATCATATTTCGTTGGAGCGTGTGTGGTTTACCGGCACATCGAATAGGTGATCGTTACAATGAAGGCACCATGTGAATTTGCATGGTAATTCACACCCGCTTTGTGATCCTCGGTATCCCAGTCACAAATAAGAGGGGCATATCGAGATTTAAACATGTCATTGAATAGTTTCAATGAATCTCATCCGAACCTAGGAATTCTCAAAACATTTAGGACTAATAGTTAGGTTTTGTGGTGGAGAATTAGTGAATCGTCATTCACTTACCTTCAATTTATTTGCATGTTAGATTACGGCATCCCTTTTCTAGTATGTAAATGTTATTGTTGGATCCTAGCCCTAATTTTTCTTATTGGGTGATAATTAGGGATTCTTATTCTAATCTATCTTTGTCCTTTCTATTTGTAGATGTCGAACGTTAACAACGCTGCTGCTAGTTCTTTCACGTTGATGAGCCTTTGCCAAAAGGTCACCTTCGATGGAACGAACTTTAGCGAATGGATAAGATACATTCGCACCATTGCTCGCTATGAGGATAAGGAGTATGTCCTCGATGAGAAGCTCGAGAAAATCAACCCTGAAATCGCTACTCCGACTGAAATTGCCGCTTTTGAAACTCATGAGCGAGATGCAACGAAGGTACATTGCATCATGATAGCCACCATGAACTCCGAATTCCAAAAGTCCTACGAGGACATGTACCCATACGAGATGCATCAAGACTTATTGGAGAGATACCACCAGAACGCGAGACAAGAGCGTTATGAGATTTTCACTAACATGATCTCCGCTAAGATGGGTCATGGAGAATCTCTTACCGTGCACCTGCAAAAGATGCAAAGGTACGTCGATCGCCTTCGCAAGTTAAATGTTGACTTTGGGGAAGACTTGGCGATCGACATGGTGCTTCACTCTTTGCCTCCGATGTACAATCAATTTAGGATGACCTACCACATGAACAAAGAGGAGGTCACCCTAAGCAAACTCCAAGGTCTATTGAGGGTCACTGAGAGCAACTTCAAAGACAAGTCTGTTGCACCAACTCCCAATCCACCTGCTGCTCCTGTCTTGGCTATTGGTCAAGGAAAGGGAAAGAAGAGGAAGGCTTCATCTAAGAACTATCGCAAGGTTAAAGCCCGAGATGGTGCCTCTTCTAGTGGGACCAAAGTTGATCCCACTAAGCCCTGCCCTAACCCGAAAGAGGCAGAGTGCAACCACTGCCACAAGATAGGACATTGGAAGAGAAGCTGCCCAGAGTACCTGCAAGCCATAAAGGAAGGAAAGATCAAGCCATCTTTCGCAGGTATATACACAATTAAATCTAACGATTCTAATCATGCTATTTCTTGGGTTCTTGATACCGGTTGTGGTTACCACATTTGTTCAAATGTGCAGGGACTAAGAAGAAGTAGGGATGTGGAGCAAGGAAGGATCAATCTAATCATGAGGAATAGAAGATCGTCGCTTGTGACCAAGATTGGAGTGTATTCTTTAGTGCTTAGGAATAATTTGTGTTTAGATTTGAACAATTGTTGCTATTCGCCAGAAATGGCTAGAAACATCATTTCATTTCATGGTTTATATAGACAAGGTTTTAGATTTTCTTTTAATAATGAGAATGGTTCTATTTTGGCTTATCTAAATGGTGTCTTTTACTTTGAAGCTATACCATGTAATGGAATTTATGAAACTGTTATGATTGTTGATAACTTAGGAAATGATGTTTTGAACATAGATTCTTCCACTAGTATGGATAAAGCATCCTTGTGGCATTGTCGTCTTGGACATCTCAACAAGAAACGCATAGCCCAACTCCAAAAGGATGGAGTGTTGGAGTCATTCGACCTTAGGGAAGATGACACGTGCGAGTCTTGTTTACTTGGAAAGATGACTAAGTCACCCTTCACGAGTACATGTGAAAGGGGTGAGGGTCTGTTGGACCTAATACATACCGATGTATGTGAACCGTTTAGACCAACCACGAAGGATGGGAACCGCTTCTACGTGACTTTTACCGATGATTATAGTAGATGTGGGTATATCTATTTAATCAAGCAAAATTCAGAAACTTTTGAAAAGTTCAAAGAGTTCAAGAATGAAGTGGAGAATCAATTGGGCAGGAAAATCAAGATGCTTCGATCCGATCGAGGAGGAGAGTACCTAAGTCTTGAATTCCACGATTATCTCAAGGAGTGTGGAATAGTTTCGCAATTGACGCCTCCTAGGACACCGCGGTTGAATGGTGTGGCAGAAAGGCGTAATCGAACTTTATTGTATATGGTTCACTCTATGATGAGTCGTGCTTCACTACCTATCTCTTTTTGGGGGTATGCCTTAGAGACTGCCGCCCATATCCTTAACCGAGTCCCTACTAAGAAGGTTGCCAAAACACCTCACGAGATGTGGACAGGGAAAGCTCCCTCGTTGGCACATATCAAGGTTTGGGGTTGCGAGGCTTTCGTAAGATGAGATACTCACGACAAGCTCGAACCTGAAAGTGAGCGATGTATTTTCATCGGCTACCCGCAGAAATCCTTTGGATATCTCTTCTATAGACCGAAGGACAATGTTGTCTTCGTTGCGAGGAGAGGAGTTTTCCAAGAGCGAGAACTCATAGGCTAAGGAGACAGTGGGAGGCAAATCGAGCTTGAAGAGATTCAAGAGTCGATAGATGAAGGAACCTCTACCGCTGGCTCTCAACCCGAGGAGGAAACTCCGGTTGAACTTATTGACGAGTCCTTACCTCTTAGACGTTCCGATAGAGTTAGAGTTCAACCCCAGTTTTATGGTTTTCATATTACTACCGAAGGGGACACGTATATTAGTGATGGTACACTAATAAATCTTGATGAACCTAATAGCTATAAGGAAGCCATGGCAGGCCCGGAGTCTGCGAAGTGGAAAGAGGCAATGGATAGTGAGATCCAATCCATGTATGACAACCAAGTTTGGAATTTGGTTGATTATGTGCCCGGACGTAAGACCGTTGGGTGCAAATGGATCTTCAAGAAAAAGACCAACGTGGATGGAAACGTACACACATATAAAGCGTGATTGGTTGCGAAGGGCTTTACTCAAACTCCCGGAGTTGACTATGATGAGACCTTCTCACCAGTTGCAAAGATAAAATCTATTAGAGTGATGCTAGCGATTGCCGCATTTCATGATTATGAGATTTGGAAAATGGATGTCAAGACCGCTTTCATTAACGGAAAGTTGGCTGAGGATGTTTACATGGCTCAACCAAAGGGGTTTGTGGATCCAAAGCATCCGAATAGAGTGTGTAAGCTTGAGAAGTCCATTTATGGACTTAAGCAAGCGTCTCGCAGATGGAATCTTTGCTTCGATGAGAAAGTCAAAGAGTTTGGATTTGTACGAAGCGAAGACGAATCATGTGTATATGTCAAAGCCAGTGGGAGTATAGTAAGCTTCCTCGTTCTATATGTCGATTACATATTACTCATAGGAAACGACATCCCGACTCTGCAGGAGGTTAAGTCCTGGCTCGGGAAGTGCTTCGCTATGAAGGACCTCGGAGAGGCTTCTTACATTTTGGGAATAAGGATAGTAAGAGAAAGAAGTAAGAGACTAATTGGACTTAGTCAGAATACTTACTTAGAGAAGGTACTAAAACGTTTTAGTATGGAAAACTCGAAGAAGGGAGAATTACCGATACAAAGTAATGCCATGTTGAGTAAGACTCAAAGTCCGAGTACCGAAGCTGAGATAGCAGAAATGAGCCGAGTACCATACGCTTCCGCAGTTGGCTCAATCATGTACGCTATGACTTGTACTCGCCCTGATGTAGCCTTCGCTTTTAGCATGGTTAGCAGATATCAAGGGAATCCTGGCAGAGCACATTGGATTGCGGTGAAGAATATCCTTAAGTACCTTCGGAGGACGAAGGAATGGTTCTTAGTCCTCGGAGGGAGTGATGACTTGAAGGTGCGAGGGTATAGTGACGCTAGTTTTCAGACCGACAGGGACAACTACCGTTCACAGTCGGGCTGGGTCTTTACCCTGAATGGAGGAGCAGTGACATGGAAGAGTTCCAAGCAGGAAACCGTAGCTGATTCAACGTGCGAATCAAAGTACATTGCAGCAAGCGAAGCGTCGAAGGAGGCAATATGGCTGAAGAACTTCATCGGTGATCTTGGAGTTGTACCCGCCATAAAGGAGCCCATGGAGATTTTCTGTGATAACAAAGGAGCGGTAGCGTTGACCAAGGAACCGAGGGATCATGGTAGATCAAGACATATCGACAGAAAATATCACTTCATTAGACATCGTGTAGAAGAAGGACAACTCGGAGTGAAGAGGATATCATCAGAAGATAACCCAGCAGATCCGCTTACGAAGGGACTGAGTAGGGTTAAGCACTTGCAGCATGCTAGGAGTATTGGGCTGAAGGATGATATTAGCATAGATTAGATAGTGTTAGAAACGTGTAATAGATAAATGTAATTAACATTTGATGATTAAATAAAGGAGTTTTATTTATGGGTAATGTTACTGTCTTATGTTGATTGTTTAACTATTGTTTCACTTTGCATGTTTTGACTTCCAGAATAATTGAGTTTATTAGGAATAATCGAATTATTCGAATTGTCCACAATCGTTCATATGTTGGAAGTAGATATGAATGAAGATTGTCATGAATTGGTGCGTAGATTGTCTAAATGGTGTTAGACATAGCAAAGGGTTGCTACAACGTTCATGAGTGCTTATGAACTAGTTTTGAGCATTGGAACAAACCCGCGCTTGCTGGAATCACCTTATGGAATATGATATAAAAGGGTGATCGCAAGACAATAATATCATATAGTCTTAAAACCTAGATATATGGTTTGTTATTTGTTAATTGATTGTACATTGATAATGCGAAAACGCATCAGTAACTCGGTGCTATAAAATGCATTGTTGTGTATAGTTGGTTAATGAATAAGTAAATGCATATAAGTCGAAGTTTATCTGTAAATTTTATCTAAGAAGGTAAAAGCGATATCTCGGCCGCTCGATGATTTGATTTGACTTATGTGCCGGGCTCGGTCAGAACTGAATTGATGTGTTCGATTAAGTTCTATGTCAAATAAATCAGAGATCGAGAAACCTAAATGCTTGACTAATCATTCCATAGGATTGTCAGCATGATATCTAACAGAGGACTGTACGATCCCTTATCTAAAGGACAAGATTGATTAGATCAGAGTTTGACAGCGTCTTTGAGAGCAACGATTGGAAACCGAATTGTACTTGTGCATATAGTTATTAGACTTATCCAAGTGGGAGACTGTTGGAATAGTGTCTAAGGCTGCAACTGTATTAGGCAAGTATTTGACCCGGTTGTGCATGGTCCTTTTGGGTTGCCTTCACCATAGCAACTTGATAGGATGATTTATTAAGAGAGAGTAAATATTATTAATATATTATGAGAATAATATAAAGAATAATATATTGTTATTGGATTAATATAAGTCATAGAATTAATTGGAATTAATTTGGTGACTTAAAGAGATTAATTAAATAAGAGGGTATAAACTGTCAATTGTTTGATAGTTAAACTTTAGACTGTAAATCCATATAGATATGGATTGGGCGGATTCTAGAAGCTAAAGGATAGCTCAAATCGTCCAAGAGTTATCTAAGGAATGGATTTGGATAGCCTTAAGAGAAGATTAGCCAATTAGGGTTTAGGTTGTAACCCTTAAGGAGTCTACAAGTATAAATAGAACCTATGGCCAAGGGAAATCGGCACTTCATCTAAAGCATAGAAACCCTGGCCGATTTCCTCCCTTCTCCTCTCTCCCAAATCATCCTCCTTGCTATTTGGTGTTTGTAAGCCATTAGAGGAGTGACAATTGTGACTCTAGAAGCTCCAAGACAAGAAGATCAACAAGGAATTCAAAGGTATGATTCTAGATCTGTTTTATCATTGTTCTTATTCCTAAATAGTCATTAGAAGTCTTGGATTCAAAGCATGTTTAATTAGAAAGCCTAGATCCAAGCATTAGGGTTTTGCATGCGCACATGGGAAAGTTCTTATGGCTAAAACCCATCAGAATCATGCTACTTATTATATCAATCACATGTGATTAATAAGCAGCATTCAAATGATTTACTACTCATTAGCCGTTTTACCAAACAGTTTCCTTTAAATGATTTTCATAAACACTTTATATGTTTAAAACTCCTTATTACACTGTACATTTTACTATGTATATTACATTTCAAACTTATTTACAATTGTGCTTCAAACAAATGTTTCTTTATACTAAACCGTTTTATCAAACCCATGCCTTCAAAACCCTTTTATAGATCGACATCAAGTTGATCTTTTCTTAGAAAATATTTATGTTCAAAGGTTTTTACAAAACTTATTTTATGCTTTTATTATAAATTGCATGCCTCTATATGTATGGTTATATAAGAAATGTTTAAAAGATTTAGGAAGGCTATCCACCCTATTTCCTTTTCGCGCTTGAGATGTGGTCTGGTGGGATATCGGGTACCGTCCGAAGGTCGTTTAAATATTAGTTATATATCATGTGTACATATATAGTCATAAAAGGTCTTTCCAGTTCATCCAATTCCCTTGGACAGCAAGGGTATACATCCAAGTTCATACGTACCAGTTATATTACTAGTAAGCTACCATATGGGTAGTTTAGGAAGATACTAGAACTATTACTAGAACGCGATATCACACAATGAGTCAGTTCATTCATGAGTCAATACGTGCTAGATAGAGAGAACATACATTACAACTAGAACATTACAGTACATTACTATACAATTACATAATTACGTTTACATAGAGATTTTGTTATAAGCATGCCTATATTTGTATAGTTATATAAGTAATGTTTAAAAGACTTAGGAAGGCTATCCACCCTATTTCCTTTTCGCGCTTGAGATGTGGTCTGGTGGGATATCGGGTACCGTCCGAAGTTCATTTAAACATTAGTTATATATCATGTATACATATATGGACATAATAGTTCCTTTCAGTCAGTTCAGTGCCTTTGGGTAGCAAAGGCATACGTTCATATACTTTTACATGATTACGCTTACATAAGTACAATTACATGATCACACTTACATGAGTACGCTTACATATACATAGAACAGATGTCACTAGGTGCTATAGCATGGAACCAGTTCAGGATCTAACTATACCGATGAATCACAACGCAATTGTGATCATTATATCGAGTATACAAACATTTTCAATACTTACAGTTCATATACAAATTCTTACATACAAATACTTACATACAAATTAAGACACTAAAATACTTATGATCTCACCAGCTTCAAAGCTGATACTCGCTTTCAAAATTACTTGTATCCTCAGGTCATCATAGACAGGTACCGATGCAAGGATTAGGGAAGATGGAGCTCGTTGAAGGCTCATCTTTCATTTTGATTTATGCTTTAGTGTTTATCAAAATTTGACAGAACACACTTGTATAATAATTATATTATTAATGCAATGGATGATGTTATCGCTTGTTTACTACTTTACATTGTTGTGATACTGTACATGACGTCCTCCGCCCCAGAACGTTTCCGCCGTTCTCGGTTTTGGGGTGTGACAGATTGGTATCAGAACATTGTTTATAGTGAATTAAGTATATCAACCCATAAAAGATATACTAACTATAAATACATAAGGGATTAAAAATACTCTGACCAAGAGTTTATACTTTAAATATTAAAATATTTAATTAAGTATACGTGCCTGCATTCATACTAAAATCAGTGTCACTAGGACAGTACAAAAGAATTACGATTGTTGGGCAACGCAAGTGGGCTTAGAGACATATGGTCAAAACTGGGAAGATATAGCCTGATCACCTATATTATCCGAGGGTTGACTAGCATGTGCCTAAGTTTAATTGTGTGGTTGCAACAATGCTAAAATCTTAACAACCCTACCACAATGAGAACAGTAGAACATAACACTAAACTTAAAATACTATAGGAGTATTTGGTGTTACTATAAGTACGTTATACTTGAGAACTAAAACGAGATCTTCATTACTAAGTTGATAGTTGCTAAGTGGATACACTAAGAATATATGTAATTAGGATGTTATAGACTTAGAATCTGTGAAATTTTACTTTACCCCGATTATGTGTGAATTTGGAGTTAAGGTCACTTATTCGAAGGTCTATCCTGTTTCGATTACATATAACTGGTATGCACTTCACAAAAAGCGATGTAACTAATGAAGATTTTCTAAATAATTATCTAGATAGTTTGTCTAATGATTATTTCTTACCCCAATTCTCGCATAAATAACATGGCTGGACTCCATCCCCACGGCAACCAGTACCTTCTGAATGAGGTCATAGCTGGTTGGTTTGGAGAAGAACCAGAGAATGATCATCCTATCCCTTTGAATGATCACCATGATGAAGACCTTTCGGACGATGCTAATTCCGAACAAGAGGTTGAGAACCTACCTCAAGCAGCTCCCTTTCCAATTCCTAACCCTCGTCCGACTTTTCATGGCCCGACGCCTGAGCGGGTGGAAAGCTTGGAAACATGGAGCCAAGGACAAGATCAGCCCATGCCATTTGATGGAGACCGAAGCTTTTACGACCTGAGCAATGGGGGCTTAGCATACAAAATCTTGCAAATCTTGGTCCGCAGAGTGGCCCAAAATGAGATTCAAGGCAGGACAGCCCTATATCAGATTACCGAAGTTGTCACCGATGCTAGAATGCATACCCTCCGCACCATACGTCTAGAAAATGCTCGCGAGAGATCAAAGAGAAACCATGAAACCCTGCTGCAAGCACTGGCTGAATCACGAGCCGAAGTCATAGAGCTCCGAGTACGCCATAGGGTGTACGAAAGACACTTACTTGATGTGGAACGTCAACTTGCTGAACTGAGAGTTCAGCAAAGGGATGACCGTCATTAGTAGTAGATTCTTTACCTTACTTCCCTTGTTAGAAAGTAATCGTTTTCTGTCTTTGCCCGATGAGGCATTTTCTATGAAATTATCTTGTACTGTAAGTACTTTAGGTTAGGTCCTTATGCTGTCAAGAATTATCTTCTCTGGATATGATGTAAGACCTTTACAAGGTCATTTTCCTGAATCTTTACGTCGTGAATATCAAAGATATTGACAGCCGGCTAACTTCCGTGTCGTTCTTTATTCAAGTACTCTTATCATACTTTCATTGGAGTCTATCTGAAACCTGCTTTAGTCAAGTCATTGGACTATAGTAATTTAGCTTTGGAGACATTTCCAAGTCTCTTTTAGTGGTTGGATCTTGTTATTCACCAACCCATGATACCTCGGCTTGAACAACAAACGTCTTGAGACCATTCTACGAACTTACTTCTACTCATTACTAGGACTGCATCATAGGGATGTCAGTCAAACCTTCGCGAACTCACTTCCATTCTGTACTAGGACTGCATCATAGGGATGTAGGTCAACCTTTCGAGAACATACTCTTACTCTTTTCTTGAGCAATCGAAGTACATCTAGGGTCAACCAGAATCGCTCACAAAATCCTTATCATTCGTGCTAACAGAATCATGTCGTCATCAAGAAACAATCAGCTTCATATGTAAATCTCTTTCTTCTAGATCGCTTTTCCAGCGAAGCCGTTATATCAGAACACTGAAGTACTCATGCCAGGAGTACCTCTTAGTTATTTTCTTCCCAAAGAAATCACCGAAGTACCACTCGTGCAGTACGTCAAGTTCAATCCAAGGATTCATACGATACATAAGAGTGATATATAATCAAGGTTCTATAGGTTTAAAAATGATGATTCCACTTTAACTTCTTTTTCCCCGATGGGATGTGAGCTTAAAGAAGAATTAGTTATTCGACTACCTTTTCAATCTTAATTATATACGACTCGTCTACACGAAATTGTGATTGTGAACCAGGTATGAATTCTAATATGAACTTCAGGACAGAGAACTGCTCAAGACTACGAGTAATCACATCGTCATGTGAACAAACTTAGAACCCAGTATGACTCCCGTAAACGGATCTCCCATTTGCTTAAACACCTACGGAGACACAAGAACAGCCCGGACAACTTAGCAAACTACGCGGAAATAGAATTAGAAGACTACGCTTCTCACCCTGGAGAACCACGGTCATATTCTTCCAGAGATCGACGGATCGCATCGTATGTACCTCGGCTATCGAGTACTCCGTCAAGATTTTTCATTAGAAATCGTTATCTCTGCCTCGCATAGATGAAATGGTTGAGCAAACGCAAGGAAAGAATTACTTTCAGAAATGGATCTAAGATCCGAATATCACCAGTTCGAGTGTTAGGGAAGGATGTCTGGAAGACTATCTTCCGAATTCGATGTGGACACTTCGAGTCCGTAGTGATACCCTTCGGATAGGACCAATACGCCCATAGCTTTCATGAGCTAAACGAGTAGGGTATGTCTTTCTTACTTGGATCAGTTTGTCATTTCTCCATGTAATGACTTACTTATCTACCCTCGTAGTAAGAAGAAAACCCATGGAAACATTTCCTATAGAGGAACTTTTAGCGAAGTTCTCTAGGCACGAGTTTTGAAATTGAAGAGTCGAATTTCTATGACACACTGTTAGTAATGTGGGAAATTTTGAGTACTCTTTCAATTTGTCAAAACCGTTGAGCATTTGTCGACACCGGAGACGCCGATAGTCATTCGCCAAATTCTAGGTCTTACCGACCTACTGTCATAGTTCATTCAGAACTCCTCGCAAATTACAGAAACCCATACGACTTTGACCCAGCAAGGGGTGGCCTTTGACTGGGAAGAAAAGCAAGAAAAGGAACCTTTGGAATTCCAAGTGAGCGACCAAGTTCTTTAGGAGAACTCACTCTGGGAATGGCTTAATACGCTTCGTATCGCATGGAAAGCTAAATCCAATATAGTTAGGACCTCCGAGATTCTTATCAGAATCGGTCCTGTGCCTCGCACAAACTAGACCTACTCCGCGAACTCAGTAGTGTACATTCTACTCTTCACATCTCGATCGTGAAACCATACATTTTCGTTAGGACTCTTGTAAGTCCACTTGTCGAGATCCTCGCCTTCGTATTAGAATCGTAGTGACCCTCAACTGAGAGATCAAGCGGACGAAGCAATGTCGTCGCCAGTTAGTGAAGGTTCGTTGGAATGCCAACCGAGAACCCGATTTCACTTAGGTGCGCTAGAACCAATTGATTAGGACGTTTCCTCCCCACGACTCGATCATTCGTACCTACTTCCTTATCTAAGTTCTAATTTTGGGACGAAATTCCCTTTAACAGGGGGATGATGTGACAACCCGAAATTTCCATTCTGTACAAACCATTTGAAGCCAATAGAAGTAGAACAGTTAAAGTGAAAATTCAAACTTCGAGTATAAGTTTGACAGTTTTTCAAGCTTTACATTTAAGGAGATATCAGGAGAGTGGATGCACTAGGGTTTCGTGCAACACTATTATTCCAACACTCTGTTATATAAGAAATCATTTCGGGAATAAAAATATTTTCTGCCAAAAATATCTCAGGACTATAAATAGAATTCTGAACCAAATTATGTCATTAGTTACATTTCCAACTAGAGAAAAGCCGTTTTCTCTCTCACAGATCTTCGGGTTTTTATCCCAAATCATGAGTACACTTCTCTAGTTGTCTTATAATGCTTATTATGTGCTTAATAACTTAGATTACATATCAAATTTGTGAGATTCAGGAGTTTACCGCCCAAGAACGTTCTTGGAGAGTAAACTCCAAAATGAGGCTTAAATGCTACCTAGTCTTTTCCCCATGATAAGTAACAAACTTAGGCTTATTTATAAATGTATTTAGGACTAGAAAACAATCCAAAACCCCAAGATTTGGGAGTTTACCGCCCAAGAACACTTGGGGAGTAAACTCCATTTTAAGGGCCAAAAGAGTCCTAATGCTCCTCAAAGCCTCTGATCTCAAACTAGAAGCCTACATTACATGTTTAGACCACCAAAACAATTAAGATTCAAGGGAGAAAGAGATTTCACGGCCCAAAAGGTTCTAGGGCCGTGAACTCCAATAAATGGTGCCAAATGGTGCCGTAATTCCTCATAAAGCCTTGAACAATTGCCTAGAACATATCCTATGTGAGTATGGGACTTGAAAGCATCTAAAACATCATTCCAAGGGAGTTTACGGCCGTAAATTCCAAGGGAATATGGTCCCAGGGCCGTAAACTCCTAAAAGGAGTTATATTATGCCCTAAACTCTTCCATAGACCAAGCCATTAAGTAGAAATGCTTATTAGGGCCTTATAGAGCATCAAACATCAAATAGACACCTAGGTATGAATTCACGGCCGTAAACTCGTGAGTTTACGACCGTAAACTCATTTGGTAGTGTCATTAGGGTCGTGAACTCCCTTAAGGAGTTTTCCTTGAACCCTACACACAATAGCTTCCCCTACAAACACTTAGATGCAATCCTAGAGGCTAATAACACTTGATAAAGGTGTTTAGCATATCCTAGGGTGTCTTGACTTGTTTATTAGTTGTTTATAGACTGATTTGTTACATATATGTGAAATTATATGTTAACTAGGATCATAAGTGTGTTCAAGACTTCACTTGACACCTAGCAGTCCTACCTCTTCAGTTCATTCGTATCACCCACAACAGGTGAGTTCATACCCCTTAATCAATGTTTTAAACTGCTTTTAAATGTTTTATGGGGGGGATACAAGTAGAATCATGCAACTTATTATATCAATCACATGTGATTAATAAGCAGCATTCAAATGATTTACTACTCATTAGCCGTTTTACCAAACAGTTTCCTTTAAATGATTTTCATAAACACTTTATATGTTTAAAACTCCTTATTACACTGTACATTTTACTATGTATATTACATTTCAAACTTATTTACAATTGTGCTTCAAACAAATGTTTCTTTATACTAAACCGTTTTATCAAACCCATGCCTTCAAAACCCTTTTATAGATCGACATCAAGTTGATCTTTTCTTAGAAAATATTTATGTTCAAAGGTTTTTACAAAACTTATTTTATGATTTTATTATAAATTGCATGCCTCTATATGTATGGTTATATAAGAAATGTTTAAAAGACTTAGGAAGGCTATCCACCCTATTTCCTTTTTGCGCTTGAGATGTGGTCTGGTGGGATATCGGGTACCGTCCGAAGGTCGTTTAAATATTAGTTATATATCATGTGTACATATATAGTCATAAAAGGTCTTTCCAGTTCATCCAATTCCCTTGGATAGCAAGGGTATACATCCAAGTTCATACGTACCAGTTATATTACTAGTAAGCTACCATATGGGTAGTTTAGGAAGATACTAGAACTATTACTAGAACGCGATATCACACAATGAGTCAGTTCATTCATGAGTCAATACTTGCTAGATAGAGAGAACATACATTACAGCTAGAACATTACAGTACATTACTATACAATTACATAATTACGTTTACATAGAGATTTTGTTATAAGCATGCCTATATTTGTATAGTTATATAAGTAATGTTTAAAAGACTTAGGAAGGCTATCCACCCTATTTTCTTTTCGCGCTTGAGATGTGGTCTGGTGGGATATCGGATACCGTCCGAAGGTCGTTTAAACATTAGTTATATAGCATGTATACATATATGGACATAATAGTTCCTTTCAGTCAGTTCAGTGCCTTTGGGTAGCAAAGGCATACGTTCATATACTTTTACATGATTACGCTTACATAAGTACAATTACATGATCACACTTACATGAGTACGCTTACATATACATAGAACAGACGTCACTAGGTGCTATAGCATGGAACCAGTTCAGGATCTAACTATACCGATGAATCACAACGCAATTGTGATCATTATATCGAGTATACATGATCATAGTAATTTGGATGCTCATGGCTTGCATACATGCAGGGGTCGTGGGTAGGTCCCAAAATCCCTCTGATAGGGGAGCGTATAGTTTGGGATCTAGACATCACATTATATCTTATCCCTCAAATAAGGCAGTTGAGTACCGATGTAGTTATTTATATCAAATACTACAGTACTTAGAAGAATTACCCTAGACTTTAGGTAATTGGTACGGTTGTATTTCAATGCTACACCATAGTACTATTTCTTTTTCCCATTACATTCACTTCGTGAACATTTACACGACGCACGGTAATGTAGAAACTATCTTTTTGATTAATGGTAGTCATACTTGGGAAAATACACACTCTTACAAGAGACACACACAGACACTAGATGCCTTGGTAGAAGGCTACATAGAGATCAGTT
Organism: Lactuca serriola; assembly: GCF_051521515.1. Classification (NCBI taxonomy): domain Eukaryota; kingdom Viridiplantae; phylum Streptophyta; class Magnoliopsida; order Asterales; family Asteraceae; genus Lactuca; species Lactuca serriola. The sequence goes on along the minus strand of NC_136415.1, from coordinate 221,909,089 downwards.
AAGTCTTGGTAGAAGACTCCATATTATAATAGTAGGAATCATAGGGATTTCTAGGGTTTTTTCAAACGTTTACAGTTGTTTTACAAACATTTTCAATACTTACAGTTCATATACAAATTCTTACATACAAATTAAGACACTAAAATACTTATGATCTCACCAGCTTCAAAGTTGATACTCGCTTTCAAAATTACTTGTATCCTCAGGTCATCATAGACAGGTACCGATGCAAGGATTAGGGAAGATGGAGCTCGTTGAAGACTCATCTTTCATTTTGATTTATGCTTTAGTGTTAATCAAAATTTGACAGAACATACTTGTATAATAATTATATTATTAATGCAATGGATGATGTTATCGCTTGTGTACTACTTTACATTGTTGTGATACTGTACATGACGTCCTCCGCCCCAGAACGTTTCCGCCGTTCTCGGTTTTGGGGTGTGACAGATGCGAACAGTGACCAACACAATTAATGGAGGTATACGAAATATGCGAAACCTAAATACTTCTCTCATGAAGTTCTTTAAAATGTTGTATACTCACACACACACTAGCCATCTAGCCGCGCCAAGGGCTAGGTGTGATTTTTTTTTCATAAATTAGTTCAAATAGGGGATTAGTTTTTTTGCGCAAATAGTTTACTACATATAAGCAATTATCAATAAGAGTCTTGCTAGCAGAAATGAAATCAGAAAGAATTAAAAATGAAAAGTTGAGATTCTTTACAAATGCGTATAAACACATGATTGGCTGATCATTATTGATCGTGCAACACTTCTTTATACATGATATTTGATGTATAGACTTCATTGTCATTGAATTGTTCACCAGGCTTCACCAATACTTTTGTAGTAGCACGTTATATCCCTCTGGATAATGCCACATAAAGTTTGCCCTGCAAGAAAACCGATTCTAGAAGATAAATTTCTACATTTGGAATAGTTTGTCCCTGAGCTTTATTAGTTGTTATTGCAAAACATAATCGAATTGGAAATCATTTTCTCTTCAACTTGAACGGGAACATGTCATCTTTGGACAGACTTAGAGAAATCCTTGGAAAAAAATATCATCTTCCGAACATGTTGACCAATAGCTATTTCGGCATCAATGACATTGTGCTAAAAACATTTACATATCAATCGAGTATCGTTACATAATCCATTTGATGGTTCGAGATTCTATGAGAGTATTATCAGGCATCCAACTTTTAGTCTTAAGTAATGAGGGGGAAAACCACTAACACTGAGCGTGTTCAAGAATTCCACGGGATAGAAGTTATTTATATCGTCCATAGCTTCATCAAAACTATAGTAAATTATCTCTTCTCCATGGAATCGACTGATCAAATAAACATTAATCTCATTGACATTGTCATTTCTTGCGAGTTGTATTGCATGCGAAATAATATAATCAGGTTCAGATCTATTAATTTCAAAGGATGAAAAAATTACATCAATCAAATCATGCAATGACTTTTCTTTTTCAGTGAAGGGAATCACCATATCATCAGGGATGCGAATAAAGTTTCCGTGCACCGTTTCTTCAACTCCAACCCACACGTAATAGAAAGTCTGAGAACCATGGATCGGTTAGTGCTCTCATATTAACAGTTAACCGCAACTTGATAATCGAATACCAAAGAGGCAACATTCGTATGCTAGAATCCACAGTCTGTACTCGCGTTCCACGTCTAATGACCAACAACACTTGTCTGAAATCAACTCCCAAAACCATTATCTTTCCATAAAATGGTAGCATCACACCAGTGATATCTTTCATTGTACGATCAATCGCCTCTGGTGCATGTCATATAGCCATAAACGCATCGTCCCAAATGATTACTTTTGCAGTCCGAAGTAGTTGAGCAGTACCACTTTGTCTTGAAATCTGGCAAACCAAGTTATTTTCAAGATTGGTAGAAATTTTAAAGTGCGATTGAGCTGTTCTCCCCATGGTATATTATTAGCCGCAACACACGAAGAAGCGGTCGTGAGTGCAATATGACCACATGAATGAATATTAGCAAGTAAAGCTTTGCACAAAAATTGTCCTCAGGAAGTTTCACAAATCAAACATCTATTTATTTTGCAAGATTTAATAAATATGGATATTAGCATACTAGTAGTTGGATCTTGAATGTAATATTAGTTTTTTTAGATTATTTATCATAACATACTTACATAGAGTAAAAAAAATGGGAATCTAGAGGAACACATAACTAAGGTGTTGTTTCCTTTTTACTTAGTGGACTTAACAAGGACAGAAGGGTAAAATACTCATACTTACTGAATAGATTTGAAAATAGCCAAGGATGTTATTTATAATATTTACTACTAATTATTAAACAAGAAAGGGTAAAAAAAATGAAAAGGCATACTTGCACAACTTTTGTTGAGGTGCATAAATGAAGCATTTTCTAGAAAGTGTATTCAATATCCATTTGTTGCCACTATAATAAAGAAGTTGATAATGAAAGTTCTAAATTAATTGTCTAAAACAAATTATTGTTATTTATGAGAGTTTTTAGGCAGAACAAGATGGATTTTTATTGTAAAATATATTCTATAATAAAATGATGGCAATGGCACTCATGGTAAATACTTGGAATAAGAAAGGGTAATTTAGGAAAGTCACTTTATGAAGTTAAATGGTATATAACAGACAACCCTTTTGGATTTTATCCGGAAAATTCATTGATAGCCAAGTTGTTAGCTGCTATTGATAAATATGATTTGGGGAGACTTAGAAGGATGTGTAAATCCCATCTTTGTAAGGGTATATCTGTCAATTTTGTTGGTAGACCTCTAGCACTTGCAGATCATTATCATGCCAAAGAATTGAAAGTTGTTTGCTTAAGATTTGCTGCTGAAAACCTTGCAAGTATACTCTCATTATACAAAAGCGTTTTTATGTGCTTCTTCTTCCCTTATTTACAGTATTTCTATTACCAACTTCAAGTGATTCTATTTTTATTATAGGATAGCATCCCACCTTCATTTCTTTCTACTCCAACATTTCACTTTTAACGTTTTTCCTTATTATATCTTTGTACTTCTAAAAGCCAAACACAAGCTATTGTGACTTCATTTAGTGAGCACAAGCACATGAAAACACAATTTCAATAACTATAACAATACCAATAATACTTACAATAACAGTTATAGTTATGATAACAGCAACAGTTACACAATACCAAGGAAAGTTATATTCATTCTTAGTTATGAATGATATAAATGTAAAACTGAAGCTTGCGCGTCTTTTGGTTATTATCTCAACTTTTACTCCTGCTACCTTATCAGCATCTGTTATGTTGGTTTTGATTTTGAAAAAATAAATGACTTTATAAGAAGGAACAAAGAAATAACAATGGTATCTGATAAGCCTACATTTCGTGATGTAGTTGAAGTTATGCTTACAACACCAAACGAAGATGAAATAGAGGAGGAGGGATATTTCTAGGATTCCTGCTTTCCAAGCAAGAGATGCTTTTTTGAAAGCCCTAACGTTGGCAAAAATCAGTGTAATTAATAATTTGACAAGATGATGTTGCCAATGTTGAGGCTATCCATATTTTGAATCAAAAACTTTGATTTGGTGTTTTTGGAGTTTGTTTAGGATTACGTTTCTTTTTGCCTAAGTTATCTTTATTCAAATTTTCTAGTTTATCTAGTTTTCTTAGTTTATCATATTTTCAATCTATATATATAGGCCTTTGTAATCTCACGTTAAAAATTGAATGAAAAGGAATGTTTAGTATCAATTTATTATGGCATCAGAGCAGAGATCTCTGATAAACTGAAGATTCGCATAATATGACGGAAGGAGAAACCTCTGCGTTGTCATCATCGACTGACAAACCCATAAACATATCATCCCCATACTTTCTCTCATCGGCTGATCATCCAGGCTTAAACTTCGTTGGTGATAATCTATTAAGCGATGGGAACTAAAACGATTGGGTGAATGAGATGACGAATGTTCTTCACACCAAAAACAAGTCCGTGTTTGTTGATGGCTCACTTGTCAAACCAGAAGATAAATCAAAAGATGTCATGAATTGGACAAGGTGTAATGCTATGGTTCGAGGGTGGCTTGTTAGTTCCATGGAAAAAGAAATCAAGAACAATGTGAAATTTGGTATTACTGCTCAAGAGATATGGGAAGATTTGAAAGAAAGATATGGGAAGGAGAATGCTCTAAGAGCATACGAACTCAAAGGTGTCCGCTTATTACACAAAACTCAGAGGAATATGGGATGAGATACGATCGATCAATCCAACACCAACTTGTTTAGGTCAAGGATGTTCTTGCGATATCACAAAAGAAATTAATGCGATGCGTGAAAAGGAAAGGCTATACGATTTCTTGATGGGAATAAGTGAGGAATATAGTGTGCTAAGAACTCAAATACTAAGCACTGATCCTCTACCCACCTTAGGAGTTACATTCCACCTTATCAGTCAAGATGAACAGCAAAAGCAAATTGGAAGCTCACGTGTAATTACTAATGACTCTGCTGCGTTTCAAACATCAAAGAATTACTCCAAGAATTAGAATAAAGGAAACACAAATCAAATAGCAAATAAGAAAAGCAATGATGATCGTTGGTGTACCCATTGTCAAAAGGCGGGACACAACATGGAAGGATGCTTAGAATTGATTGGATATCCGGAATGGTGGACACCAAGAACACCAATCACAAAGACTTCTGCTGGAAAAACAAAGGCGCAGCCACGTAACCACTACTACTGAAGATCCACAAATTCAAGGCCTTGGTCTTACAAAAGGTGAATATGAGAAGCTGATAAAGATGATTCGTGACACCAAAACTGATGGGTTTTGAGCATTCTAACACTTCCTAAGTGTACATGCAACCCTAATAAACCTTGGATCTATGTTTGTCTAAGATTCATGCAAAATTGATTTCCAAGGTTCATGATCCTATCTAGCATACATGGGGAACATTTTAACTTAAATAATAGATAGAATAACATACCTTGTTGTTGATTTTGATTCCTTGAAACCTTGTGAGCCTAGCACCCCAAGTGTGATGCCTCAAATGCTTCACACAACACCAAATGCTATGGAGTAAACTTGGAGAGAAAGTATAACACTCAAAATCGGCTCTAGCCCTCAAGTATGCATGTGTAGCCGATTCTGGGAGATGTCACATGGTTTATATAGTGTGTTGCATTAGGTAAACCCTAATGTAACATGACTCTTCATTTCCATGATTCATGGATTAACTCCATGGAGCATCCTATGGGTGGAACCCAACTTGATAATCCTTGGAGCCTCTTAGCCCACTATATAAGTTATGGATGATTTACATAATCTTTTGATCACTTAATTAATTTTAAATTAATTCTTGATCAAACTAATTAAATAATATTATTAATATATTAGAACTTATAATATGTTAATAAACCATAAGTGTTATGTCTCTCATTTAGTTTATCCAATGCATGGTGCCATGCAACCTAAATGGACCATGCCGGGTCGGGTCAAGTACATACCAGAAATAGTTATGGACTTAGACACCTTATCCAACAGTCTCCCACTTGGATAAGTCTAATAACTATATCTGCAAGTATGACTTCAGGAACCGATCGACAATCGTAGCTCTTTCAAGGTCTCTCGGAACTGAGAAGATGATGATACGCCATTTAAGATAAGTGATCATATAATCCTCTGTTCTAGATATCAGCCGAACAAATACATGGAACAATGTCTTTCTTATTGTCCAGCAGTTTGTTTCCCGATTTCCGATTTGTTTGACAAAGAACTTAATTGAACACATCAACTTAGTTCTGACCGGGCCCGGTACATAGGTCAAAACAAAATCATCGAGGGGCCCATATATCAGCTTATAATCTAAGAAGGAACAGATAAACTTCGACTCATATGTTTGCTCAACTACTTGTTGAATGATACACAAAAGCACATTTTATAACATCGAGTTACCAATGTGTTTTCGTACAATCAATGCATAACCAACTCATAGGCAACAAATCATATCTCTAGGTTTGAAGGCTTATATGATATTACCGTCTCACGATCACTCGAGATAAATTCCATGAAGTGATACCGATGAGCGTGGGTTGATTCCAATACTCAGAACTTATGAGTACTCATGAAGTGTTGTCCTAAAACTTGACACCTACAACCAACTTCATGACAGTCTTAGTTCATATCTACTTCCAACATATGACCGACTGTGGAAAATTTGAATAATATGTAAAACAAAACATAATATTCTGGAAGTCAAAACATGCAAAAGAAATTCTAGTAAACGATTGACAATATCAGGCGATTTACGTATATTTTAATGAAAATCCTTTTTGTATGTGAAAGTATTATCCTTCCATAATAGTTACGTAGTGTAAAATAATCATGCTTTTAAATAATTATGTTTGTATTGTATCCCGAACTAGCAAAATAGTGTAGATGACTCATAAACTATACCTATTATAGTTTATAATGTATATTCCATTTAACCGAAAACCTTTCTATTTTTAGCAAGGTTGTAAAAAACGCTCGACGTTAGCTAGTCGGTGGACAGGGCTTAAGGGATTAATCGGCTAGGCGGGGATAAATCGGGGGATCAATCGGGGACCATTAATTGCTAACTCGTTAAATTTTCAAAAATTAAATACGACTAATATTATAAAAAAAAGTTCGTAAATACTACTAATATCTTAATAAAATAGGTTAGTATGATTAATAAAACATTAATCATTCCTCAAATGGTTTCTATTGAGATAGAATTTCTTCAAAGTATTAAAATTTCATCATTTTATACTATTTAAGTAATTTTATATGCAGGGATTAATCGCTAGACGCCCTTTAATCGGTCGGGCAGCGCCTAGGGATTAATCTGAGATTAACCGGGACCTAATTGGGATTTTTACAACACTGATTTTTAGTAAATTTTGCTGGTAAAAACTCATAATTTTGGTAGTAATGTCATTTCGTATACTTAGCATTTATATATATATATATATATATAAGAAAACATTTGTAACGATTTGTATAATAACAAAAATTCTCTTGTGTTTAACTTGTATTCCCCCCCCCCCCCCCCCCCTTCCCCTTAAAACATGAAAATCTCAAAAAAAATATAGGGGTATGAGCTTACCTCGAGTGTATTCTTGACTAGATAACGAGGTGAAGGTGATGATCTTCAAGTTAGAACACTTGAAGTTAGTTGTATCCTATGAGTTTTTAACACATATTATTGTATATAAATTAGTTGAACTACATGAAAGTGTTATAAAACACTAGATTAAACAAGGGTACTTACAATAATTCCTAAGAATCAAATAAAGAACTAGTTCTCCTGGGAAAGTTTGAAGGTGTTTCTTGGGAAACTGTATGAAGATTTGAAGACGTTGAACTCGTTCTTGAGAGCAAATTGGGAGAGTTTGTAGAGTAAATAAAGAAATGATGGTAATTTCGGCCTAATATATATAAATGGTATGAAAGTGATGTGATGTTTGCATTGGTATGTGCAATATATCACTTTGGGAAAAGGACCACCGCCTTAAAGTTGTGATTTCGGCCTAGCACCACCGAAATCTCCATGATTTTGGTCCATGTAAAACCAAGAACACCAAGGTCTTCAATTTAGATGGATTTCGTTCTAGCATGTGACTTCGGTCTAGGAGATTTCGGTCTAAGAGGTTTCGGTCTAGGAGATTTCGGTTCTTCTCAACCGAAATCTCAATATTCTTGGGTCCCAAAACCGAGAATCCCCAAATGCAAGGTGTAAAAATGTTTCGTCTTAACCATTTGACTTTTTTTGACATAATTGACTTTTGTTGACCCAAAATAGCCGGTTGTCGGAACAAACAATGCGGGATTGTGTATACAAGTTTGCTAAAGCTGTGAATATCCTCTATCGCGGTCACTATTTACACAAGTCTTGGATTAACGACACCCAACAACTATATACTACACATGAAAACAAGCATGGCTTCCCTGGAATGCTTGGTAGTATTGACTGTATGCACTTGGGGTGATCAATGTGCCCTAATGTGCCATGTGTGGCACAATCAGTTTATGTGAGGTGTCAAAAGTAGCCGACATTAATTTTAGAAGAAGTGGTGTCGAATGACCTTTGGTTTTGAGATGCATTTTTTGGTCCATCAGGTGGCAACAACGACATCAATGTTCCACAAAAATCGTCTATATTCAATGACATCTACCTTGGGAAATCGTATGATGTACTGTTTCAAGCAAATTGGACGTCATACAAGCATGTGTGTTACTTTACTGACGAAATATATCCCAAGTTAGTAGTATTTGTGAAATCATTCACATGTTTAAATGATGGAAAATGGTTAAAGTTTAAGGTGACACAAGAATCTACTAGGAAGGATATTGAGCATGCATTTGGTGTCATAAAGAGACATTGACAGATATTCGCAATATCGACACGATCTATGGAGCACAGACGAATAAGTACCCTAATATACACATGTATCATATTACATAGTATGATTTTAAAAGATGAGGGGAAATCGATTTGCCGCTACATTGAGAATGAAACTTTACCAAATAACGAAGGAGTTGGTATTGTTTCGAAGGAGTACATGGCGAACACATGGGAAGTATATGTCTGGGTTTTACACGATAACCTTCCCACTGATTTGGTGGAACACATATTCAATGTGCGAACGAATCATGTTGTCGATGATTTTATTGAAGACGACTTATTCAACTATATAAATGACGAATCATAAATGTTTGAAGGAGATTCAGACGAGGATTTTGATGACGTGTCGAGCAACGACTATTAGACGTCACATATTATTCAACTATGTTTCGATTATGTTTTTTTTTTTTTTTTTTAAATTTAGTATGTATTTTATTTAATTAATGAAGTACTTTCCTTTTATTATTTTTAATTTATTACATTTTATTCAATTAAGAAAAAAAATGTGGTATGACACCCACCAGTTTTATGGGGCCGAGAAAAAATGACATGATGATGCAAGAGTATTGTATGTGTGATATGACACGTACAAGCTTTACACCGATTAGGATCGAGGAAACCTCATTACTTGTTATTTAGTATATTCATCCTCAAATTAGTTAATTTTGATTTTTTTTTACTATCAAATACATCTTATCAACTACATAACCTCATCTAACTATTAAAAATATAAATTCAACATCAAACTCACGGAGAAAAATATATTGTAGAACAAGTTTGAAGCTAAAACATATAAAAGCTTCACAAAACGAATTTGAATGTTCATTAAATTTGAAGTTTGAAATCGGGATTCTCTAATTGGGGACGTTTGATACATTTTCGAAGACTTAAAATACTGTAAAATAGAAAAATAATAAATTGAAATTATAAAAAATAATTTCTCAATTCAAGGAGTTTGATGAATTTAACTTAAGTAATAGTTTTGACAAAGGATTAATAACAACAATGATCCTAAATGTACAAACTACAATAAGTTTGTTATTTTTTAATGACTATTCGATATTAAAATAATATTAATATGGGATTTAGAAAAGAATAAAATGTTTACTTTTTTTTTTTCATAACATTTACTTTTTTTATATTAGTACAACATATTAATTTTCTTTTGTGGATATATATTGTTCAAGATAGATGTTTTTTTTTTTATATTAGTACAACATATTAATTTTCTTACTTATAACGTGATTAATACCCCAAAAAATTTATGACCGGTTATTACGTTTATTGAACATTTATTATCTTTTTAATGTTGAATCATTTCCAAAACAAAAAATAATCAAATATGTATATAAGTAGGTCTGACAATGGAGCGGGTTTTGACTCTGATCCGATCCAAACCCTTAACAATTATATGGGTTTGGAGCATAGTTTTTGATCCGTTTACCCGTTAACGATCCGTACCCGCTAACCCTTTTATTAAAAGGGTCGGGTATGGATCATCATCGATCCGCTCCGTTTATAACCCGCCCCATATAAATTTTAGAAATATAAATTTATATTTTATATTGCCTAAATTTATATTTACATTAAATTCCAATCAGAAGTCCAAAGAGAAAAGGCCAAAGACTAAATTGTTTTTACATAAGACTCGATGACTCACCTTCTAGACTTCTAGTCTTCTCCTAAGAGTCATGATTCCATTTCATTTATATTTCATCATGTAATCACCGATTTCATTTATAAATCAATAAGGTCATTTATCAACCATAATAAAGTTTGTAATTGCTATTCTCTATCAATGCAGTCAACGATCAAAAATCAATTGGAAGTAACTAAAATAATGATTTTAATTCTAATAGAAAGTCCTCGAGTACATAATGTGTTTTCTAAATCAAAACTTAGTTTTATTTAATAAATGTGATTTTATGATTAAAGTAAAATGTGTTTGATTATTCAAAAAACTTACGGGTTGCGGGACGGGTTTGGATATCTGTTGATTCGGTGGATAAGGGTATGGTTTTGATAATCGAAAACCCTGCGGGTTACAGAGCGGGTTTGGATCGGATTTTGAAATTTGTTAAAAGGGTTTGGATCAAGGTCGATTCGCTCCAAACTCGCCCCATTGCCAGGTCTATATATAAATAAGACATAGTTTCTTATTGTTAACCCATTACCAAATTATATTTTTCACATTTGGCTAAAGACCGACCATTTAAAAAAAGTCTACGAATACATAAATATATAGATTGCATTGTATATTTTCAAAGTTTAGGGGCTCAAACAAAACTTCAGATTTTTACATTCCACGGCAATTGAGGTTTTATAGGTTTTCGTGGAGGGAAGCAGCGACTGCTCTGTGCCTCTGTTGCCGCGATTAAAATGTTAGGAAGAAGGAGAACATCAAACTAAAATTGCCCAGAAACGGATTAAGTTTCAAGAAGTGATGGAGAAGGTGGAAGAAGATGCAATTAGTGCGTTGCCTGATTGCTTGCTTCAGGAAATCCTTTCTCGTTTACCCTCCACAAAAGACGCCATTAAAACAGGTACACTCTCCAAGCGATGGAAGCATCTTTGGACCTCCATACCTACTCTCATTCTTTCACATTCAAATTATCCCATAGCGTCCTATTGCGCTTTATCGGTGGACAAAACCCTAGCTCAATGTCGCCAATTGAAGCTCAAGAAATTTGAAGTACATACTTTTTTTGAAATTCGATTTGAATCTCTTTACAAGAATTGGATCCGATATGCTATAAGTTGTAACGTTGAAGAGCTTAACTTGGAGTTTCAGAGATGGGATTGGCAACCTGAGTTTCTGTTAGATCATTCTGTTTTCTTCATCAATTCATGTTTTACTGATCTGACATTATCATACTGTATATTGAATCCAATTGGGGCGATTAGTTGGAAAAATCTTAGGACTTTGCGTATAATTTGTGGGAGTTTAGATGAAGATTTGATTGAAAATCTTAGGACGTTGGTATTGCATAATTGTTATGGTTGTAAGCGGCTTGATATTACTTCAAAGAGTGTTAAAAATTTGGTGTTATCTGGATTTAAATTCGATATCATTGAAATGAATGCTCCTAATATTTTATCACTAACAATCGAAGGTGAACTTTTGTTGTCGAGGTTTTTATTGGTAAATGTGACTTCTTTAGTGAAAGCGAACTTAAATAGGAGATGTAGAAATAGCATGAATGTCTTTACAATGCCTGAAGCAGCTGAACAAGAGATGTTTAAGGAATTTATACTAAATCTTGGCCATGTCAAGGAGCTTGAAATTGGGTTTGATTGTTCAAAGGTGAAATTTCTTTTAATATCTTGTGATAAGCTAACTTGTTTTAAGTATCGGGTATCAATGGTCCTAAATCCTAATATTTTATCACTTTTGTTGGTAGGTTATTTCTTGTTTGCAAGCTAAAGGATTTGTTGTTCCATCAAATGTGAAGCTGACTAGAATAGAGTGACGGAAATTAGTTTATTGAAGATGCTTTAAATTAATTATTTTCGTTTTTTTTTTTAAGTTGACTTGGTTCCATTTGCTTGTGGATCATGTTTTATGTGAAAATAGTAATTGACAGTTTCAGGCATTTGGTTATAATGAATTATTCTTATTATAATTAGTTGTTACTCCAAAGTGTCTGTATTGTAGTTTTAAAGTCGACTCCAGAACCCATCCTTGCTCCTTAGTGACGACTCTTGATCTTGAAATCTTATCTCTAAATTGCCTAAAATTTTGAAATTTAACATTTATGAACCAGATGTGTGTGGTAAGATATGGATTAGGTGGGAACCTGTCTGACGAAATGCATGAGAGAAATGAGAGATGATAAACAACCAAATCAAACTTCTTTAATATATTTATCACTAATATTTCAGAAAGAAAATGTGTAGTTTTCAAAGAATATTTCAATTTTCACCTGCAATACAGGGGTGTTTCTTGAGTTTTGAAGATATAAAACTGAAGTCTGATTGGTTTTGTTGTTGAAATATTGAATCACTATCTGGTGGCAGTGACACAGAGACAAAAGGAGCGGCTGTGTGTGAGGGAGAGGAGCGGGAGTTATGGAGAAGAAGGGATGGAATTTTTATTTATTTTCTTTCTCCTAATAAAGAAAATCAAAAATATATTAAAAATGGCAAATAAATCTTTTTAGGTAGGTGAAGAGTTAACTGCGATAGATATTGAAAACCACACAGACTTTCTATAAGTATGAGGTTTTTTAAAGTTAGGGACTATAATTTTGGGAAACCACATGGACCATTTATAAAGTTTTGTCTTTTTATATCTTTATAGTACATTAATGTACATCATATTGCTGAAGTACACACTTATATGTAAAGAAATCAATAATGGTAAAAAAAAACTTTATATTCATTATGTCGAAGGTAGCTTAAATACATAAGAGTTTGAATATGAGTAAAACTACGAAAGAAGATAAACTAATAGATGTGAATAATTATCTAACAAGAATCCTTATGAGGTCCTTTGTACGTTCATTAAAAACATGATTATTGGCAATGTGTCTAGCTGCCTGATTATCACAAAAAGAGGCGTGGATCCATCTTGATTAACTTCTAGATCTATTAATAGCCACCTTAGCCAAAGGATTTCGCTGGTTGAACTTGTCATTGCCCTGTACTCTACTTAAGTGGATGAGTGTAAACTATAGACTGTTTTTTAGTTTCCCAAGAAATCGGAGCACCACCAAGAAGAAGCAAGTACCCTGTTCGTGATGTTACGATGAAAGAGCATCCAATCTGGTCAACATCACAATATGCAATGAGCTTCATTCCTCTTGCTTTTGGAAAGAAGACACATTTCCATGTTGTTCTCTTCAGGTACCTGAGAACTCAAGTGGTTGCATCCATGTGTCGATGTCGTGGATCTAACACAAATTGACTCAATATTCACCGTATATGCTATGTCTGGTCACGGAGCCTGCAAGTAACGCAACCTACCAACCAGACGTCGATATCAGTTGGGGTCAACACAAGGACTATCTATAGTTTGATCCAGTTTCAGATTTTGTTCCATCGAAAAGATGCTTGGTCTACACCCTTCCATGCCACTATCTTCCAGAATATCCCATGTATATTTATATTGACTTAAGACAAGAACGTCTTCGGTTCTCGCCACTTCAATTCCCAAAAAAAAATACTTCAGTATACCAAGATCTTTTATGTTAAACGCCTTATTCACGTAATCTTTCGTTTCCTGTATTTTCGAAGCATCATTACCAACAAGTATGAGATCATCTACATAGATAAGAGTTGCCACATAACTTCCTTGACATTTGTATATAAACAATGAATGTTCTGTACGAGATTGCTTGTAATCAATCTTTAACAAAACCATGATGAACTTGTGATACCAATTGTGCGACTCTTGTCTTATCCCATACAAGGATTTTGAACCCTCGTTTTTTCTTCTTTAGCAAAGCCGCAAGGGATCTTCATGTAGAGTTCCTTATCCAAATCGTCATGAAGAAATGCATTATTGACATCAAGCTGATGCATGATCCAATCTTTCTTTACCACTATTACAAGCAAGCTTCTAACAGTAACAAGTTTTGCAACGGGTGCAAAAGCGTCATGAAAGTCTACACCTTCTAGCCGAGTGAAACCCTTAGTAATGAGTAGTACTTTGTATCTCTCTATTTTTCCATTGGTTTTGTATTTGATTTTATAGATCCATTTGAATTTGTAGCTCTTTTCCCACTTGGCAGTTCTCCAAGTGTACATGTACCATTTTCTTTTAGGGCCTTCACTTCCTTTTGCATAACTTCCTTCCATTTAGCAACCTGCATTGTTTGTTTAAAACTTTTCGGCTCATTGTTTGATCTAATGGCAACGAAAAACACTTTATGCGAATCGGTAAATTTTTCATAGGAAACAAAATTAGAGATGGGATGTACTGTCGAGGAAACCTGACTTGATGAGGGTGGTGCGTGGTTAACCGAAGGGGGCAATTTGACGACAAAATCATCCAGATGTCTAGGACAAGACTTACTTCTTTCTCTCTTTGGTTATCAACAAGTTGATTGTTATCAACAAGCTGATCGTTATCTATAGTACTTACTCGTATATCTTCCACCGGTTGCTAAGGATCGCTTTCGACTATAAAAGTCTCATGCTGTTTTCTTGGGGTATTATGATCCAATGTATTTTGGTCAACATCTTCTAGTGCATTATCGATCACCCTTACCGTCAGATTCTCATCGCTCTCTTGGAGCCTTTCACTCAACAATTCATTGTCTTCCGCTTGATTATCATGAGGTATGGGATTCATAAAGTGAAAACCGTTCTCAACAAACTTCACATCTCTGGAGATGATAATATTTTTGTCTCTTATATTAAACGCTTTATACCCCTTCATGCCATGTGGATACCCATTAAAAACACCCGGTCTCCCCCTCACTTCGAACTTGTCACCTCTTGTTTCAATGTTTCTGGCATATACTAAACATCCAAGGACTTTCATGTGACTATTCTGGTTTTCATCCAAAAAGGACCTCATAAGGAGTTTTATGTCTTATAACCTTTAATGGCAACCAATTTATTATGTAGGTTGCAGTGAGCACACAAACCCCCTCTGTGAACTTGACAGGAAGGTTAACTTCAAACTTCAATGCTTGCGTAATTTCAAGTATGTATCTATGTTTTCTTTCGACAACCCTGTTTTGTTGAGGGGTGTGTGGACAAGTTGTTTCTAAGACAATCCCTTCCTTTGCATAAAATATCTCATCGAGCCTAATATAAATTTCCCACCATTTTCGGTTCTAATTCGCTTAATCTACTTCTTAATTTGAGTTTTACAAGTTCATGGAAATTTACCGGGTAATAATATACATCGTTTTTGTGTTTGAGCAAATAGACCTAAACAGTTCTACCGTAATCGTCAACAACCGTTTGGAAATAATTAGCGCCCGAGAGAGTGGGTGTACGATACTTACACCAAACATCAATATATAATAACTCAAAATAATCAACCATTTTTATTGAATTATGCGAAAAAGGTAGCCTAGTGTGCTTAGCTTTAACACAAGAATCACAAACTTCTAGAGTTGCTCATCCAAAGTTTCTTGAAGCGTTTCTTACTCCCAATAAACCTTAAAAATCACAACTTTATGGACATGCATGTCCAATGCATGTCCCTTACATTTTAGGTCAAAATCATGGAAATAAAGGCTTAAACTTGAGCATGGGACCAAAAACTACCTAGATCCTAAGATCTAAAACATATAACACTATAATGATAACATGGATCCATAAAGTTGCCAACTTTATGAGATTCAACCATCCAAATTCTCACACCAAGAAGATATGGGGGAAATAACTAGATCTATACATATAAAGCATAATGATTAGATTTTGACGACACACACGGGTCCAAAAACATGCTCAAGATAGATGAAGAGAGTTGCTTACTGGAACTAAGATCAAGATAGCCTTCTTCTTCTTAATCTTCAAAACACCACCAAAACACACACAAGATCAAGGGTAAGCAAAGGAAGCTAGGGTTTTCTCTTGGAGGCTGAGGGATAGTGAATGAGGCTGAGGGTGGCCAACCCTAGCGATCATATTCCCTTAAATAGGTGCTCAAACCCGAATTAGGGTTTGTCATTAAACAACGTCCACCCGGTGGCGATATAAGCCACACCATGACAACAACTTAAAGGCCATGAAAATTCTTGCCTTAGCTACGTTATGGGACTCCCATAACACGCCGCGGTCACCAGAGGTCTAACTTTCAATTTATTAAAATTACTTAAATAAATAACATACCCGAAACTTGGCGTTACAATTTATGTGTTGTGAGAATGGCGTTTAGATTTCTACAAGCAGTCATCAAAATCCCTAAATCAAAATCGAGTGGTAGTGTTTGAAGAATGGCGTCCATGAGAAAGAGAGAAAGAGAGAATACGAGAGTAAGAGAGAAAAAAAGGGAAATAGTGTGTGCGTGTGTAAGAGAGAGCGAGAGTCTTATATTTATATCTAATAAAAATTTAAATTCAATAGAAAAAAGATCTAAAAACTACTAAGAGGATAAATTAGTATTTTCAATTTGAAAAGGGAATAAAACCACAATAAACTAGCTAAAAATGACAATTTTTCCATATTTGTCAAGGTTTGGATCGGTTTTTTGAAAAAAAAAATACAAACCATAAGGACCATTTTGCAATTTTGTCTAAAACTATATATATATATATATATATATATATAGAGAGAGAGAGAGAGAGTTAGGTTCAAATGTTTTCACTATCTATTGTGTGCATGTATGATTGATTCTGGACCAATCATTTTAGTTATTTTAAGAAAGTAATTAATGCTTATTAAATGCTGAAGATGTAATTAATACCTATTATATCTTCAACATGTAATATGCATTAATTACTTTCTTAAAATAACTAAAATGATTGGTCCAGAATCAGTCATACATGCACACAATAGATAGTAAAAACAAAATAACCTAACCCTATATATATATATATATATATATATATATATATATATATATATATATATATATAGAGAGAGAGAGAGAGAGCTAGGTTCATGTATTCTAAATATTTATTGTGTGAATGTAAGAATCATTGTAGGCCAATCACTTCAAAAGGGTAATTATGTAATCTTATATTTAGTTAATATTTTTAATTTAATTATGTGATATTTATCCCAAAACAAAGCCCTTTTATATTAGGTAATTATTTATGACTTTGTTAATTATCATTAAGCCTATATATATTATCATCATTTATACATGCAGATTGTATTGTCCTACGTTTCAAAAGCCCTACATCATCCAATTCCAGCTGCCTACATGCTTTATTGCCTTTATCTCTTAAAGACGACGTTGGTTCTTAATCCCCTACGATTGCGATTGTAGAATAGATGATGAACAGAGTTGTTCCCTACCCCGACAACATTGGTTCATAATCACACCTTATGCCCACAAGTCTGGCCTAATCTTCATGACACACATAGTTATCGTATTCTTGTCATTTGACTCCTCACATCCTAAGGTGTTTTTGAGAATATGTATGTCTTCTTAACCTATTTTCTGCTCAACATTCTAGTTCCCCCCATTTAGTTTTGATTTGAAATTGAAATGGGTTTCCATAAATGTTGTTCTTTTTTTTTTTTCTTAATCGATCTCATCTGCAATCGTTAATAATATTTAATTCATTTGGGTAATTCTCATTATTGGAAATTGGTCAATGTTAAGGGTCGTTTCATTATGCCCTGCAAGTGTTTAATGCAATGCCAAGGAATACATTTCAACAAAATTTGGTGTTTTTGAGAATAGATATGTGTTCTTAACGTATTTTTTACTCAAATCTCTTACTGGAAATGGTGATACAAATGCAAATGAATGTTACATGTATTTTTTTGTTGTAGTTCCTATTTGGAAGTGCATCTTACCGGGGGGGGGGGGGGGGGTGTTTGCCAAATTTCATAGGAATTGGACTTGAATTTTATTCCAATCTATCTTTGATTGAAAGTGAGTTGGGATTGAATTCATAGAATCATATGAAAAGGTACTTTCATAATCTCATAATTTTTTTTAACATCATGTACTTAGTTTTTAACTACTAGTGTTTATATGTGAATTGAATGCCACTATGTTTCTTGGTATAGGATATACATAATGATTATGGATTAAACCCACTTGGTGCTCTTTCCAACCCCCTTATTGGCTCTTCCTCTAAAAAAATATTTCCATTATTTCATTATTCTTTAACTTCTTGTGGTTAGTTTTGAACTACCATCTAGTTTCAAAGCTACTTCTAATCCGGTTTAGATAGGTTTGACAAGTTTAACCAACTTCTCTTTTCTTTTTTCTAAATTTATCCATGTCTTTTTTTGGTTACAAGACGATACACCAGTGGATTACTACATCATCTCTTCAAATTGGAATGTAATGCTATTGGATTATTTTGCATCATAAGACTCTCGAGGTTCATCAAAATTTATGTTTATTCTATTTCTTTTTCTGTTTTTTTACGCGATCTATCCGTTTTATTGATCAATTCAACTCTAAAAAAATTAGGTTTCTCGATTCGGGTACCATCAAATCCTTTTTTCCTTCTCTGGGTGTGATTCATTTCATCAACAAGTGTTCCATTCTTTAAGAATATTCTGAAGCTAATGTATTCTTTCTTTAGAATAATCTGTAGAAAGTCTTATATTTTGGTAGAAAGTATTATATCTGACCATGTGGTATGCATTCTATTAGAATTACTAAAGTTTGTTTTATTATCCGTCATATAAAAGCATTCTAACAGAATGTTATTATTACATAATTTGATTTCATGGCGGTTATTCTCATATAATGTGTGAAGGGAGCATGGTGATCGGGGACATGAAGGTTGTATGATGGTGTGTGCATTGGAGATGAACAATGATCACCAAAGAAAGCATTACTCATCATTATATTTTGGCAAAATAATCTACCATAGAATGATAATACTATATGTAATATTATATTCTGGTAGAATAATCTAGAGACTATGTTTCTTTTTTTTATTAATGAGTGTTTCATTATCATAGAATATAATATAAAGTTTTTAGTTTTTTAATAATATGATAGAAAAAATTTTACTTGTATCCAAAAACTTGTTATTCTTCGAGAAGTAGACTCTTTATTAGTTTATGGCTTGCATTTTCATAGAATATCATTATAAAAGAATGTGATTATGATAGAATAAAATCAGGTATGATTAAAAATTATGTTAGAATTATTTAAATTAAATTATTAAAAAAAATCAGAATTCAAATTTAAGATTATCAAATATCCCTTAAAATCCAAAAATTTCCTTTTTTAAATTTGTGTTTCCTAATTTTAAGACAATGCAAATGTACAATATTGCCCTTCTATTAATTAAATGGTATTATTCTATTTTTCTTTAATTTAATAATATAAGTAAATTATTTTCTTAAAATAATTAAAATGGTTGGTCCATATTCATCCTTATATCTACACAATAAGTAGTTAGAATACAATAAACTAAGTATATATATAGTAAAACTACAAAAAATGGTATCAATTGTATGTATTTTTTAAGGAAAATTGTTTAAACCTTGAAAAAATTGGATACATGGTCCTTTAGTTAGTTTCATTGTATTCAAAAATTGAAATGACTTTTTTTTTATTTATTTATTTTATCTTTTATATATTTAATTTTTAGTTTTCTTTATTTACTTTTAATATATTATTATTATTAAATACAAGAATGACCAACATCACACACACACACATACACACACACACACTCTCTCTCTCTCTCTCCCTCTCTCTCTCTCTATCTATCTCTGTGTGTGTGTGTGTGAAAGAACACACTTCATCTTCTTATCTTCATTCTGTCACCACATGGATCATCACTTCCTTTCTAGAGTTTTAGGTGTGGGTTTCAAGAATAAGATCGAGAAATCTTCTAACCTTCCAAACCCATAAAATCAAGAATGGATCCTAACTCTCAGTCGATTATTACATAAGGTGTTCTTCTTATTTCTGTCAAAGAAAACATGTATGCAATGTTGGCATGTTGCATTATGCTATTCCTTCTTCAAACCAAATGAATAGTCCTTTACTCTCAGATCACCAACATTGCAATTTAATGATGATATTATATATTTCAAATTAGTATATTCTTTTATAAACACGATTTATTTGAAATCGCTATGGATTTGAACCACAATTAGCTTTTCTAGACACTATGTTTGTTTTTCATGCTATTTTTTGAAGAGTTTAATTCTAGTACTAGCAAGATTCTTGTAAAGGATCACACATTACAAGAACATAAAAACCTTAATTGACTTTCATCTAAGAATTTGGTTGAATCAATCTATTAAAATTACATAGTTCTATTCAAATAGAATATTTCCAATGCTTTAGCTCACCAAACAGACAAACATTATTTAATGAATGTCGATTGCTTAATACTGACAATGCTCCCCACCACCTTTTCTAAATAATTAGCTAATAACTCAACTATGATCTTATATTACACACCAATTAAATTGATTTAAACTGATTGGCCAATACTCCTTAAGAAACAACATCTTATTAACCTCTTAGTAAGTGTAATAAAAGACGAATTGCCCATTTCAAAATCTTTTTAGTACCACGAGTTGCATCATGAATTCATCAGCATCAAGAAAGAGACAAATTTTTTAAGAAAGGACAAGAAGGAACAGGTAAGGATGTGAAACATTCTTTTGGAGTGCTGAAGGCGAAGTGACATATAGTTGAACATGCAGCACAACCATTGGATTTAGAAACTCTACGATATATAATGTATGCATGTATCATAATGCATAACATGGTAGTAGAAGATAAATGACACAATATTGCACACTATATCCCAACGGAACCCAGACACGTTCAATTTCAACCAGGAACAACAAAGTATTTGCATCGAGTCTTTGACATTCATGACGCAAATAAACACAAACAACTTCAAAAGGACTTGGTGAATTATATTTTCTATGGTAACGATAACGATAACGAATAACATTTAGTTTTTTTAAAAAATGTTTTTTTAACGAATGGCGTTGTATTTTTTTTTTTGAATTTGGATGTTATGTATTAATTTCTATGTTATTTTTAATTTTTAAAAATTATTTTTATTCTATGTTATTTATAATTTTCAAACATTATGTTTTATTTATTATGTTATATTTAAAATATATTTGTTTTAATTAAAAAACAAAAAAGAAATTCGAAAAAAAAAAGAAATTATAAAGTGGAATAAAGTTGGTGTTATAAAAAGATGTAACATAGTGATCATTTTCCACTTAGTGTTATGACATCATTGGTGATGTGACATGTAAAGTGACACCAAAATAATGTTATAAATAGTTGTTCACATCGAATGGTTTAATACTCTTTAATGAAAGTAAAGGAAAAAATACGAGATTTTGAGGCTTGATCACTACCATACGACCGAACCACAACTTTAATCTCCTTGGGTGAACTCTGACTCAAACATCTAACATGTCATGGAAATAATGCCTTGAAAATCATTGAATTTTGGAACAAAACACATTATTGACGTGTCATGGATTAGGGATCCACCCTCCTTCCACTATAATTCTATCATATAGTCGGTGGCCAACGTCGCCTTTATATTGATTATCCAATGATGTGGTGCTCCCTCTCTTTGATGTGGTTCTATAAATTATAACATCTACCCTAATAAATAAAAATGATTTTGCCAAATGTTATTTTCTCATTCAATTTGCCACATGTCATTTTGTCATAATTTAAAGATATATTTATTTTCCACTTGTCATTTATTTCATTTTTCATATCTAATATATTATTAATTAGTTTCCATAAATTAAACCTACCATAATGATATTAATTTTAAATTTTAAATTTTAAATTTCAATTTCAATTTCAAATAAATTTACAGTTTAAACCTTTGTTTTTAACATTTTGTCATAATTTAAAGATATATTTCACATGTCATTTTGTCATAATTTAAAGATATATTTATTTTCCACTTGTCATTTATTTCATTTTTCATATCTAATATATTATTAATTAGTTTCCATAAATTAAACCTAGATATTAATTTTAAATTTTAAATTTTAAATTTCAATTTCAATTTCAAATAAATTTACAGTTTAAACCTTTGTTTTTAACATTTTGTTATAATTAACCTGTTTAGTATACGAGTCTGATAACTAAACAATAATTTTAATTTATTTATTTTTTGCATGTTTTTTTCTCATAATTTTCATTTATTTCAAATTTCGAATTCAAATAAACTTCTTATTTAATTGTTTCTATTTAACATTTTGTTTTAATCAACCCGTATAATATACGGGTTTCACAACTAGTTTACAATTAAAGGACTCATAGCCTAACGATGATGTTGTCATTCTTTTCTAAGGTCGAATGTTCAAATCAGACGTAAATGAATTTAAAAGTATTTTTAAAAATAAAAATAAAAAAATTTACAACCCAAACCCACGGGATCGTCGAATGCAAGATAAACCAATTATATGGAAACACAAAGTCGCAAAGCACGAATCTAGGGTCAATTTCAACACCTTATTTTACAAGTTAACTCTGCTTTTATTCCAACTTATGCTTTACTCCATTAGTGTTTTCAACTCTAAAAATACTTTAAAAAGAAGAACACTTCCTGATGTTGTTGTCCCCTCGCCACCTCAATCTACGCAATCATCTACTCCCATTTAGTTAAAAAACTCTCCATACCCCCACCTTCCTCCTTTTCATGCCCTAAAAATACTACTGTCTTGTCTCGTTTCTTTTTTTTCTTGATAAACAAAAAACGATCTTTGCTTTCGCCTACCGAAAGCCCACTTGGAATTTGAATTGTATATGTCTTTATTCCGGTATTTCCCCATCGATTGAAAACCATTGTCCGAAGGTCAAAGATATTTCCTGTTTTGAGCAATCAAGTCAACTCAAATTCAACTAATTTCTCCACACCAGGTTCATATTCTTGATTTCCTTTCGCAGAATTTCGATCTTTATTGTTTTCGAAACATGGGTTTCTGTTAATTTGCGATATTTCAAGGGTTTGATGTGTTGTCGATTAAAAAAATCGAAACTTTCGTCTACCCAAAGCCCTAGATGTCAATTTTCGGTAAGAATTTCAAGAAACATGCTAATGTTTACTCAGGGAGGATATACAATAGCGATAGAAAGTGGATAATCCCCTTTTTTGTAAGCTTGCTCGTATGGATTACTCTAATTTCAGCTGCCATTTTTGGGTTTTATTCATCATCATCATCCTCATCATCGTACAATCACGATTCATCCCATTTCGATATAGTTTCTTTTGCAAAATCAGATGATTCGAGTGGGTTTTTTGTCGACATGAACATAGAAAAACCTAGTGAATTCCCGAAAGAAAAAGCCCCTAGATTAGCTTACCTTATTTCAGGTACGAAGGGAGATAGTAAGAGAATGATGAGAACATTACAAGCTGTTTATCATCCAAGAAATCAATACATCTTGCATATGGATCTTGAAGCTCCACCTCGCGAAAGATTGGAGTTAACAATGGCTGTTAAAAACGATCCAACTTTTTCTGAAGTTGAGAATGTTAGAGTCATGGCTCAGTCTAATTTGGTGACATATAAGGGCCCCACAATGATAGCAACAACCCTTCAAGCTATTGCTATTTTGTTGAAGGAGAGTTTGAATTGGGATTGGTTTATAAATCTTAGTGCTTCTGATTATCCTCTTGTGACACAAGATGGTGAGTTTGAAATTTCCATATCATTAGTTGGTTTATTATCATTCAACTCATGACATTTATAACATTGATATTTGGATGCTATTTGTTTAGGCGTTTTACATTCAACGTTTTTCTTCGTAGAAATAATGATGCCATTGTGTGTGGAAAAATAGGAAAATGAAATGATACCCGTAAAATGAATAATGTAGGTAGTGAATAGTGATGCTTTTTACCTTTAGATACTTAGGTGTTGTTTATTTTTGACTTATTAGAGACTTAATGCAGAAAGAACGACTTAATAGAGAAAATCCTCATTTCCCTGACTTTTTGTGTGATGTTTTTTTCTTTATGTATTAAGACAAAAAGAAACACTCATATATAGCTTATAGTATTAAGTCTGTCTCCATTAAGTCCATTAAGTAAAAAGAAGCAACATTGTAAAAAATGATCTTAGGATGATTCTATCTTTATTCTTTCACGCACATCATTGTAAAAACAAGAAACGTAAAAAACAAATAATGGTATTCTTGTAGTTTGTCAATTTGGCTACATCTACATGTGTTGCTAGAATATTGTTATATTTTTTGTTAGGCTTAAATGGAAGAAATAACAACATACTTTCATTTGTTTATTTATTAGTTATTACATCATCCTACTTTCATTATGTATGTTGTTAATTGTTACATTTTAATTACATTCTTATAAATTGCTCATGTTTTAATCATGTAGATCTACTTCATGTTTTCTCTAATTTGTCAAGAACTCTCAACTTCATTGAACACACAAAGCTTACAGGATGGAAATTGTAAGAAACAACAATGTACTTTCATAGATTTGATTATTCTTATTATTATTATTATTTTTTAAATCTTGCAAAAATAATGATAGTTTTTGATACGTATTTTTTTGTAGGAATCAAAGGGCAAAGCCGATTATTGTGGACCCCGGTCTTTATTTGTCAAAGAAATCGGATCTTGCAATCACTTCACAAAGAAGATCTCTTCCTACATCTTTTAAATTGTTCACTGGTAAGATTTCTAATTCTGGATATAATAAGTTAAAAGGACAATTTACAAAAAATAAATCATTTTATTGATTGTGATTATGCTTTTTTGAAAATAGTTAAGTTGCTAAATAAATATAATGGTGAAAGTACTAATGCTTTTCTGCATTTTGCCTCAAGTTATAAAGCTCTCTGCATCTTCTAAAGAAAATGAGAATTGATGTATGTTTACTTTGACTTTTTGGGTCAAATTATACATTCAAAATTGACAATGATTTTTCAGTCTTTTCAATAAAATTTTGATAGTTATACTATATTTGAATGTTATGGTAAAATATATTAACGTTGGTGATAGGTTTGATTTCAATAGCCATATTAATTTCAAATTTGAAAAGTAGTTTTTTGTTTGACTTTGACCTAAAAGTCAACGTTTACATCTCTTTGTAAGGAAGGGAGTCGTAAAAGCTTTGTACTTCATTCATGGGTCAAAAATTTATACCAAATACAAAGTAATTTTCACTGCTATAACTGAATAAATTTGTAAATTTAGTCCCTGCAATCTTTTAATTTACAGAAAAGGTCTGTAAACTTTCTTCTTTTTTTCTAAAAAAATAGTCCATATGTTTAAGATTTTTGTATGTTGGCAGGTTTGACCCTGTGTAGAAAATAAATTACTAAAATTGTCCCCATAATTTCCAGAAAATGTTGTGTATTTTGTTTTACAAAAACGGTCCATATGTTTAGAAAAGTTACAAAAATTTTCCCCGTAATTCACAGAAGATATCATTGTGTAATTTTTATTTATTTAGAGAAACGGTCCGTATGTTAAAAAAATTACAAAAATAGTCCCTACCTAATAGAAAATTTACAGATTTAGTCCCTACACTTTCATATGTGGGCAAATTTCGTCCCCCATTAGCCCTAAAAACAAATAAAGGCAAATTCTAAATAAGTTAGGACTTAAATGCAAAAACCCTCATGATTCCTTTCACAAGTTTGTAAAAGAAACACTCATATATAGCTCACTAGATTAATTATGTGTCTCCATTAAAGTTATGTTTGGCATACTAGCTAGCTTTTCAGCTGATAGCTGAAAAACTTGTTAAATAAAAAGGTAGCTGATAAAAAATAACGTTTAGTAAAACTAACTGAAAGATATATAAAATGACATAAAAAAATATTTAAAAGAATATGTTTCTATAATTATTTAAGGGATATATTTGAAAAGATTTTAAAAAGCTCCTAAAAGGTTAGTCTAAGTAGCTTTTTAAAAAACTAGTTTATAAGCTACTTTTTGACTTGTCAAACATAACAACTTAAAAAAGCTTGAAAAATAAGCTATCTTAGCTGTGGCCCGCCAAACACAGCCCAAGTCCATTAAGTTAAAAAGAAACATTACCTTACAATTTTTTTTTCACAATATAATAGGCTCCGCATGGGTAATGCTAACACGATCATTTGTGGAATATTGCATTTGGGGATACGATAATTTTCCAAGAACAATTTTAATGTACTACACAAACTTTGTGTCTTCACCCGAAGGCTATTTCCACACAGTCATTTGCAACACGGAAGAGTTCACAAAAACCGCAATAAGTCACGACCTTCATTACATCGCGTGGGACACGCCTCCAAAGCAACACCCGCGTTACTTAACCATTAAAGACTTTGAAAAAATGGTGAATAGTAGCGCGCCATTTGCAAGAAAATTTCAAAAAGATGATGTGGTTCTTGACAAGATTGATCAAGAGCTTTTGGGTCGAACCCATCGGTTCGGTCGTGGTGCGTGGTGCGTGGGTGGCTCGGACCGTGGCTCGGACCCGTGTGCGGTTCGTGGTGATGATTCGGTTTTTAGCCCCGGAAAGGGTGCGGTGAGGTTGAATGAGTTGTTTGTGGAGCTTTTGTCGGATGATTTTGGAAGTAAAACGTGTCCTTCGTGAAGAGGGGTTGGGTTAGATTTTGGGAAAGTGTACATTGTTTTTTATAGATTGAAAGTTGATTTTTTTTTTTTTGGGTAAAAATTGCAAGTTGTAAAGTTTAAAGAAATCAATGCAAGTATTATTTCTTAATACGGGTTGAGGCCCTTTTTGTTTCTTATGCGTTTGTTACATTGGACACTATACAACATGATTAAAGTTTTGGATATGTGGGTGTAAAATGTAAAGCTACATCTACATGTTAGAAATATTTATTATGATTATTCATAGTATTTTGGTGCTAAAATGAGTATGGCTTCCATATTTGTGGTGTTATAAACAATGATTTAACTAATATCCGTTTTTTTAGTTGACTTGCTCAAATCTGGTTTTCAATTTTTATAATGAATAGTTTGTTTTAAATGAATATAATATCTTACTAAACATATAAATTAATGAAATTTTTTTAACAATTCATTAAATATTTGAAATAGTTATATTTTTTATGTCACATAATCTCATAATTTGTAAGAGCTCTTTTGTCCAATAAAAAAATCACTAACTTACGTATAAAAATAACATAACAATGGGATTAATCTGGGTTTTGGGTCAACAGTTCAACCAAATTTTTAACAAACCCGGTTAGTTATTCCAAGTCATAAATAGGTAAAAATCCGTTAATAGTTGACCCGTTTTTTAATTAATTTAATTGTACAACAATGTTTCTTTTATACATATATAATAGTTTATATATGTATAAACTATTACATTTCAGGTTGGTTGTTGAATTCTTCCTTACATTTATATTAAAAAAAAAGAGTGATCGAATACATAATTTTATAATTGCTACTTTGTTAAAAATTGAATGTTACATCAACATCATAAGAGATCAATAACAATGTAATCACACCTTCAACATAACTACATCAAAATATCAAATTATTCCAATTCAAATTCAAATTCAAGAACAATTCAAATCCAAATAACTTTGAATAATCTCTTCTTCAGAAAGATCCGTAAAATACCCTTTACCAACCGATACACCCTCCTCCAAACCCGCCTTTTCAACCGCACCCTGAACCCTGTCACCACCAACCGCACCCGGGTCCAACAAATTACAAGCCACCTCAATAACCTCACCATGAACCAGAGCCATGGACTGAACCGAAGTGAGCCCACCTCCTCTCTGACTCACCCTTTTCGCAATCCTTCGAACCGTTGCCATGTCAGCACAAAACACGGGCACGTTGTAGTTATCGACCCACTTGGTTGCACCGATGGTGATCACGCCTTTGGATTGAACCGCGTGGGCTGGACCATGGTCCGGTTTGAGTGGTAGAACCATGGACCGTGGTCCACCGGACCAGTGGTGCGTGGTTGTGTTTGGGTTGAAGTAGCCGAGGGACCTTCTGATGGAGTCTAGTGATCTTTCGGTGTCATGAGCGGCTCCGTATGTGTATGTTGGGACTGTAGGCTATGTTTGTATATATTAGCATAGCCTTTTGTTATGACAGTATAGTATACAATTGTACTGTGTACTGTGTATTGTGTACTGTGTTTAACATGTAGTGGACTGAAATAATAAGTTATGATGTGATTTGACAAAAAGGTGGGGACATTTTTGTTCACTATTATAGTATTGTACTTTCATTTTTTTGTTATTAAAATATTTTACTTCAAAGAAGTACAATGCAGTAATGGAAAAAATGAAAGTAAGATGTTGTAATAAGCAAATTAAATGAAAGTATTTTGTCAAATATAATGGTTCAAAAACGTCATTATTCATTTGAAATACATGAAATGATTATTGAAAATGTTTAAGCTTTGGTTTAAAAAAAATTTTGATTTATTTGTGGGGAAATATACATAAAAGTCTCATTATTTTGGGAAAATTTTGATATAGTCATGATTTTTTTTGAACAGAAAAGTTCCCATTATTTAATATTTTGCCCAAATTAACAAAAAAAAAAATCCTTATTTTTATTTTAACATGAAAGGGAAATCTCCGATAAAGTCCTAATATTTTGGGTCAGTTTATGGTTTACTCCATAACTTTTATTTTTCGAACAGAAAAGTCCCGATTATTTTATATTTTGCCCAAATTAACGAAACAACCCTTATTTTGTTGTCAACAGAAAACAACAAATTATCGTATAAAGTTAGATAATTGGGACTTTTTTGTTCACAAAATAAATATTGGGATTAAACCGTAAAACTGACCCAAAATATTAAGACTTTCTTGGAGATCAGGACTTTTCTATTAAAAAAATTATGACTTATTCATAAAAATTTTCCCACAATAACGAGAGTTTTACATATTAGTTAAGAAAGCAAACCTTTAAGTATGGATCCAATATCTACAGCAAGAGCTTTGGCAATTCCAGCCACTTGTTCAAGTGATGTTGAAGCTAACGGATGAAAACAGATATGATCAACAACACCAAGCCTCGGATGAGTTCCAGTATGCAATCCAAAATCAATGGCTTCAAAAGCCGATTTCACCATTGAGAAAACAGCATGCTTTAAGGGACATGAATCTGGAGAGTGTTTTGAGACAAGTGTGTATCCTACTCTGTTGTACTTCTCATCTTCAAATTTATTGACAATCGCTGCTTCCGGAAATAGTTTTGCAGCTTGTTCAATTGATTCCAGAGCAGATTTGTTTCGTGTCTCCGATATGTAAACTTTGCAACAGGAAAACATCGATTTAAGCATTTCTGTTCATAGGACCCAATGAACATTAATACGAATTGGGATGAGTAGCTTGAACAAACGGAATTGCGGGATTCATATTGCAAAAAAGAAGTGAAATTTAGTAATTAAAAGCACAGAAAGATGAGCAATGCTTACTGGATTCGTTCGACGATTGTTTTATTGTGTGTGAAGAATGATGGATCGATTTGTTCGGTTCTTCAAAACCCTAAAAGTTTGGTGGAAATTGATACACAGCGGACATTATCAATCGTGGCCGGTTGTGAAGTAATGTGCAGCAGAAGAATTGTCTTTTGATGGATTTGTGGGTGGGAATCATGAGTTCCCATATCCAATACCTCATCCCCAAATTGAATATAACAAGTTCAACTAAATAAATAAATAAATAAAAAGACATGCATATCTAATTTTTAAAGAAAGAGAAAATGACAAATTTAGCCGGATATACTAATTATTTTGTGGAAAATAGTCAAAAAAAAAAAAATTGAAATTGCAAAATTGGCCATAGAAATCGCAGATGAGAATGATATGTATGCTATTTTCACATTCCATCTGCGAATGTATAAGTGGCTAAAGCAAAGATATGCTTTAGCCACTTGTACATTTACAGGTGGGGTATTTTTTTTGTATATATATAGGGTTTAGCAGGCTAAAATTGCAAATGGACTGTGTCCATCTCGATTTCCTCTCTCTTTGATCTGTGATTTTATGTTATTTATTTATTTATTTTTTATTTTGACTATGAAATCAATGAGTTTGACTACGAAATAACCTTATTATATATAAACTTTTGTAGAAAATTATCAGTTTACTTGTTATTTCTTTATAAACTTTCTTTAGAATCTTTCTAAATAAAATGATTGAATATTTGGTTTGTCTTGTAACCGGTGAGAGATGACAAATTATTGAAACAAATCTAGAATACGTATGTCTATTTTTGAATTCGCTTTGATATTTTCTGAGTATATTAGTTATAGTGATTTTGTATCTTTGGTGAGAAGCAAAATAGGTTTGTTAGACAAATATAGAATTAGTCTTCGTTTTCATCATCCTGAATTGAATTATTATATAGCCATAGTTGAAGACATGAATGTTAGAATGTTGATAAATGTAATCAAATGTGGTGGAGGAAGGGCCGTGAAAGTGTTTGTGGTGGTTGATGAAGGAGATGAGGTTAATGAGGTTGGTCAGAGTGGAAATCAGTCGGTTGGTAATTTATGCAGCTATAAAGGGAGCAACGATCCGATAGGTACTTTCAATACTCTTAGTGTACCTTAATTTCACAGTGTTGCTGAAAATATTAATGTTACTTATTCCCCTATTCACTATGTGGATCCTGAGAATTACAAGTATGTTGGTGATTATGATGTTGGTACATATCTTAATGACGTGGGTGGTTGTTATGTTGATGTTCCTGAACAAGAAGTTAAAGTTATGAATAGACGTGTAGTAGATAAAAGTGAAAAGAAAAAAATTATGCGTCAAAAAGATGAAAAAAAGCATGTTTACGAGGATTATGTTGATGTTGCTGATGTAAGTTTAGATATAACCGACTTAGAAAGCAATTCAGATGGAGATGAGTTGGGTGACGAAGTTAAAGCTAAGTTTCCCGATAACTTTTTTTACGGTATGCCTTCTCTACCAACATGTCCAGTTGATATTAATGAAGATATCCCAACACAGATGGTAAGCATCAATCTTCAAAAGATTGAATGTGAGAATATATTTAAGAACAAAGAACTTTTAAAGCGAGTTATTGGTAAAAAATGTCTTCGAGAAGGTTTTCAGACAAGGACAAGTAGATCCACAAAATCAATGTATGAGGTTGTGTGTGTTTCGAAAAATTGTTCTTGGTTACTAAGAGCAAAAGCAATTAAAAATTCTGATGGACTTTTCCAAGTGAATAAATTATTGATGTACACACATGTTCTTCAACAATTTTGCAACCTAATCATCGACAAGCAAACAAATATTTTTTGGATGAATATCTTGCTGATGTTTTGGCTGAAGATTATAGTAGAGTTTATTGGGGAAAAGATATTAATGATATGAATGCTCAATTGAATATCAATATCTCATACCATCAGGCATGGTGTGCGAAGCAATATGCATTGTTGTTGTTAAGGGGTACGAAAGATGATTTTTTTACCAAACTTCCGGCTTATTTCCACAATTTGGTCAAACATAATCCGGGTACGGTGACACATATTAAAACAGATGGTGATGATCGCTTTGAGTTTTTGTACGTCGCACTTGGTTGTTCGGTTAGTATTTTAATATTTTTTTATTTTTTATTTTTTAATTTTATTTTGATGTATTTGAATAGATATACAATGTATTGTAGGTACACGTTTTTGTCAATTTTTGTAAATCGACCCTTGTAGTAGATGGTGCCCACCTCAATGGTGAGTTTAAAGGTACCATGTTACTTGTAGTTGCTAAGGACGAACAAAACCAAATATTAACGGTTGCATATGGTATATGCAAAAATGAGTGTACAGATTCGTGGACATGGTTTTTTTTTAAAACGACGTGATTGCATAGGCAATATGCAGGAGCTTACAATTATATCTGATAGGTCTCCATCTATAGCGGCATCCGTTGCCAACATTTTTCCTCACGCTCATCACAGAATATGTGGTGTCCATTTGTATTTTAACATAGTATCTAGATTCAGGAAGAGTAACACAGTTAAAAGAATTTTTGGGAGGCTTGTAGGGCATACACAGTTGATGCTTTTGATGTTGCCATGGAACTTATGAAAAAGACAAAAGAACCAGTATGGGAGTACTTACAAAGTATAAATCCAGAAACTTGGTCTAGGGCATATTTTAAAGGGAACCGATACAATCTTATGTTGTCCAACAGTGCAGAGTCTATAAATGCATTATCTAGACACGCACGTAAGGTGCCGATACTTATGTTGACCGATTTTTTTCGTGCAACAATACAACAGTGGTGGTTTCAAAGATGTAACTTTACAAGTATTAAGTTAATTTTTAATATTAATGTTTTATTAAATGTTATTGATCTTAACTTCTTCATTTTGTCTGTTTTTTAAGCGGAAGCAACAACAACACTCACCCCTTGGGCCGATGATATTGTAAAAGAAAACAAAAAAAAATAGTAAGTGGGATGTTCGCATGATCTCAAATATGAAATGCGAGGTAAAAAAGGGGGCACAAAACGTGATTGTTGATTTCCAACAAATGACATGTACATGTAAGCATTGGCAATCATCTCCTTCTCGGAAAGATACCGTGGAGAAAAATTCCCAGCAGAGTTCTCGATACACCGACTCTTGAATTCTAAAAACCTGGCTCCATCCATCACAAATAATTGTCTCCCCATCGTAAGTAAATTCCTTCAAAAGGTAAGGCGCCAACTCTTCTTCATACCGGACATTCTTTAACCAGTCCCAGTCAACCCTATTAGGTACATAAACCTCCTTCTTCCTGACCTTAGCCAGCTTCTTCTTCCATCTTGTCATTGTTGAAGCAGATTCAATCGGAGGGAAATTCAACCAAGGAAAATCTCCTTGGTTTCCACTTGAGCTCTGTCCTCTTGAAAACATGGTCCCTGCAAAACAAAGAACAAACAACCCAGAAAATACAAAAAAACATTAAAACAGAATCCATATGGGTCCCCGTCTGGACTCGTCGAGTCCGTAAACGACTCGGCGAGTCGTATGAACTGCACGAGTCAGTCAACGGGTCGAGCAAAATTCGACCATAAAAACTCGAAATTTTTTCAAGGGTTTTGTCCATGGACGTTCCTAAGATGTATTAGAGCAAGAATAATCATCCAAAACAACACAATTAATACTAAATCAAAACCCTAAAAATTTACTAAACTTCAAAATCGGGTATTCTATGAAATTGACACCTTAGAACATCTAAAAATCATGACTTTAACAGAATTATGGAAGAAATTAAGTACCTTTGTTGATAGAATTCAAGAATTTTGAAGAAAGAGTGAAGAACTTGATGAATGCTTGAGAGAGAAAATAAGAGAGGCGCACGCCGAGTAAGGGGGAAATATGATCTTATTAGGGTTAAAAACCCTAGTTTTACCAGATGTAAAAATTATTTTTAATTATTTTTTTTTCTGAAAATAAAATCGACTCGTCGAGTCAGGGTCAGACTCGGCGAGTCTGGTCGCGAATTTAAAATCATCTGGGATCTGAGGAGAGTCGTCGAGTCAGGATAGAATCGGCGAGTCAATTGCAAACAATTCAAAAATTATATCATTTTTTCATTAAAAATTTCATTCCACCCCACACTTAGCCCATACGCACTCTCAAGTAGTGATGTTTGATAATTTAGAAGATGAAAATAAAGTCCTAAAAACGAAAATCAAACTAAAACGAGAAAGATAAAAGAAAGCAAACTCTAATAACGGGTTGCCTCCCGCCAAGCGCTTCTTTTAAGGAGTCATTAGCTGGACTCCTTCCCATCTACGTTTCTTCATTTTCCTGCATCGGGAATGCACGCCTAATCTTTTGTGGTTTATACTTTGTCTTGTAAGCGTGTATCTTCTTCTTGTAAGCCCGTCTTAATTCTTCTCTCTTTTTCCTTGTAGCATCATCTTCAGCTGCATGAATTTCCCTTTTCATCATCATCTTCTTCTTTACCCCATTCTATTGTACCTTCTCTTGCACCCCTCCTTCTTTAAACTTCATTACTTCATAGTTGGTGAAAACTCGGGCTCGAGGTTTGGTATTACGTGACTTAATGAATGGGTTATCAGCATCATCTCTCCTAACCCTTGCATTTTCCTCTTCTCCAAAGCTTGCCTCCTCTTTAAGTGGAATGTAGTCATCTTCTTGCATTATTGTATCGAGGCATGCTACATGAACGTGTTGAAAATCACCATCCATTCCTCATTCTGCTGCTTGATCTTATAAAGAATTAGGGAAAATCTTCATGTCCAGAACATGCAGGGAGCTGGTAACAAGCATATCAGAATCATCCAAGTTGCTGAGATTTTCGAATGGACTCGTCAAGTCTGTGATAGCGACTCGGCGAGTCGCAGCGTATTCCTCACATCCCATTGTGTTTCCTGAATCGGTTCCTTTCAGCAGCTTCTCTATTTCCTCCAAGTCTATGTCAACATCATCATTTCCTCCAGAAGATAGCAAAAACTTACTTGGATCTTCTTCTTGCAAGAGTGCAAGTTCTTTTTGTAGTATTTCATCATCCAAATTAATGAAGGAAACTTCTTCTTTTCTTCCTTCTTCTTGCTTAATCTCTGGTAGAGAGCTTTAAACACTGCTGACTCATCTCCCACCCTCAATGTTAGTGTGGACTCACATACATCTATCAATGCACATGCGGTATTCAAAAATGATCTCCCCAAAATTATTGGAATTTCGGGGTCTTCTTCCATATCAAGCACTACAAAGTCCATGGGGAATATAAATTTATCCACCTTAATGAGGAGATCTTCACAAACACCTTTTGGACTAATAATTGTTTATCCGCCAAATGGATCTTCATATTCACAGGCCTTGGCTCCGGTAAATTCAGCTTCTTGAAGAAAGAAAAAGGCATTAAGTTAATACTTGCACCCGAATCGGTCAACGCTTGAGTATCAAGTACATTTCCAAATTGACAAGGAGTTTTGATGCTTCCCGGATCGCCCTTCTTTTCTAGTAGCTCACTTAATACTATCTCCGCGACTTCAGCTAAATCTTTTCTGGCAGCAAAGAGTCCCTTTAGCAAGTTCAAATATTTGGGTGTTTAAAGCATTGTTTCCACAAATGGGACGTTGACTTGAAGGGCTTTAACATGTTCCATGAAAGCTCTGTATGCTTTAACCTTCTCATCAGGTATGGCTCTGATTGGGAATGGTAGAGGAGGGTTGTAAGGCTTTAAGGAAACAACAGATTTGTCATCAGGGCATGGACTCGTCGAGTCCATTAGAGAGACTTGACGAGTCTGGTCGGGTTTAGCTGGACTCAACTTTTCTATCTTTTCTGCATGCACCTTGGAGACCTTCTGTGCAGGGGTCATAGGAGTGGAAATTTCTCCATAGCTGGAGGTTATAGCATTCACATTCTCCATTCTCGGATTATTCTCGGTTTTACTTGGGAGTTCACCCGGTCTTCTCTCGTTCACTTAATGTGCAAGTTGTCCTAGCTGTTTCTCAATGTTGAGAATAGATGCTTGCTGATTCCTTAGTATATTTCTGGTCTCTTGTATTGCAGCATCATGATCATTGTGTCTTTTCTCGGACGCGGCTATGAATCTTGTGAACATCTCTTCTAAGTCGGCTCTCTTTTCCACAACCGGTTCTTCCTTTTGATAGAATCCCCTCTCTTTCTGCTTGTATTTCTCCTCCTTTGCCTTTTTGTATTCTTCATACTGGAGCCATTCCTTCTTTGGTTTCCGCCAATTCTCGTCGTATCTATCGCCGCTTGAGTAGAACACTTGCGCCTTCTTGTTTCCATTTTCATCCAAGTCACAATCCTTCGTGAGATGAGGTCCTCTACAGTTCTCGCATCCAACTCAAATAGCATGGATTGTTTGATCCATTTTTGTCATCCTTCTATCTAAACTATCGAGCTTATCCATCATCACCGCCATGCCATTATTGGCCGAGTTCACTACCCCCCGACTTACTTCATTTCTTGGGTTGTGGTATTCTCTAGAATGCTTAGAGAATTCTTCAATTAATTCCTTGATTACCGGGGGTGCCTTCTTTGTGAGTGGGCCTTGCGAGTCGAGCAATTGCCTTGTGGTAACATTGAATCCATTATAGAAGATGGAGACTTCTTGTTGGCTATTAAGGTCATGGTGTGGGCAATTTCTGAGAAGACCCTTGTACCTCTCCCACGCCTCATAAAGGGACTCTCCGGGTTGTTGCTCGAAGTTGGCAATGGCTTTCTTCAACTTGGATATTTTAGAAGGCGGGCAAAAATGGTTTATGAATTCCTCTTTCATCTTAGCCCATGTGGTGACCGACCCGGGGGGAATTGACTTGAGCCAATCCTTTGCAGCACCCTTAAATGTGACTGGAAGCATACGAAGTAGCTGGGTCTCGCGTGGCACATTTGGTACATTGAAGTAGTCAGCCACATCATTTACTTCATCTAAGTGCTTGTAAGCATCTTCATGGTCTTTTCCATAAAAGGGAATCTCCTTGAGTTGAGCGAGGATATGGCCCTTTAGCTTGAAAGTAGCAGTAGCGGGAATTGCGGGTTGCACAAGTCCCGGGCCAGTGTCGTCGCACATCCTCTTCTTCCATTCCCCCATGGGGACTTCATCGATATTAGCCATAGTGATAGCTAAATCGTCCTCAAACTCGGATTCATGCTCGTATGTAGGTTCTTCTTCTTCCTCGGTCGCGTACTCGGTGTCTTCTTTAATCGAGTCTTCGATTGCTAAAGAGGCGTTGGATGCTCCTGATTTGATGCTCTTCTTCTTGCTGAAAACGGACTTGAGGTTCTTTAATGGCGAATTCTTTGAAGAAACGGATTCTCCAACGACTTTTCCTTTGTTCCTCCTTAGTGTGGATTCCGGGTCTTCGAGAAGAGGGACCAGAGGTGTATCAGATCCTCGGGTCATGAAACAACTATAAACAAAACAAGAAAAACGCGTAAAAAGAACAAAAATAAAATAAAAATTAAAACTGTGAACAGCGATGGACTCGCCGAGTTGTCACGAGTGCACTCGACGAGTTCAAGGCAAAAACAGAAAAACTTTCTAATTACTTATTAAAACGGATATTGTTTAAAACTTATACTAACTACTAAGTTACCTAGGAATTAACTTTGTGAAAGAGAAATCTTACACAAAGGATCGATAAAAATAGAAATTAATGTTAATTTAGAACCATTCCCCGGCAACGGCGCCAAAAACTTGATGTGTGTGAAACGAACTAGTTTTAAACCTACTTTTTAATTATAAAATGAACACACAAAGACAGTGGACCTATCAATTGTGGTATAGCTAAATAAGTAGGGTATCGAACACAGGGAACGGTAAATTAAAACTAAAGACTAATTTTATCTAAATTAAATAATAAATAGGGGTTTTCTCTAGTTTTACAAGACTAGAAACTTACTAATATTACTTAGGCTAAAAACTAGAAAAGCAAAGATTTAACTAAATTCAATAATGAGAGAGACTTCTGTTTAGTTCAACTCAATTGATCCTATGGTTGATATTATGGTAATAGTGCAATGGATTAATTCTTCTATTGGCTACCGATTCAAGTGATTAGCTTTGCGTTCGCTGCACTAATCCTTAGAGAACAAACTAACTCAAACAGTGATCAGTTGTCTAATTTAATTTAACTCACTAGATTATTTATTCGGGTTAATTTAGACTTGTAATAGCTAACTAATTTGGTCCTTTAGTTAACCTCTTGTTGATGGTCATCAACAAGCTCACACATGAATTTACCTAATTGTCCATTAATTCTAGTTTCATGTTCATTAATCCTAGACATATGATAAAGTGGTCACATAAACATATGAGGTTGACAATTAAAAGATGTTCATACCATTTAATTATCTTCCTATTAACAGAAAAATAGTTATCATTCATACACAAGGTTCTTTAACAAGCTAAAATCAACAAAGTCACCAATATTGAATTAATCCTACCAATAATCAAACCATAGTCTCAATTTTGTATCCCCAAACAGAAGTTTAAGAGTTTTAGCTCATGATTGAGGTAATTAATAGCAATAAAACGAATTCTAATTGTCTAACCATAATTGAAAAACAATATATTAGGTAGAATGATGAGAATTTGCCTCAAATCTTCTTCGGAATTGAATTCTAGTTTGTATCTTCGTTCTTCAGATGTCTCCTGGCTCTAATTTGCAGCTTGCTTCTCCCCAAGGGTTCCAAAATACCGAATGACGATCTGGACAACTGTTTTTATAGATTCGAACCGACTCGCCGAGTCCACCCCTTAATTCCCATACATGGTAAGTCACGGAGTCTTTATCCTCTCGAATCTTCGACGCTACTCGCCGAGTAGTCGACCCTACTCGTCGAGTCCCTTGTATTTTTGGTGTTTTTCTTCTTTGTTCAACTCCCGAGCTCTCAACCGCTTCTCCTGCTTCCTTTTGCTTCCGAGCTTCGCTTTTGGACTGAAAACACAATTCAAGCATTATTAAGTACCTTTTGTCCACGATATGCAATAAATTAGCTAATAAATGATAAAAATCTATACTTATTATGAGGCTAAATATGCAAATATCAATGGGATACCTTGTGGTCATGTCATAAGATGTTTAACAGTGAATAATTACCAAGACTGCTCGAGGTATGCATTAAATGCTTACTTTACCGAAACACTGAGGAAAACGAATGAGGAATCAATAAACCCTTTGCCAAAGCCATCCAGATAGGTTATCCCCGATGATTTGATGATTGTTAAGCCACCTATAATGGATAAACGTCAGCAGGCAAGCCAAGAAACACAGACCGCATTCCATCCCAAGGCGAGGGTCCAATCAGAAAAGAGTGTTCTACATGTGGTCAAGTAGGACACACGAGAAACAATTGTACTGGAAGGGCGCCCGGTAGTGGAGCACGTCGCACGACAATTTCTACTACAGAAATGACATTTAATATTGGTGGTTCAGCGAGTTGCTCACAAACCTATGATGCTGATTTTGATATAAAAGAACCTTGAAATGAAGAGTTGTTAACTTATTATGTATTGTAATTTTTTATTAAATCTTACAAGACATTGTTATGCTTTCATATTTTAGTTTACTTTGCACATTATAACATTTAATGAAGCTTTTATATTATAATATTTAGTTTGTAGATTATAACAACTACAAAATGTTATTTAAAAAAAAACAACAAACGAT
The DNA here is from genome assembly GCF_051521515.1 of Lactuca serriola. NCBI lineage: Eukaryota > Viridiplantae > Streptophyta > Magnoliopsida > Asterales > Asteraceae > Lactuca > Lactuca serriola. Next base: position 221,869,954 of record NC_136415.1, on the reverse strand, counting down.
CCTTTTGCACCATAAGGTGTATCATGATAATGTTACAACATTTTTGTAACTAATTTTTAAACTCAGGGAACTTCAATGGGTACTTCTCTTTCTCGATTGTTATATAGTCATCCCAAATTCTCATTTTATCTTCCAAACGATCCTTTTGCACCCTAAGGTGTATCAACTGCTCGTCCTTCTCAGCAAGTCATTTTTCAGTCGTTTTGATTGCCTTCTTAGTCTTTTTATCCATTCTTCATGCTTTTTGATTTTGTTTTTATTGAGCTCTATCCATTTTTGAGCTTGTTTGCATTCCGATGCAATATCATTACCACGTTGAGTGAGAAGTCGGGATGACTCTTTGTCCTGTTCTTGTTGTTCTTCAGTCTTCTTCAATTCTTCAAAATTTTCATCTGACATATATGGGCCGGCTGAAGAGGGTGTAAAAAATGGGTCGACTGAATCACAGTAGTAAAAATCTACTTCGTTGCATGAGCAAATTTCAAAATTTTGTGAGGAACTCGTAATAAAGACGAGATTATAATAAACTGGTGGTATAAGTGGTATTTATACTACTAGTCCAAATGCAACCATTTCGTAGTCAAAGTTATAATTCATAGTCGAACTTTGAAATGGCTACACATTCAGGGTCGGTCTAAACGTATGTAGGGCCCGGGGTGAAAAGAAAAAAAAAAGACCCTTTAAAGACAAATATAATAAAGATTTAAAAAAATATCATTTATTCTTCATTATAAACATGTTCAATTAGCAATAAAAAACAAACCAAATTGTTTATCTTTTGAGATAATTTGAGTTTGAACCAACTTTAGGGCTTAAAAATCAATTAGATAATAATTTTTTTTATATATATACACTACATAGCCCAAAAATTTTGGACCCCCTAGAGACGTGGGCCCTGGGCGGTCGCCCGGGTTGCCCACCGTCTAGACCGACCCTGACACATTAATGACAAGTCAGTGTATTAACCTACAAATCGTAGTCAAACTCTGAAGTGACAAGACATAAATGACTGTTTGACATGATAAGTCATTGCAGTAACCTGCAAATCATAGTCCAAATGTGTGACAACCGTCAAAATTCAACTCGGTTCTAGATTTGAATAAACTTAGTTGCACATATAGGCACGAAACATAATAGACTTAGTAACTAGAAGCTAAGTTATAACCTATTAGAAACTTGGAAACAATTAGAAACAATGGATAATGTGCTTGGACTTCACATTGGTATGTGAATTCTACAACTACTTAACTGTAGTGACTATCCACACTCGGGTCATTCCTTGACTTGAACACCATTTCATGAATCATATACACCCATCATGCACTTGACCTAGTAGTAGAAATTAGGTCAAAGTCTCATAGAAACTTAAGTTAAAGTTAAAGACTAGGACTAGTATACTTGATTCCTCAATTTTGTTGGATCTCGGAATCACTACATAGAATGCCAATAAACCGATAAAAAAAAATTACAAATATTATTTCTAACTTGAATAAGAGTATGAAACTCTAAAATAGTTTGAAGTCTCAAATTTTAATTAATTTTGATATCCAAAGACTTACAAACTCTCAAAAACCCTAAATGCCCTAAAAACTCACATTTATAAACTTTAACATTAAAAATTATATAAAAATAATTATGAAGCTTCTAATATTATCTTATAATAATTAAAATTATGAAAATGCATTTAAGGAAAATAAAAATTTAAGTCATTAACATTTACCCTTAATTTATAAGTCAAAAGTCAAGGTTTCATGAGCAAAAACTTGGTTAGGGTGTATATTTTATAAAAAGTTTGATATTTTTATAAAAGAACTAGTTTATAACCCATGGAAACCACGGTTTACAAAATTAATTAAAATTTAATAGTAAAATCTCAAAATTATTAATCACTTATTTTAAATAAATTATTAATTAAAAGATTTTTCTAGTTATATAAAATTATAATCATTTATTTAAATAAATATGTAAAATTATATCACTTTATAATTTGTATTAATTTTATTTTAATTTTTATTCTAATATTATTAATTTAATGTAATTAGAGTGAGAAATTTAAAATTTGAAATAGAGAATCAATAGGTTGACAAGTGGAATGAATTAATTAGAAGACATAATAGGGTGACACATGGAAAAAGAAAAATAAAATATGCATTAATTATGATGCTTAATATGATGACATATGTCAAAAAGAGAATAAAACTATTCTTTTATTAGAATAGGGATTGAAATTTTTTTTATAAAATTAAAAGGGAAGGAGGGAATAATACTCTCAAAACCGTCCACCCTCTTCCCAAGACACCTCCCCTCTTCCCAAAACACATAATCACTCCTTTCTCTCTCACACTCCACTTTCTCTCTCATTTTCTCTCACTTCTCTCTACCTTCACCACTCCATTTTCTCTCTTCCTCTCTCTAGGAACCACGAAAATTTCCAGGAAACAAGTCCAAGAACACTCATGATGCTCAAAATCTTCATCATCTAGTGGTGTTCATTAAGGTAGAACACGATTTCCTTTCATTTTCCTCCACGTTTTCAAGGTTTTTCTTGCATTTCCTTCTTCTTCTACACCTTTCTATTAGAAAATATGTGTGCATGTTCATTCACTTAAGTTTTGATGATGATTGTGGTAGGATTTCACCCAAAAACAACATGCATGTTGTAATGGTGAAATCCAAGGACCTAAACCTAAGTCAAGATCATGAAAATGCACTTTTCTACAAGTTTTGGTGGAAAATTGAAAGGAATAAAAACCTTTAATCTATGAAGATCGATTAGATCTTGAACAAGTATATGAATATAAAACAGTAAGAACGCAATAATAAGAACAAGAAAACTTGAATCAAACGTGTCGAATGATTAAACAAAATCCTCAGAAGAGCTCGATTAAGAACATCAACTGTAGAGGATTAGAAGATTACAAGAACGATTAAAGAAATCTGTTGTACTCTGTTTGAATCGCTATATCGATAATCTCTAAAATCGTTAACCTCTATCTCGTTGTTACCCTAATATGCATGCAAGCATTAACTTATATACAATACATAAAAGGCTCTCGGTTGGACAGGCCCAAACTGGAGTGTACATGGCTAAACTATCGAGCCCAAAAGACGCAACATCAAAATAAAACTTCAGCCCAACAATCTCCCCCTTTGCGTCAATTTGGAGCGAGACCTTCACTTTTTACTTGGGCCGGCAGCTGAAGCTGGTACCTTCTTCTTCATGGTGCTGAATAGACACTTGGTTATGGAGAGGATGGTCTGTCTAAACCGGATGTACCGATTGATCATATCATTGAAGTACTTGATGTCATCAGCCGAATTCTCTTTACACCGCTTGATAATTGATAAGACGTGTTCCAAGCAAGCTGTGGTGTAAAGATGTTTGTCAGCTAAAGCGAAGAGACATTTTTGTCCTTCGGCTCTAGTGAACATTACTGAGTTACGCCTCGGATCAATCTTGCCCATTTGCATTTGATTTAGATCACTGGCCGATCCCACAGGTGCGATCTTCAGTTTCTTCTTAAAAACTGTGGCGACCTCCTGATCCATTAGGGCAACCTCCATGATGTAGCAGGCCAACATCCTTTTGACATGGTCTATGATGGGACCATATTCGGCTTCATCTGTCAGAAGGATATTGTACGGGACAATCCAGTCATGAGGATTCAGATTTGGCAGATCCGCCAGGGAGATAATATGAGCAGTTCTTGCTGATCCACGAATGAGCTTGAACTTAACGTTTGTGAATCTCCCCACGGCATAAGGCTTCAGCACCCGAACGTTAACAATCTTCTGGGCGCTCCAGGTGAGGTATTGAGGGCGAGCAGCCTCCAGGTAGAAGTCAATGAGCTCCCTGTCAAGCTCATCGTTCGGATGCGGGACTTCGAATATGTTAGAGAAGGCGTGGAAGATGAACGCCTTTCGAGTCAGCGGCATATCAAACTGCGAATCGATAGTGTTGTTGCAGTCGAATGATATAACCGGCTCGAGCCATAATATGCTTGGAGTTTCAATGGCCTCTTTTATCATACGATCCCTGGTCCAGGCAGGGAAGAGCATCTTTCGGCTCTCAAGGAGATCGTGGGCTTCTTTTTGCTTGCGTTCGGCTTCTTCAGCCTCACGCGCCACACGACTGGCATCATCTTCAACATTGCGACTGTTCTTTCGCTTTAACATGTCAACAATGGTCTCCTTGTCTTCATCTTCATCTTCATCTTCCTCAGCTAAGTTTTTACCCTTGTTCTTCACACCCGAACCCGAAGCATGACCAGCAGAGGGTGGTTCGGTTGTGTGAGTAGCTTTGGAGGAAGGAGGTTTCGATCCCTTGGTCTTCTCATCTCCCCCTTGTTTCAGAATGGACACGAAACTCGGTAGGCCTTCGATTTTGCTTAAAAGGTCCATGGCCGGAGAGAGTTTTTCAGTGAGGGTACGCCTCACCGAATGGTTCAGGATGGGGTCGTGTGCTTCCAGGATATTTGATAATGCTGCGTGGACATCCAAAACACACGTTTTGATCACCTCCCTTTCGGATCGAAGAGCTTCCAGTTGTTCCTGTGAGTTGGAGAGTTGCGTGCTCTTGACCTTAAGGGCGGTTGTCTTACTCGCCAGAACGTCCATCAAAGAATTTTCAGCTGCAAGATCCTCTTGTAGCTTAGCTAGGCGGGCATCGATGGAGGCACGAAGTGCCGAGTTGTCGACGCTGAGATGTTGTCGGAGTGTAGCAAACGAAGACAGCTCCGTTGAGACAAACTTGGCCAATTGATGAACAATTGGTTCCAGAGTTGTCTTAGTGGCGTCGACGCTCTCCTGCAAGGACTTCAGCAGGACGGAAGCGTCGGTGAATAGTTTATCGACTTTTTCGGTCGCCGCCTCACAGGCTCTGGTGGAGGCGTCAATCGCAGCAATTGCTGAGGCCACCGAATCATGTTGAGCCCTAGAGAAGGCGTCAACAATCTTCTGAAGGGCAGCTTCAGACAGAGATGACTGCTGGTTGGAAGAGGAGGCGAGAAGTTGATCAACCTTCTCGTTAAGCTCTTTGAGATGCTTCTTCATCACAGGAGCATCATCCTCCTCGTCACTTTGAACTTGAAACGGACTATAGTAGACCGAATCGAAGCTCATGTGATCACCACCAAGGTATTGGTCGTCGCCATCGGAGGCGTCTTCTGGAGATGGAGGGGGTGGTGAAGCTGGGGGTGTTGTGGGTTTTGTGGGTTCAGGTTGAGTGGGTGTTGGATTAGTTTCGGGTGGTGGTTGTGTATGGGTAGGTTCGGTTGTATGTGTTTGAGTTTGTGGTTCGGTTACAGGTGGGGTTTCGGTAACTGGGGGTGTTTCGGTTGATGTGGTGAATATGGGTGGAGGAATAGGGAAAGAGGTTGGGGGAATAGTGGGGTTTATGGTGGGAATGGAAATAGGAATAGTTGGTGGAGGTGAAGGAACTGGGGATTGATGAAGTTCCATCTCTGGGGTTGGGGACCGAGGTGGTGTGTTGCCTCGTTGAGGAGAGTCGTCTCCTTGAGATCCTTCAGAGTCCGAACTTCCACCCTCAGATTCGCTTGAAGAGGAGGGAATAACTAGTTTTCGCTTCTGTTGGGTCTTCCTCCTCTTCGGCTGTGGGGACTGTGCAGCCTTCGGTTGTTTCCTCTTTTTGGGAGAAGGTCCCTTTGGAGCTTTGGACACTTGCTTCCCTTTCTCCGCCTTTTTGCCCCTGCCCACCGGTTTGTCGGCATCATGAATCGACCTTAGCATGTCCGGTGTTAGTTCCCTCGGACCAGTTGGCCTAAACTCCTTGATCGTCCTGATCAGTCTGCTGTCGGAGGGCACATCTGCATACATTGTCTCCGGGATGGAGCCAATGAAGGAAAATTTCGATGCATCTGATACGATGATCTTCTTGGTATGGAACGTACCAATAGAAGACATCGATGCACCATCAGCAGTTGGAACATTAAACTTGTCCATGGCCCATCTTGTAATCAAGATCCAGAACTGGGTCAACGACACCTCCGAGTGTCGGGATGAGGAAGAGAGGCTCTGAATGAGTTGTTGCCATAGGACAAACCCATAGTCCAGATTAATCCCATTGTATACCCCGTACATTATCGAGAGGAAAAGACGACTTGCACCGTCAGAACCTGAGCTTCTCTCCGACAAGCCCTTAAAAAGGACTGTAAATAGGCCATTCCACTGTGGCGGTAGGCAAGACTTTTTGAACTTGGCGACAGAGGTGAGAACCTCTGTGTATCCCATGTTGTAAAACATGCTGAACAGCATCCCAACCGGAATCGTCTCCGGGTTAACTCGCGATGGGTCAGCAGCAAACCCTAACATAGTGCAGAAACGGGGGCGAGAAATGGAAGTCTTGTGTTCTGCAACTTCAAAGAATACCCGGTCGACTGCCTTGTCGTAGTAAGCAGTCGCATAGACCTGTGATAAAGCCACCATAGGCACAGTTTCAATTCTGGACAGTGCAGGTGCAAGCTGGGAGTACTTCAAGCATTCTATGACCGGCGACATGTAGGAGTCGTACGCCAGTGGGTTGAGATCAATGACCAGACATTGCTGAGGACGGATGAAGAGGATCTGAGAAGTAGCATGAACGGAAGAAGATTCAGCCATTGTTGCAGGTTGGAGAAGAGGATGAACAGTAGATGGTTTATGAGTTTTTGCTCTTGAGAAATTTCGGAGGCAGTAAAGAGGTAAAAGGTTTTGTGGACTGCCTTTTATAGTGAGGGATTGGAGAGAGAAAGATCGTTTCATATCTTCTATGCGATGATCACGTAGGAGAGGGATTGTCAGAATCCTAGGATCACGCTACCCAACAAGCGCCGTTTCAGAAGAAAATCGCTTCAAAACCGCACGCGCCATTAATTGCCAGAGAGATGACGCTTGGATTTCGCACACGCGTCCATAAGTGTCAGTAAAAGCGCGGTCGTTTCAAATTCACACGCGCCTTCCTTTTTACCGTCGTTTGAATTTCTATCCCTTTAACTCCCGCCGAGTCAGCAACCTTTCGTCTTATCCTTTGTAAACGGCATCTTTTTTAATTAAACGCCCACGTGGATTATTTCTGACCACAGCACCATAATTACAGCCTGTAAATAATTAGTAACGGAATTTTGGAAAATCAAGGGTTTTCGTGAAAAGAGTGTAAAAGAAAAAGAAATAAAGCAACTCTTTTAAGGATAATCTGTGATGTCAATAATGACACGAAACTGATGATCCCGGGCACGAATCTCTTCCTTCAAGGTCAAGAGAGACCTCAAAGTGTTAGTGTGGAATCCCGTTGAATTACGATCAAACATTTATTAATAAATGTTGAAAGGCTTCTTTTAATAAGGCTAATTAAGGGTGGTTTCGCTTTGATTCATCAATTCTATTCTTGAAATAAGAAAGAAAGTGAACAAAGTACTTGTGAGACCGGTGTAGCCTGTTGAACAAGTAGGTAGGAATATATTTTGTATTGGCTTGGAGTAATATAAGATCTCAGAAAAAATTAAAAATTGGATCCCTTGGGAAGAAATGTTATGGTGTGTAACAGTTTCATAGGAATCACGCAAAAGAAAATTTGAGATTTTATAAGGATACATTCGTTAATTCTTTGGTGAAAGCTTGAGCAAATTAATTGTTCACCGTCAATTCTTTGGTGTTGAATTTTGGGTTTCACTCAGCTCGTAGTGGCACGAAACTAAGATCATAAGCACAGATGTTGTGTAACCATAAACCTCAGTGGTAGTTTCTGAGAGTCTCAAGGGCTACGTTGATGAAACGAATGTAATGGAGAAGTGTAATGAGGATGGTGTAAGAAAACATAGTACCTCTGCTGCGAAAATAAGGACCAAGCAGGAAACTCTTAACTCATGTGAGAAGAGAGTGAGGTAGCTCACGATTAGAATAAATGTGTTAGCCTTATTGGGAAGACAAGGTTTGTGTATACCAGGTCATGAAGACTATTATTCAAAATCTTATGAGGCTTGGGACACATACAGCAGCATGCTTCTAGGGACACTTAAGTAATTCAGCAAATATATCCTCACAAGCGAATGAACCCACAAAAAAAAATTAATAAAATATTTTTGGAGTTTTTGAAATTTATAATAAAAATAAAATAATAAAAAAAAATAAGTACAAAAAAATAAAAAAAATAAGTTTGAAAAAAAAACTTTGGAAAAAAATGAAAAACCGAACCCGAACGTTCGGTTGCTCCCGGTTGGGAAAAAGGTGAAAAAACGAACCCGAGCGTTCGGTTGGTCTCGGTTCCAGAGAATTTTGAAAAACCGAACCCGAGCGTTCGGTTGGTTTCAGTTCAGGAAAATTTTGAAAAACCGAACCCGAACCTTCGGTTGGTTTCGGTTCAACAAAATTTTGGAAAACCGAACCCGAACCTTTTGTAGGTTTCGGTTTTGGAAAATTTTAAGAAACCAAGAAGTTTAGACATGCAATTTGGAAAAACTTTTTACACAAAGAGAAACAAATTTTGTACAAAAAAATATACAACACAGAAAAACTACCTTTGAAGTAATGAGCGAGTCAGATGGTTGAACCGAACCCGAACGTTCAGTTGGTTTCGCTTCTTACGTTTGAGGTTGAGAGGTAGTGTGAGGTACTGACTCTGATTCCATCATACCTAGCCCTTGCAATATTTTATTGAATGATGCTTCTGGAAGAGCTTTGGTAAAGACGTCAGCCAGTTGATCAGTGGTTCTTACGAAGTGAACTTCGACATTTCCATCTTCCACATGATCTTTGATGAAGTGATACCTCAGTGCTATGTGTTTGGTTTTAGAGTGTTGCACTGGGTTATGATAGATCCTAATTGCACTTTCAGAGTCACAATATAGGGGGATCTTCTTCATATTGAGTCCATAGTCTCGAAGTTGACTTTGGATCCAAATCACTTGGGATGTGCAGGATGCAGCGGCAATGTATTCCGCTTCGGCAGTAGACAGCGACACACACGTTTGTTTCTTGGATTGCCAGCTGACCAACTTCCCGTCAAGGAATTGACAGCCACCAGTTGTGCTTTTACGGTCGAGTCCACATCCTCCAAGGTCAGCATCAGAATAGGCTTGAACAAAGAAGCCTGAGTTGGATGGATACCATAGACCTAAGGAGGTGGTTCGCTTGAGATAGCGTAGGATGTTCTTCACTGCCAGCATGTGAGGTTCGCGTGGGTTAGCCTGAAATCGAGCACAATAACACACATAAAACATGATATCAGGCCTGCTAGCAGTTAGATACATCAGTGAGCCTATCATTTGACGATATAGCGTGATATCGACAGCCGGTTTGTCTAGTGAAGGGGTAAGCTTGGTGCCGAATGCCATTGGGACTTTGACTTTTGAGTCTCCCATCATGCCAAACTTCGCTAGGAGAGTCTTCGTGTAAGCTTCCTGATTTATAAAGATGCCTTCGGGTCCCTGTCTTATGTTTAAACCAAGGAAAAAATTAATAGGACCCATTGAGCTCATTTCAAACTTAGTCTCCATCAACTTTCTGAATTCAGCTGTTAAGCTGGGATTCGTGGAGCCAAAGATGATATTGTCTACATAAATTTGAACTATCATAAGGTGGTTACCTTCCTTTTTGCGAAAGAAGGTTGGGTCAACCGAACCTTGTTTAAATTTAGACATCTTTAAAAATTTTGTAAGCGTTTCATACCAGGCTCTCGGAGCTTGTTTGAGGCCATACACAGCTTTATCTAGAATATAACAATGATTTGGATACTTTTCGTTCACGAACCCAGGAGGTTGCTCCACATACACAGTTTCTTCGAGTTCTCCATTGAGAAATGCACACTTGACATCCATTTGTAAAACCTCAAAGTTTTTGTGAGCAGCATAGGCCAGAAATATTCTAACAGATTCTAGCCTAGCTACTGGAGCGAACGTCTCTTCGTAATCTATCCCTTCCTCCTGACAATATCCCTTTACAACCAGACGAGCCTTGTTCCTTATTACATTACCTTCCTTATCCATTTTGTTCCTGAAGACCCACTTGAGACCAACAACTGAAGCATCTGGTGGAGTTGGAATGAGGCGCCATACTTTATTCCTTTCAAATTCGTTCAGTTCGTCTTGCATTGCTTGAACCCAATCAGAGTGATCTAGGGCAGTGTTAACTGTCTTTGGTTCAACTTTTGATACGAATGAGTTAAACATACAAAACTCAACCTTTGAAAATAAGGATGTCTGTTTTGCCTTCAGTTGTGATCGGGTCAATACCTTTTCAGATACATCACCAACTACTTGAGAGATAGGATGATCTCTGGTCCATTTGATAAGAGGAGGGTAATTCGGATCAAAGGTTGGGTCTAATTCAGCATTAATCATCTCTTCTGGCTCAGATTGGCTATCGCAATCAAGCGTCATATCATCATGCTCCCCCTCAATTGATGAGTCTTGAGAAACATGAGGTTCAGGGGTTTCTTGTGGTGCTGGACTTTCAGGCGTTGAAGCACCTTCGTTTGGAGGGGCATCTTCGGTTGGAGAGGTACCTTCGGTTGAAGTTGTAGAACTCGGCTCCCCCCCGACTGAAGCATTGTTGGATGGAGAGTCATCAGTGGGCGATTCTCCTTCATGCATTCTTCTTGCAGCATCTTCGACAATTCGTTTCATATGATCAACTTTGTTGTCAGCTACACCTGCTTCTGAGAGAGAAGCTTTTTCCGGTTCATCAAAGAGTTCCAGAAATTTCTCATATAAGTTGGCGATAGAGACTGTGACTTGGCCAGTTTGAGGAAAGATTTCCCCAGCATTGTCTTCGTTGGCCTTCAGCTTCTTGACATAGCTATCGTCAAAGGTCACATAGTATGTCTCTTCAATCCTTCTTGAACGCTTGTTTAGGACCCTGTACGCCTTGGAAGAGAGCGAGTAACCCAGAAAAATTCCCTCGTCGGCTTTGACATCAAACTTGTTACGGTGTTCTTTAGAGTTAAAGATGAAACACCTTGAGCCGAACACATGGAAAAATTTCACATTGGGCTTTCTGTTGTTTAGCATCTCATATGGTGTGAGCGTGAATCGCTTGTTGAGATAGGACCTGTTCTGTGTAAAACAAGCAGCAGAGATAACGTCAGCCCAAAAATAAAGAAGTAAGGAAGCGAAACTTAGCATAGTTCGGGCAGCTTCACACAAAGATCGGTTTCGTCTTTCGACTATTCCATTTTGTTGTGGTGTGTAAGGAGTTGAGAAATTGTGACTAATTCCCTTTTCTGCAAGAAACTCTTCAAACTCCCTGTTCTTGAATTCAAGACCATTGTCGCTCCTGATGTTGCGAACAATCTTCTTGAGCTGTACTTCAATTTGCTTGATAAACACTTTCAGCTTTTGTGTCGCTTCAGATTTGAGCTTTAGAAAGAACACCCATGTAAATCGTGAAAAGTCATCAATAATAACAAGAATATACTTGCTACCACCGATGCTTTCGATAGATGAAGGACCACACAAATCGATATGAAGTAATTCGAGTGGTTCAACAACTTTTGTGTTGATTACAGATGGGTGACTTTGACGACTCTGCTTCCCCATTTCGCATGCAGCACACAAATGCTCTCTGTTGAACTTGAGCAATGGAAGACCCCTAACATGACCTCCAGTGACAAGACGGTTGATATCTTTGAAGTTGAGATGAGAGAGTCTTCGGTGCCACAACCAGCTTTCGTCGGATTGAGCTTTAGATAACGGGCATATGGCTGGGTTTCCTTTGATGGGTTTCATGTTCAGAGGAAACATTTCACCCTTTCGCTCTGACTTTAGAATCACTTTCTTTGTCTTTTTCTCTATGATTTCAGAACCTTCATCATCGAATGAGACTTTGAGACCTGTACCTCCAACAAGCTGAGATACACTGATGAGGTTGTGTTGGAGTCCTTCCACATAAGCAACCTTCCTTATTGTAAAGTCACCATTCGTTATCATCCCGTATCCCTTTATGGTGCCGAAAGAATTATTTCCAAATTTGACGTTGCCACCATTTGCAAGAGATCTGTATTCCCTGAGCTCCTCTTTCCTCCCAGTCATGTGACGTGAGCAGCCACTGTCGATATACCATTCTTCGTCGAACTGCTCGTCACTTATAACCTGCAAAAATTAAGCAGATTTAGGAACCCAAAGTTTCGTGGGTCCACGTGAGCTTTTCATGGGAACAGGAACAGTAAGAGAGATGTCAACTAGATATGTTCGTTTTATAAGAGTTGTTTCATCTTTCTTTTTAATAGTAAACACTTTTATCTTATTAGGATGGGATGTGTTCGGTTTGGACTCAGGTTTAGATTCATTGATCTTCTGTTTTCCCTTTTGTTCAGCGGATGGATGAGATTGTTGAGAACGGACAGAATTAGCTTTAGAGCTAGATCGAGATGAATTGGTGGAAGTGGAAGAATTAGAAGAAGTAGAAGAGTTAGAATGAGAGGTTTTGGATGGAGAGGACTTCCTGGCTGGTGACTCTAGGTGACCCTTTTGCTTTTGATCATTGGAGGGACTGACCTTAGAGTCTTGTTCTCTTTTGACTTCAGAACCGAACCTCTGCGTTCGGTTGGAGTTGTTCTTGGAACCGAACCTTTGGTTTCGGTTGAAGTCCTTTTCAGAACCGAACCTTTGCCTTCGGTTGATATTTTCTTGTGAACCGAACCTTGGCTTTCGGTTGTTGGAACATTCAGGCTTTCCTACAGGATTGTTTTCATACTTCAGATTCTTGTCTTGGTGTGAGTAGTATGCATTCTGGGAGTGCCAGAATTGTTTCCTTTCAGAAAGGTTTTTCCTGTATCTTTGGTTCCTTTCTATCTTCTTATTCCTCATCTGCTTAGGTTGATGATGAACGTTCGCTTTCGTTTTTGTTGTCTCCTTGGCTGGTTCCTTTTGAACTTCAGGAGTTTTACTTTGAGCCGAGGGAGCAGAGGGAATATCCGAAGAAGATCCAGTTTGCACTGAGGGAGTAGAAGGAATGTCTGAAGAAGTTCCACTTTGAGCTGTTGGAGTAGAGGGAATGTCTTCTTTTGCTGAACGATCATCCTCCTGAGGAATACTTTTCGTACCAATGGTACTTGGCTCATTGAAATTATCCGGCTTGTTCAATGGTTCAGGGATGAATCTTCCTTTGCTCATCCAGGAGGTTCTTTCGGACAAGCCAACGGTTTCGTTTGCATTATCAATTGGAGCTTCCCAGAAGTACTCATCACAGCCATCAGCATTGTCTTCGTTAACAATAGCCGTGAGTTCAGCTGTTTGATGTTCGGTTACTCCAGTCACCTTGTATACCTGATTCGGAGTGGTCCTGACCTTTTGATACACAACAACTTTCTCTACTAATTTCGGGGACTTTTGTTGGGACAATCGAGCGAACTCCACAGAATTTTCTGAAATTAGATTTTTGTGGTTTTCAGTTTCGCTTTTAACAAATTCTGAGCAGTCAACCGTGTCCTCTACAGAAATTTCACTCATGTTTTCGTCCTCGTTAAGCTCAGATGAATTTTCAACATCGATTTTGTTTTCTGAGCTTACATTGGCGTTTAAAGAGTCAAATTTTTGCATGGTTTCGGTTCTCAGTTTAAGTCTGTCATTTTCGTCCAAAAGATTTTTGAGCATGTCCTTGTGGTCTTTGGATTTAATGAAGGACTCAATTTTGTCCAGTCCATACATGTAGGTCGGATTGACATCATCAGACGATATCACACTCTCACAATTGTAGACTTCGGCATCGATTTCATCCTCCTTAAACTCTAGGAAGGGCAAAATCATGCGATGGATCTTTTGGCCTATCTCACAGTCCAAGTGAAGTTGAGTAATATTGGAATATAAACGTTTAGCAATTAAACAAAAAACATTTCGTTGTTTTAACAGTTTTAAATTGTCTCTCTGCAAATAAATGTTTTCGTCTTTAACTTTAACTAATTCCGACTCTTTTAACTCAATCCACATTCGCCGCTCCTCACTCTTCGATGCCACCCTGCTTAATTGATCAGTCAGGTTAGAATTGGTGACTCGAGTTTGAGTTAAGCTACTATCTAAATGAGAAATTCTTGTATTAACATTTTTTAGTTCTTTCTCATATGAGGATGGTGGTACTTAGATGAAATAAAAACAGATTGTACCTTCTTTATCAGTTCATCAAGTTCATTGAACTGCTGGCTAAGTGGTTTGGCCGTGAAGCACATATCCTCTTGTACCTTCGGTCCATCACTTCCTCCATTGGTGTTGTATCCCCTCATTTGAGATACATCAGTCACCATGAAGCATTTTCCTCCACTGCTTTCCTCCTTAGCCACATACGCCTTTCCATGGGTAGGCTTCCTCACTTCCTCGTCTTCTGAGTCAGTAGACCAAACTTCAGTGCTACCGAACTCGTCATCATTAACCGAACCCTGCACAATAAGAGCATTAATAGAAGGGTTAGCGGTAGACTTCTTCTTTCTCAACTTATCCAGTCTCTTCTGTAACACAGCTTCCTCATCATTTCCATCGTCCTTTTCAGCCATCTTCTTAAGAACACAGTCCTTAGCATAGTGGTTTTTCCCACCACAGTAGAAACAGCTTACTCCGGAATCGCCGTCCACCTTCGGTTCCTTTTTGGGCTCCTCAGCTTTCGGTTCATTGTTTACCTTTTCAGAGCTGTAACTCCCCTGCCAGTTTCGGTTTTTGTTGCTGGGGAATCTCTTCTTTATGAACCTCTTAGGATTGGACACCATCATGGCATAATCCTCAGACGTGAGGTCATACTCCTCCAGGTTGAGGTCTTCATCCTCCATCACAGCTTTACTTTTGGATAGGAGGGCCAACGAACCAAGACTAGAAACGACATCCTTCTCTTGCACCACAATCTTCTCTTGGGACTTTAGAATACCCACCAGTTTCGCCAAAGAGTATGATTTAAACTGCTCATGGGCTTTGACTGTGGAAACCACTGCTCTCCACTCAGACCTCAGTCCGTTCAAGAAAGTAACCTTCTGTTCGATAAGCTTCCTTTCAATGTCGTGTTTGATCATCTTGCTGAGAAGATGATTGAAGCGATCAAACGTCTGGGTCACCGTTTCTTCGGCCCCTTGCCTGAATTCTCCAAACTCAGATAGAAGCAAGGTTTGGATAGAATGTTCAAGATCTTCGTCTGTGGAATACAGTTCGCGAAGTCTATCCCATACTTCCTTCGCCGTAGTACATGAGCTGACCAGTCTGAATGTGTCGGACTGAAGGGCGAATCTGATCAACCTTAACGCCTTAATATTGCACTGGAATTTGTCTTTTTCATCTTGTGCAATATCCTTCACGTCCTTAAGCAGATCGTTGTACTCTTTTTGT
Organism: Lactuca serriola; assembly: GCF_051521515.1. NCBI lineage: Eukaryota > Viridiplantae > Streptophyta > Magnoliopsida > Asterales > Asteraceae > Lactuca > Lactuca serriola. Next base: position 221,854,664 of record NC_136415.1, on the reverse strand, counting down.
GTCTTAATGATTCTGGATGTTGCAGAATGAGAAAACGGTCCATTGATGATGGCTTCCCATATGAGGTAACCATTGTCCTCCGATCCAATCACGTAATCTTCAAAATGATGCGCCCATACTTCATAGTCATGGGTGTATAAGATTGGAATCTTTGTCGTCGAACCGATGCTGTTGGAAATATTAATAGGGTTTGATTGCGTCGCGTCCATTATGATCGTAAAAACCTGTTCAAAGATCAGACTTGTAATAAAGCAGATTAGGGAAAAACAATAAATATTAAGATACGTCAATTAAGATGACGGCTCAATAAATATTGATGATTGCAGAAAACCCTAATGGAAATCTTTTTCACAGAAAAGATGTGTATCGATTACACAGCCTCCTGCTCTGATACCAATTGAAAGGAATAAAAACCTTTAATCTATGAAGATCGATTAGATCTTGAACAAGTATATGAATATAAAACAGTAAGAACGCAATAATAAGAACAAGAAAACTTGAATCAAACGTGTCGAATGATTAAACAAAATCCTCAGAAGAGCTCGATTAAGAACATCAACTGTAGAGGATTAGAAGATTACAAGAACGATTAAAGAAATCTGTTGTACTCTGTTTGAATCGCTATATCGATAATCTCTAAAATCGTTAACCTCTATCTCGTTGTTACCCTAATATGCATGCAAGCATTAACTTATATACAATACATAAAAGGCTCTTGGTTGGACAGGCCCAAACCGGAGTGTACATGGCTAAACTATCGAGCCCAAAAGACGCAACATCAAAATAAAACTTCAGCCCAACAAAAATCACCACATGCACTCTAAGTTTTCTTTAAAAAACGATTTTTGAACATTTCAAACTCATGAATGGTCTTCAAAAAAACATGCATGTGATGATCTTCAAGCTTAGATGCTAGATCATCAAAGTATGTTGTTAAAAACTTTCAAATATGTTCATGAAGGATTTATTTCCAAATAAATATCTAAAACTCCTTTTCTGACCAAATCCGATTTTTCCCAGATTCCCATCAACAAAATGAGATGTTCAACAAATTTTCAGAAAATAATTCATTTTTCTCGAATTATTATAATTATTGAAATAAAATAGGGAAATAAATCATATAAAATAGTTTCTGAGGTCTATAAATCCTATGTAAATTTTTGTATGACCCCTATGTTAAATAATGACCCCACATTAAATTTCATCGGTTTTTGGTATTTTTTAATATGGTTTTGAATTTTCTTTTTGTTTGGCTCGAATAAATCATAAAATCACTTTAGAAAATCTTAAAATGATATATAACAATTTTCGCAGTTGCTACCGGAGGTATAAGACTCAGAAAATTATTTTCAGAATTTTTCATAATGCATTCCTATTTTTCCCCGATTTTTGCATTTATAATGGCCTAAAAATAGAAACAAATAGTTCTGCTCATCCAAAATTCATTCAAATTTACCAGAAAACCTTGTAGTACATTAGGAGGCTACACAAAATTTTGACGATTTTTTTCTTCTGTATACTATGTTTCTCCTATTTTCTAAGATTAAATACACTTAAATACACAAAATCATATTTCAGTATATGAAAACCACATTTGGTATTTTTCCCAGATTATTTACTCTGTAAATGAAGTGTACAAAAAATTTGGTAATTTACTTTAACTTTTTAATAATTATTATTCAATTAATAATTATTTAAGAGGATTAAAGAAGGAAAAATAGCAAAACTAACTGAAAATATATTTTATATTTTTCACAGCTTCTATATATGTAATAACAGTGTTACAAAAATTTTGGACAATTTTGGAAACTTTTTTCTATTTATCTTCGTTTTTATTAGAATAAATGCACAAAAATCATAAAATTGGGTTAAACAGTTTATAAATCCACTTTTATATTTTTCCCAGCTGAAGTATGTTTAATGGCACTAATATAAGAAGTTTGGGGAATTTTATTAACTAATTTCTATTTTTCATGAATTTTTATCTATTTAGAGACTTAAATATAATAAAATTGGTTATACATATCTATAAACCATGAAAATTTATCTGGAAGTCTTTTAATGTAGTTAGAACCAAAATCTGATGTTTGGTAATTTTTATTAACCGTTTACTATTTTTCCATGATTTTATGATTATTCAATGAATTAAATGGTGAAAAATAATTAGACAAATCAAAAAGTCAAGAAAATTTATCTTATGGTCTTTGACTTCAATTAAAACTGAAATGCAAAGTTTTGGAAAGTGTAGAACGAAATTGATTTAGTTTTTGAATATTTAATCATTAGAATACCTCTTAAAATGTTAAATATTAACATTTCAATAATGAGAATTTTCCACTTAAATTGTATATAACAATTGATTCTTTGAAATTTAATTTTCACAAAAAAATGTTTGTAACTTATCAATATTAAACATTGACACATTATTGGCATAATTCTATTGTAGTAGTAAGTATACTAGTATTAGATTTCAATTAGGGACTCATTAGTGTGTAACGTCGTTGTAGGAAAAACGATAGTGGTACGAGTGGAGCGTAGTTCAAGGCACCATTTGCATCATCTCAATGCATGGTGAGTATTCACGACTCCCCCTATTTTCGTTTTTTTAAATGTTTTGGGGTGGAAAAGCATGTCCTAAACTTTTTATGTTCGTTGTATTTATTTTGACTCGTATGAAACTTGGTTGCTATATTTCGTATGTATGTGTATGTTACTTTAATTCATGAGGACTGTATCGCGGTTAAGTCCCTGGAATCTCTAGATACAACTCATTAACTCTTTTGAGCCTATGGTTATTATGGATAGCGCTATCAGGAGGTAGACAACTCCTCACTCACACGATTCGCTTGAGTGCATTTTACCATTTTATACACTATGTTTGCGATACACATAGTAGTCAATAGGGCACGATTCGGTCACTAGGCTTGGGTTGTGAACTCATGAACGGAAACTTGATGCACATACGAATCTTTATGCACATACGAAACTTGTATTCTCATGTTAGCAACGACACTTGTATACTTATTTTTAGCAATGAAACTTGTATACTTATTTTAGCAATGAAACTTTTATGCTTATTATAGCAACGAACTTTTTTTCTCATTATAGCAACGAACTTTTATTACTAAAAGCTTATATACTTGTTTTAGCAATGAAATTCTTTGCTCCTTGTAACAACGAATATTATCTCGATTCTTGAAAACTCATTTTAGCAATATACTTTTATTTATGGAAACTTTTATCAAAACTTTTAATTTGATTCTTGAAACCAATATATTTTTAATCTATGAGTACTCACCAACTATTTTTATAGTTGACGCTCGTTTTACATGTTTTTTCAGGAATCATCGAGTAAGTGTCATTTAGGGACACTTCACTTTTAGGAGCATTCACATGTGTTGTATTTCAATTTGCCTTGTAATTTCTTTTAAAAGTTATTCAAACCCATTGTAAATTTGTAATGATTTTAAATACTATGGTTGGTGTTGTCTTTAAACTTTTGCTATTAAACCCTTTGTACTGCCACGCCTCGTGTTTCCGCTTTAGCGGGGTGTGACAAAATGCAACCATTTCGTAGTCAAAGTTGTAATCATAGTCCTGTATCTAGTAATATAAATAGATGTTTAAGCTCTACAAACCAAGCACCCATATCATCTCTTGAGCTTTTGTGCATCTAGATCTATCAATTGTGGGGTTTTGGAGCATAAATGAGGTCCATCTCGAGTTTGGTGTAAGATCTGAGGTTGCTACCTTAGATCTAGGCTTGTAATGACCCAATGAGTCATAAAGTCTATGCCCAAGAGTTGTTGGTGAAGTTACTTTGTCCCAAACCCTAGCCCTAGAGTGTTTTATGCTTAGATCTCTTTGGATTCACGTAAAGTTTGCTACTTTACGTGATGGGTGGTTTGTAGAACAGTAGATCTATGGATTAGAGCCCCTGCATGGCTTAAAAAGCCACTGTATGGATTAAGAACTAGAGGTACTCGGCGAGTCACATGGGTGTACGCGGCGAGTTGCATGAAGACATGCAGGAACTCGGCGATTTGGAAGAACGACTCGACGAGTCTGTTGAAGATTGCCTTGGACTCGGCGAGTTTGTTCTTGGACTCGGCGAGTCTGGTCATGGAACCCCAACCTCTTCTGGTTAAGTCGCGAATCGGTGAGTCGAGGGACGACTCGGTGTGTTGAACAGGAAAGGACTCGGAGATCCTTGAACTCGACGAGTCTTGGGGCTACTCGGCGAGTTGGGTCGCGATATGGGAGTTTTCAGAACATGGGGACTCGACGAGTCAGCGGGCTGACTCGGCGAGTAGAGTCAGTCAGGAAGTTGACTTTGACCAAGAGTTGACCAGTTGACTTCCAGGGGTATTTTGGTAATTATTGGTATTTATTGAGTTCAGTCTTTTGGTATTATCAGTGGTGGAGTTCGTGTCGGAGGTTGGAGCAGCGTGATCTTATCTTTTTAGTCAGCAGTTGCGAGGTGAGTTATCCTCACTATATCGACAGGGTCTAAGGCACCAAGGCCGGCCCTTTATCGGATTGTAATCCGGGTATCGTTGTTATGTTATTGTTTTGATATGTTTGCATCCTGGTAGTTAGGATGGTATATGCTAGTGACCGGTTAGGTCGGTATCCTGGTTAGGATGATGTTATGTTATGTGATCTGCTAGATCGGTTGATTGGTGATTAATTGTTATATGATTATATGTTTATGTGCACATGGTTGGTTGACTGGGGTTGGGTTGAGGCGGGTCCTGCTTTGTGTTGTAGGCCAACATATCCAGGGCGGATCGGATATTATGAAGGCCCAGCGAGTGATCCGGATAGGCTGTAGGCCCCACGAGGGCGGACGAGACGTGCCGAGGCTCGGAGAGTGGACCAGGCCGAATTAAGGCCCGATGCGGGCGGACGAGTCATACTGTAGACTCAGAGAGTGGACCAGGTGGATTGAAGGCTCGGTGCGGGCGGACCAATCACACTATAAACTCGATGTATATGGCTAGACTCGGAGGGTGGACCAGTTGGACTAAAGGCCTGGTGCGGCGGACTAGTCACATAGTAGACTCGAAGTGCATGGTTGTTCTATGTTCTGTCTTGATATGGCATGTTATGTGTATGGTATATGTGGTTGGTATTTTGGGGGTATCTCACTAAGCTTTCGGGCTTACAGTTGTGTTTTAAATGTTTCAGGTACTTCAGGAGACCGTGGCAAGGAAAAGGCGTGATCGTACCGCTCCTCATGTTTATGTTTTATGATATGGTTATGGGAAGACTCTAATAATAAATGTATTGAAAATCTTTTTGTAATGACTTAACGAAACTGGGTTGTTTTTGAAAAGTTTAAATTGGCTTGAATTTTTAGAGTGTTATAAGTTGGTATCAGAGCCTTGGTTTGAGTGAATTGGAGAAACATTCGTGTGAATCTAGTCTCAAATCAAGGAGAGTTTTCAAAAGAGAATTTAAAATGGTTTTCAAAAATGAATAAAGGAGGACGCAGAGGTACGATCAACCGGAGCCAGTAAGTAGCCCCAAAATACCATACAAGTTATTTGTTTATGAGATATGATAGAACAACATGCTAGTACTAGGCTAGGGATCTTCAGGAATTGCATGATAGAATTGTCTGATTATATGATGCCTGCTAGCCTAGGGTTTCCTTGTATGAAATTGACATCATTATCGTAGATATTTAGTGTGTGCATCACGTCCATATGTAATTAAGATCTTATAGCCTGAGAATGTTTGATTTGGCCTTATGTTCTGTTCTTGTTTGATTAGGAGCTTAGGGTAGGATTGAATATTCGAAAGTTTATGGGGTCCAGCGTTATGTATGACTAGCATACATTAGTGCTGTAGGAGTTGGTGGAAGTTTCATGGTCGGGTGAGTTGTGGGACCGGTAGGTCAGTATAAGATATTTAGTGTTCCTCTAGGATTGAGGATTTGTTGTTTGTTATGTATGTTCATCTCTAGTGTGTTGTGGTGATACTTGATATAAATATGGGTAGGTATGGTAGGTAGTATGGGCATGTACTACTGAAAGCACATGACCCATATGTGTATCAAGGAAGTCACAACCCCTAGGGTTGGGTTGGGGGTTGGTTCCCGGGTTAGTGGGAAGTATTTGATGTTTTGCAGTGTTTTTCAGTATGGTGGTTACGAGGCATGTTGGGAGTGGATCCGGGTCGGGATCGGGAGCAGGAGAGGGCGGTCGGGGTGGATCGGTGCCACCCGAGGTCATCGGTCAGATGAGTACGGATGAGTTGGATACTAGGAATCGTGACATCTTGCATGATGAGGTTGCTGCTATGTTCCGGGCCGAGCTGCCGGAACTGTTTGGGTTGATCAAGACCGCCATGGTTGAGTATTTTGATGAGCGCTATGCAGCTCTTATAGAGACGGCTGCCACAGCGGCTACAACGGCTGTAGCAGCGGCAGGGGGAGCAGCCAGTAGAGGTTTTCAGTATCTGGACTTTGATAATACGAAGCCCCCTACCTTCGATGGATTTCAGGATCCGATTGTCGCTATGAGATGGCTGTCAGACGTGGAGGGGTGTTTCTTCACGTGTTCATGCCCTGCTGATCAGAGAGTGAGGTGTGCTCTGAACCCGTTGAGGCTCGGGGCGAAGGATTGGTGGAGACTGACCACAGAGGCAAATTCGGATGTGCAGCGGGCTGCGGTTTCTTGGGATCAGTTTCGGGAGATGTTCAAAACTCGTTATGTTCCATGAGTTGAGAGAGAGAGGTTGGCTTAGGAGTTCTTGGAGCTGAAGCAGGATTTGGAATCGGTGACGGAGATCACCAGGATGTTCACTGAGAGGGCGATGTTTTGCCCGAAGTTTGCTTCGGAGCAGGCTCAGATGTCCCGATATCTGAGTATGCTCAAGAGGGATATCAGACAGTTTGTGTCTACGTAGAGGTGCGAGACCTTGCTGGAGTTGCAGGAGGCCACTCAGCGGGCTGACTCGGCGAGTAGAGCCAGTCAGGAAGTTGACTTTGACTGAGGACTTTGACTTTGACCAAGAGTTGACCAGTTGACTTTCAGGGGTATTTTGGTAATTATTGATATTTATTGAGTTCAGTCTTTTGGTATTATCAGTGGTGGAGTTCGTGTCGGAGGTTGGAGCAGCGTGATCTTATCTTTTTAGTCAGCAGTTGCGAGGTGAGTTATCCTCACTATATCGACAGGGTCTAAGGCACCAAGGCCGGCCCTTTATCGGATTGTAATCCGGGTATCGTTGTTATGTTATTGTTTTGATATGTTTGCATCCTGGTAGTTAGGATGGTATATGCTAGTGACCGGTTAGGTCGGTATCCTGGTTAGGATGATGTTATGTTATGTGATCTGCTAGATCGGTTGATTGGTGATTAATTGTTATATGATTATATGTTTATGTGCACATGGTTGGTTGACTAGGGTTGGGTTGAGGCGGGTCCTGCTTTGTGTTGTAGGCCAACATACCCAGGGTGGATAAGATATTCTGAAGGCCCAGCGAGTGGTCCGGATAGGCTGTAGGCCCTACGAGGGCGGACCAGACGTGCCGAGGCTGGGAGAGTGGACCAGGTCGAATTAAGGCCCGGTGCGGGCGGACGAGTCATACTGTAGACTCAGAGAGTGGACCAGGTGGATTGAAGGCCCGGTGCGGGTGGACCAATCACACTATAGACTCGATGTATATGGCTAGACTCGGAGGGTGGACTAGTTGGACTAAAGGCCCAGTGCGGCGGACCAGTCACACAGTAGACCCGAAGTGCATGGTTGTTCTGTGTTCTGTCTTGATATGGCATGTTATGTGTATGGTATATGTGGCTGGTATTTTGGGGGTTTCTCACTAAGCTTTCGGGCTTACAGTTGTGGTTTAAATGTTTCAGGTACTTCAGGAGACCGTGGCAAGGAAAAGGCGTGATCGTACCGCTCCTCATGTTTATGTTTTATGATATGGTTCTGGGAAGACTCTGATTATAATTGTATTGAAAACCTTTTTGTAATGACTTAACGAAACTGGGTTGTTTTTGAAAAGTTTAAATTGGCTTGAATTTTTAGAGTGTTATACAGAGGCTGTTTTGACTGCTTGCTTCACGTAAAATCGTTCTTTCATTCATCGTCATTTTCAAATCACACCATATGAAATAATAAACAAACAAAAACCTAATGTTTAATTTTTTTTCATGTTTTTGGGTGTAGATGTTTCATCATGAATCTCAAGGACAATCTTTCCAAATTTCAGTCAAAAGCTGATGAAGGAATCTTCTTGGGTTATTCTCACAACTTTGTAGCCTATAGGATGTTAAAAAAACGAACGAGGAAGATCAAAGAAACTTTCAATCTCACATTCAATGACTATTATGTCAAAAGAGTTTAACAGTCTTTCGTTCAAAACCCTATAATGGTTGAGACAAATGTTGAATAAAAAATCATGGATTCTTTTGATATTGATCTTGATTTGATTTTTGGAATTCCTAATAGGGACATTGATGCATAAATTCATGTTGATGATAATCAAGTTCCTAAGGCATCGAATCGCTCTGATACGAATTGTAGTGACCCGATTATGATGACTTATGCAGAATAGTAAATATCAAAGTGAATAAAACAACCACAATGAAAATAAAGAGTAAATAAGTATGTTTAAGCTCCATTAGAATAGCAAGATTATAAGTTGGTAATGTAAATTCTCTCACTAGACTAATCTCTCAAAATGGGTTCCATACATAAATAGGAGTCACTCACTTCCTATTTATAAGAATGACTCAACACATTACACATCCACATCCAAGGAGAACTTTGCACCCTAACAATTTTATTAGAGTATTTTATTTTTCTTTACTAATTTTTTTTTTGTTTTCTTATCCTTACTTTCATATTAGTTTTAGTATAACCAAGGAGAAATATGGGAAAAAAGAAAAATGAACTCTAATTTCAACTGAGCATACATGTTAACTTTTTTTTTTTCAATTGTTACTTTTTTGAACTCTAATTTTAGGTAAATCCTTTGCATTTGTTTAGGTAGTGTGTGGTGGTGTGCGAAAGCAGGATCTTCCCACATATGGCTGAGTGTTGGAGTCAACAGTTTGAGAATAAACTTTGCCCATTAAAACAAGTGTGTATATTTATCATCTGATCAAAAATAACTGTGTGATTCTCTTTTGGTTCACTCTATTAGTCTCTTTTTGATATGCTATTTGACACAGAGAAGGTTAAGGTATTGTGTTTACCCCTGCGTACTACCAGACTCCCTTTGCCTAACTTCAAACAACCATAACTTTTTTGTTTTAGCTTTTGTTTTCCACGTTCTTTATATACACGAAAAGGTATTGAAGAGCCCCAAAATCCTATCTAATTAATTTTAACTTAAAACATACCAAATTAAAATCCTTAATCCGAGAAAGAAATCTGAAACATCATTTTTACCGTTTTGCCCTTTGACTCTAAAACACAAACCAAGGGCTTGGATCACATAATCAATATTATCAACATCCAATAGGGTCTAAACCTTATTCCCTTGAAGCCCACAACCTTTACTTGATCCATTTATTGTCCACGATCCCGAAATAAGAGACTTCTCGAAATAGGATGTTACAACCATGCTTAATCTTGAATATATGGGGATTGACATTCCTTCTATTTTATGCCCGATTTGTACTTTCTCTATATAAAAGTTGGATCGTTTGTTCGTAATGTGTGAGGTGGCAATAATAACTTGGAATTCGATCTTCAAATGTTTGGATATTCAAGTCCCTTTATTTGACACTGTTCGTTACTTGTTCTACACGATTGATAGCATGCGTTGTAGTGAGAGAAAAAGGAAGCGATAAATGTGATTGCTTGCATAACGGTGTGTAGGGATGAGCAAAAGGACCGAACCGGCCGGAACCGGCCCGAACCGGACCGGACCAGGGAACCGGCTTCGGCCAAAATCAAGAACCGAACCGGCCCGGCGGTTCTACCGGTTCCCGGTTCCTACCGGTTCTTGTCGTGTCTTCAAATGTTGGAACCGCTCCTTGAAAAATAGCATCATAAGGTACCGGTTTTTGCCGGTTCTACCGGTTCCGGTTAAATCGGTTCCGGTTCTTACCGGTTCCCGGTTCCAAAAATCCACAAAAATAACATCCCGGTCCCAGCCCGACCGGTTCCATCGGGTTCCGGTTCCGGTGCCGGTTCCGGTTCCGGTACCGGTTCCGGCCGGTTCCCCGGTCCATATGCTCATCCCTAACGGTGTGGTTTCTATAGAGGTTTCGGAATGATATATTATTTGCTACAATAAATAGGAGAAGAGATGAGATATTTGATTGAATAATAGAGTGTATGTTTTGTGGTTTTGTAATTGTAATAGAAATATCTCTTTTGATTGGGTTTGTTAGATGCAACAACCTCTAAACTTTTTGTAATTGGTTTTTTTTCCTAGCTCCTTGCTAGTGTTTGTTTAAAAAAACATTGGAGATGCACTAAGTCATTAATCATTTTTCAATCTTAATTTTGTTCATCCCCTTAGTGATATCTTGTAATGTTCCTCCTTCACATTCCTATTATAGTTTTACTTATTACTATCGACCCTCTTTGTTGGGTTTTTATTCAAAATAGTCCAATTATAAAGACATAACTAGACGTAATTAGCAATGAAAGACCTTGATTTTGAACAAAATGAAACTAGTTTTATACCCACTAAGGATCATTATCTTAGAAATGTTAAACATAACCAAAGAAGAGGAAAGTATAAAAACCCTTGAAAACTTTGGCTCCTTTTGGTAATTATGAAGTTGATGAAGATGGCTTTAAAACTCCAAGTAGAATTATAATGTATCTACCAAACAAGATTTGAATCACCAAAATATGCTAGTAAACATTTGTATAAATGTTGTTCTTAAGCTTTAAGACATATTCCAACATATATTTAGAGAGAAGAAACATATGAACCCTTTATTCTAACACCTTTTGCAATAACAAAGGAGATTGAGAGAGGGAGGGAGACCCATGAAATTGGCTGTCCAAAATGAGAGAAAAAAGTGAATGAAAAAGCTAGTTCTTTCATCTCTTCCGCCTTACTTTTTATCACAGCACTTAGAACAAAAGGAGGACATAAAATAATATAAGCATGGAGTTTTCTTACAAGCATGGAATGAGGTAATAAACAAATCAAAAGGTATTATTAACAGCATCATTCCATATAAGTCAAAGGATACAAAAAATAAATGATCTTTACTTTATTCAACTAGCTAGTTATATATGTTATCTTGATAGTTACTCAAAGTGGCCTAAGAGTTTTACATAACTTATAAATTCATAATATATGAATTATTACTAGTTTTGGTCTCTATTATTATTATTATTATTATTATTATTTACTAGAAACAATAATTTCCAATATGCTAGAAATATATTATTTTCATAAAATAATGTTCTTATAATGAAATGCAAGTGTTGATATATTTATTAATAATCAAATTACACTAATAAATAATCAATTAGTGGTAACTTTCTATAAGGTGTTACCCTATAAGATTATATGTTATTAGCAATATCATTCTATAATGACTCTTAGGCATATAAGATCTTTCACTCTCCATCTTCTCCGTCACTTAACCATGGAAGCTCTTCCTATCCTTAGCCTTCTCTTAACAAGAAGATCACCCAACCAAAGTGAAGAATATCTTAGTAGTATAACTAATGATTATGTAGCTCAACATCTTGGCCTTTAAGCTGTAGCTTTTCTGAAGGTGATCTCATCCCAAAGCTTTCCAAAAATGCTGAAAAACAAGACTACTAAAGTTATGGATGAGGAAAAAGGTACACACACAAAAAATAGTATCTTACTAGCACACTCAACAAGGGCCAGTAGTATCATATTCTGACTGGACCAACTTAGTTCTCTAAAATCTTCAGCAAATACGATAACATCATGTATTACCTTAAAACCTTTCTATAATACTAATTTTTTCCCCTCAAATGACAAATGGGAGGAGGCGGTGCTTATAGACGATGGATAGGAAATATTGATCAAAATCAACGACAATAACGATATATCATGATCTTTACCCTTTCTACCAAAACCTTTTTGACCAAAATAACTATCGTCTCAAATTATAACTTGTAGTGTTTGTTTTTTTTTCTTTTCACATTTTTTTATTATTTGTGTGAAATTAGTTTTGGTGGAACCTCATTTGAACTTCTTTATCTTTTGTTTGGTGGCTATCAGTGATGAAGTGATTATGAAAAGTGGGGTTTGCTACGAAAGAGGGAAGACGAAGTAAGTGCATGTGATTTTAATTAGAGAGAGAGAGAGGGTGGTGCAAGAACTTTTTCTATTTATGTAATGTCCCAAAACCAAGGTAAAATTTTCAAATCTTTAACAGAATTCAATGCCATTTCATAAAAGTCAAACATCATAAAAATAGTAGTTTCATAAAGTGGAATAAAAATAAGTATCAAATCATATCATATCTCAAGTTATGGAATCTGCTGGATAGTGTGTGTTGTCATGCCTTCATCTTGCCCCGATCCTCAGATGTACCTGAAACATTTAAATCAATTACTGTAAGCCAAAGCTAAGTGAGTTCCACAAACTATCACATACAACTAATAAATAAGACAACTATATGTTATCAACAGCCTTATGAGTTATCAACAACCCTACAGGCTATCGGCAACTTAATTACAACAAATTGAATGATCAGCAACCCAGAGGCATCAGTAACTCACATATAACAAGTTGGGTTATCAACAACCCCAGCTATCGACAACCCACATACAACACACTATAAAAGAACACATTGAGAAAACTTACCTCACAGACAAAGCATAAGCTTGTACAACTCATGACGCATAAAGGCAGGGAAAATGTCAACCTATACACGTATTCAAGGTTAATTCTCAGCATATGACCTAAAATCCTCACATTTAACCCAAGGTCAAACCTAATCCAAAATTCAGTAATAAATGTCGACTCATCAGACCACCACGTCGTGGCAAGACCCTTGCTATTGATGGGTTTTAGCTATAAGAACATCCTATGTGCTCATACAAACCCTAATGCTTGGATCTGGGTTTCTCTATTGTACATGCAATTCATCCAAGACTATAAACCCTAGATCTAGAATATGATAATCAATATAACATATAAATTAGGGTTTAGATCATACCTTGATTGTTATGTAGCAATAACAATCTCAAATCCTTCTTGTAATGACTTTAGAAAGCTTAGAGTCACAAATGTCACTCCTCTAATGGTTCACAAACACCAAGAGCAAGAGGATGAAGAGGAGAAGAGAAGCAGGCTGCCTAAAACGTGTGGAAACCCTAGAAGGAAGCTTGTCCACGTTTTTGGGGCATAAGGGCTCTTTAAATAGTGAGGCTATTAGGGTTATCTAACAAGGAAACCCTAATTTGGATGCTTAAGCCCTAAGCAACCCATGGACTCCTTTCCTTAAAGGCCTTGGACGATTTCTAATGGGTTTTCCCATAGAATTCGTCCAACCTTATTATATAAGGCAATCCATAGCCCAATTGCAATTATCTTATAATTACAATTCCAGTCCCTTAAATTTAATTAATCTCTTTTAGTCACAAAACTAATTACCAATTAATTCTTGACTAATATTAATTAAACAATATGATTTCTCCTTTAATATATTATTCTCATAATATATTAATAAATCATATTTAATCCTTTCTCTCCATAATTCATCCTATCAAGTTGCTTTGGTGAAGGCAACCCAAAAGGACCATGCACCATCGGGTCAAGTACATACCAAAATAGTTATGGACTTAGACACTAATCCAACAGTCTCCCACTTGGATAAGTCTAATAACTATTATGCGTATGTCTTCAGATCCTGATCTGCAATCGTAGCTTTCCAAAGCCGCTTTCAACTCTGATCCTATCAGATACGCATGTCCTTTAGATAAGGGATCATATATTCCTCCATTCTAGATATCATATGAGACATGATTTCTAATCATTCTCTCTGTACTATTTCTCGACTTCCAATTTATGACGACTAACTAATTGAACAAATCAAATTAGCCCTAGCCCGGCCGAGCATTTACGTTTGTCATCACTAAATCATCGAGGGGCCCAAAGATATCGCTTTTATCCTCCTTTGAATAAAAGGAACGGATAAACTTTGATTCAATGCTCGCTTGCACTTACTTTCCGAATCACACACAACAATATGTTTTATAACACCAAGTTACTGGTGCGTTTACATATTATCAATGTGCGACCGATTTGCAAGATACAACTCACACATCTCGGTTTTAAGAATATAAGATGTTATCGTCTCACCAATCACTCGTGATATAATTCATGGAGTGATCCAAGTGAACGTGGGTTTAATCCAATGCTCAAATCATATTCATAAGCACTCATGAACGTTGCAGCAAACATTTGCTTATGTCTAATGCTCTTTAGATAATCCACACACTAATTCACAACAATCTTCATTCATACCTACTTCCAACATATGAACGACTGTGGCCCGTTCGAATAATTTGACTATTCTAAACCAATTAAATTATTTAGGAAGTCAAAACATGCAAAGTGAAACATAAGAATAATACTAATCCCATATGGCCTCAAACCTTTGAGCATAAATAAAACACCTTTTATTTATCACCATATCGATTACTCATTATTTGTTGTTTTGGGTAATCGACTTCTTACTTGAATTATTACACTTGTCCCATGCTCTTATCATGCACACAATGTTTACCTATGGTTCTTAATTTTGTGAAATAGATCAAATGAACACATTTCCAATCATACTTATTTCACAACTTCAAATCCTTTTTCATCAGTGAAAGAATATCAAATTCTTGCCACTTATAGAATGTGCTAGATTCTAACATTTTATGCAATGATCCTTTCGTAATGTCACTGCACTAAAGTCACAATGACTATTGCCAATGAAATTACAAAGTCCTTTATCGGAGATTGTTACAAGACAATTCCTTATATATGATGTATCTCACTCAAAGTATATTCCTTTGAACATCCTTTTGCATAAAAGTTTCTAATCCAGACATAGATTTTCAACATGCAATTCCCAATATGGAAAACTTTTCATACTTACCATATGACAAATCATTCTCAATAGAGTCTTATCTATTCATAATAATGTCGATATGGTCCATCCAATACTATACTTCCAACTACTCACAAACGACCAATCCTAGGCGAACTTTGGATTGTCCTTTGATAGTTGTTTAATTATCTTAGTCAAAACCGATTCTTGTCCTTTTTCCCTCTAAATGCGCTAGACATTTGGAAAATTTTAGAATGGTCAAATATTATAGCATTTGCAACCGATCCTATACCCGAAGCGTATGGGACACGATGCATAACGTCTTACATAAAGATTTGATACTTTATCAATCTTCTGCCATAATATTTTATGTGCTACATTCTCAAAATTTGAACTATGACGAGGAATGCCGTAATCATAATCGAAATTTGTGAACACACTATGTTTCCTTGACTAAATTTATTAACATTCCACAACCTAAGCCTTTAGATTTGAAATGAAGCATAATATTCTCTCCCTTAATTATAGCAAAACAACTATTCAACCTTTACAACTTTGCAAAGTATAACTCTTGTTTTCTATAATTAATATTGCTAACTTGCAATACTTTCCATAATAATCATACAATCATAACATTTATGCTCCCACTATCATGATTATTATTATAAAACATAACACTTAAGCTCCCACTAGCTTTGACATGTATCAGAAACCAGCTGAACTTCCAGAAAAACAACACTTATTGAATTTCTTAAGTTCATATTTCTAATACCTAATGCTTTGATAATCCTTTATCTAAGCTTATACACCTTTCCTTTAGATAGCTTATATGTGTGTCTAAACAATTCAGACTAATTGCCAAATCTCACAATTCGAATCATGGAAAGGGATACCGTAACCATAATCGAATTCGAGAATTCAATTTCACAATCACTATCTTCTTAAAATCTTTCTTAGTGAAAGCATTTCCTCACAGTCACTTTCATGAAGGAAGGAATCTTATGACACTTAGATTTTAATGATGTATGTGTTCCTATCCATGTGAATTTGTCAAAACCAAAGTTTACGACAAATTCAAACTCATATGGACCGAACTTTCTTAATCTTAACTTCTTGCCTTCTGGTAACATAGCTGCCCACCATGTCTTCCAAGTAGTTAAGCAGCTCACCCTTTCCAATCAATATACTTTCCATTGATCAAGGTGCCTGCCTTTTATGCGTTCAAATGAGAACTCATAGAACTCACATGCATAATTGACTCAATTGGAATGGCACAGAAATAAAATAGTGTCAACACGATATGTTGTAAACCTCAACTCGTGTGCTAGTGATGATCGATAAGGTTTATTTTGATTTGTTCTTGAAACCTTTCAAGACCATTAAGACTCCCACTGAATCCTTGACATATAAGATTCTCTTGTCAATAAACATTTCTTGACAAATAAATATTCAAGAGTTAGTGTAGTTTAAAACACTTCACAAATTAGTCCAAGTTGGTCTTTGTCTTATCCAAGACATCACAACTTTCCTCATTTGATGAATGTTATAAACCTTCTTAATACTTATCACTCAATGTCATAATCTTAATTCTAAGACTTGTTTGGAACGAAGTATGATTGACTTCTTGATTTAACCATTTCTTCAATTCTTGATTCCTCTTCTTAGACATACACTTATACTAAGACTCACTTAGAGGATCAACCAAGATATGGTTCTTAATCATTAAGATCTATCATAAAGCATAAAAGGTACTCTCCCTTCTTCTTAGAATGGAGAAACTTTTATCTTTCTGCCTACTTGATTCTTCTTAGTTGTTCTGCTATTGATTTAAATCAATTCAGAATTACACTTAATCTTATAAGTATAATCAAATTTACTAAACCTTTAGTAAATCATGACGAATATCTTTGTTACTCTTATGGTGGACTTGATCAACCTGCAACTTTGTGTACTCGATCTCCTAGTCCTTCACTTGACACTTTGTCAATGAATTAGTCTAATTTCCAAATATGAAATTTCTCATTCATCGTGCAACCAAGTTGCATGATTCCAAGTTTCTGTCCAATTGAAACTTGGGTGATGAGAAACTCTCCCTATTTGGTAAATTATCGACATTTCCATAAATAATATAATTAAGAATCAAATCCATTATTGCTAATAATAGAAATATTCAAACATCAATTTTTTCATATACGCCATTGCAAGGATAAATAAATAATATAAAATCAAAATTTACTTTATTGCGGAAAAATTTGTCCTTACAATGCAATTCATTGAAAAACTATGCTAATACATCTTTCTTAGCAATCTAATTCTAACTCTAACTAGCAGCTCGAGAATCTAATCTTCAAGTAATGCGATCGAAATCCATTCCTTCTCGGTTAGATTCTGCTCACTTCTTCCCTTAAGCCTCCTCTCTTTTCTTTGATCCTACAAAACATCAATTGTAATCTTATCACATTATGTATTAAGAATCTAGAATAGGAGCTTAAAAGAGTTAGTCAATGGATTTTACCTAAAGCAGAGCCATACGTTTTGACTCTCCCATCTCTTAGATCTCTTAAGTAAATAGGGCAGCTTTGTCTCCAATGCCCCTTCTCTTGGCAATAAAAGCAAATTGACTCTTTTGGAACAGGACATGGAACTACTTTAGACATTGCCTTTCTCTTATGATCAAACTTTTCGATCATAGCATGTCTTTCGTTGCAATTGTCTATATCCATAGAGGTCTTGAAGGCAGATTCACCAATTAACTTTGCTTTTCTATTGCGCCAAACCATTGTTGATTCAGCAGCAATAAGCATATAGGTGAGATCTATAAGGGTCACGTCACAGTTCATCATATAGTACTCTCTTACGAACTCACTATATGAGTTAGGAAGTGACTGAAGAACCCAATCAACAGCCATCTCCTCACAGACAACAGATCCCAACATTCTTAGCCTATCAATGTGTGACTTCATCTCCAGGACGTGTGCACACATTGACTTTCCTTCTTTATGTTTACTTGCCAAAAGGGCTTGAGTGAGTCTTGAACTTTTCAAGCCTTCGAACTTATGGGTTAGGGAGAATAATTGGAGGAGGTGGAGGAAGAGAAGCATGATCTCTTGTTCCTCGATCTAATCGTGGAATATCATCTTCATGCGGAAAGCTTGTTCCACGGGATTTAGGAAGACCATAGTTGTCGAACTTTGACATCTACAAAACGGGAGAAAACGAATTCAAGTTAGTTGATTGATTGAGTCCTTAGTAAATCACCCAAATGAGATACTAAGGTTAGGACCCAACACAATACGCTACAACCTAGAAAAGGGATGCCGTAATCTAGTTGCAGAATATTTGAAGGTAAGTGAATGACGATTCACTAATTTCCACCATGAAAAACGAAAAAGAAATTTAAGTTTTAAATCTATGAAAACTCCTAGATCCTTTGAGATTCATTGAACATTTCAATGGCATGTTTAAATCTCGATATGCCCCTCTAGTTTGTGACTGGGATGCCGAGGATCACAAAGCGGGTGTGAATAACCATGCAAACTTACATGGTGCCCTCACATGTTACAGTCACCTATTCGATGTGCCGGTAAACCACACACGCTCCACCGAACTATGACAAACATTGAGTCACCCTTTGTTACCTTTGCTTAGAACCATTTAGTGTGCCGGTAAACCACACACGCTCCACTAACGTCTTCGCAAGGGCACAAAGTGTAGTTTCATGGAATTGCATCAATTCACTTTTGCCTAAGTAACTAAGATTGGGAATTTGTAAAACATTTAGTTACTTTTGTACTTCATTATACTTATAATGGAAGGTTTCGTCCTATCCTACCCGTTCGGCTAACGACCCTCCACTAGTCAAGAGTGCGGTGGGTAAGAGTGGATACCCATTCAATCGCCATTTTATAGGCAATTTCCTTAAACACCCCTTATAGACCAGCTTCGTGAATGAGGCCTACTAACGATAAGACTGACTTTTACTCATACATATATATAATGTTAGACTTTTAATGTTATATATAGTATAGGGTGTATTTTACACTTTTTAAAATAATAGGAGGTCAAATTTAACAATTATACTTTTAATTCAATTAAATTGTAAACCTAAACCTTTATGGATTTATTAAACCTCTTTTAATTATACACCTTAATTAATTAATAAAACCATAAGGGTGTGATTTGAACTTTTCAAAACAATACTAGGGTTTTAGAATTTAACATTCCTAATTAAACCTTTAATCAACTTTTAAATTCCAAAACTTGAGGACAAGTTTTGAAACATTTCAAAACATTAGGGTTTAGAATTTAAATGTGCATCAAAATTAAACTTTTAATCAAAATTTAAATTCCAAAACTTGAGGGCAAGTTTTGAAACCTTTTCAAAACATTAGGGTTTTAACTATTTAAATTTCAAAACTAAACCTATGAGTTCAAATTTAAACTATAAAACCTAAAGGGGAAAATTGAAACTTTTCATAACACAAGGATCAAATAACAAATAATATAAATTAACAAATTAATTTTGTCATTATCTATATTTGACCTAATTTCAATTTCTTGCAAAATAAGTTACCCAATTAATACAAATAATCAACTTTAATCATATAAGGAAGTTATTATCTAATTAATTGGTAATTATCTTGTGTTTTGGCAAGGATATTCATTAAGAAACAATAAAATTCATATTTTATGGGTTTAAAACGAATATGGTAATAATCCTTAAGCAAAACATCAAGAAAATCCGAAGTTTCCTCTGTCTGACGCTCTGACTCGCCGAGTCACACTTTGGAACTCGCCGAGTAGGGCTGACTTGCCGAGTCCAAGTAGTGACTCACCGAGTCAGGTCGAACAGTGAGCCAGAATATGATTTTCAGCTACCTAATGCATCAATACAATAGAAACAAATCTAGGCTCTGATACCACTGATGGGTTTTAGCTATAAGAACATCCTATGTGCTCATACAAACCCTAATGCTTGGATCTAGGTTTCTCTATTGTACATGCAATTCATCCAAGACTATAAACCCTAGATCTAGAATATGATAATCAATATAACATATAAATTAGGGTTTAGATCATACCTTGATTGTTATGTAGCAATAACAATCTCAAATCCTTCTTGTAATGACTTTAGAAAGCTTAGAGTCACAAATGTCACTCCTCTAATGGTTCACAAACACCAAGAGCAAGAGGATGAAGAGGAGAAGAGAAGCAGGCTGCCCAAAACGTGTGGAAACCCTAGAAGGAAGCTTGTCCACGTTTTTGGGGCATAAGGGCTCTTTAAATAGTGAGGCTATTTGTCACACCCCCGAACCAAGGATGGCGGAAACGTCCGGGGGTGGAGGACGTCATGTGTAGTATCATAACAACAATGGCAATAGTGAAGAAAGTAAACACAATCAACATATATATAATTGAAAGAGTTACATCAATGTATGGATTACATGTTTCATAATTAATTACAATATGTTGACAAAATATGATAAGTTTGACGCCTCAACGTTCCATCCTCAAAAGTACTTTGATACCTGTTTAGCGATTTCCTGAGAATACAAGTAGTTTGAAAAAGTGTCAACACAAAGGTTGGTGAGTTCATAAGTTTTTGACAGTAAGAGTTGGAAAGTCGATCTTTATAATGAGTTGCATGCTACCAAGAAAATCCAATATTTTCCTTATAAAAGTTATGTAGTCCTAATTACTAGGACATAAGGTATACAAATGAAGTATATAATTGTTGATGAAAAAGGTGGTTTTTAGAATCGTCATAAAACCATTTTTGATATGAAGGCGTATAAGTATTTTTCCATACTTAAAGTAATTTCAGTAGGCTAAATGAACATGACTCGCTAATTTAAAGTTAGAACCCGTAAATCTTATGATTGTTAATACCCCATGTGAGCTATTATAACCATACTTGACTTGGGTGGCCTCATAATGCGACGTTCTTCAGGCGTCGCCGTTAAATGACACTTGTCACCACAGACCTGCCGGTCTAGCTGTAGCGAGCAGCTCTAGTGTGGGTTTGTCAAACCCAATATAGATCTATACACAACTATCACGTTCTCCTTACAAGAGACTCTGGTTACAATTTACAGGACTTTTTGGTTTTGTTACTTTGGAAGTAACCCGAAGGGAATGACTCACAAATTTATTCATTAACAAATTTACGGGAACTAAACGGAAAATCTTTGATAAATGAGTTTAAGAGGTAATGATACATAAACTATACCTATTATAGTTTATCCAAAACGTTTGTCGTATATAAGAATTCTTTTATGAAAAAGCGTTAGGATTATAAAATCCATTAAACTATGTTCATTATAGTTTATATATGTATACGTGCTCTAAATGAATGAATAATCTTATCATGAATGACTTATTTTCAGTTTAAGATGATAAAATTTACAACATATCACATTCAATACTTAGAACCTGGCATTATACACTTTGCTCAACATAATACAAAGTGTTGTAAAAATTACAAGTTGTTAACAATTTTTCAGCCTTTCTACACTGTTTTTGAAAATTCATAGAAAAATCATACGAAGTCGAAAACTAAATCCGTAAACTCTGGGAGTTCCCGAAATGTGTCTAGTTTACTCATAATTTTTATCATGATTTTTAATGACCTGAAACTTAGGTGGAAAAGTCCATATTCACAGACTGGTCCGGATTGGTGTTTGAAATGATAGGCAGTTTTGTAAAAATCACCATAAATTGTAGAAAAATCGTATGGAGATGTGAAAGTAGTCATTTTAAAGCTAAGAAGTGGAACTACATGCACCTAAAACAGTTTTGAAAAATAAAATGTTTAAGGTGTCCAAAACAGTCCGTGAATGGAGTCTAACTTTTCTGATGAAAGCTGTTAGAAGAATTTAGATATGTTCTTGATGTTTTGACTTGTATTCCCCCCCTAAAAACTTGAGAAAACATGAAAATGTAGGGGTATGAACTCACCTTGTGTGATTTCAGTGGATAAGTGTTGAAGAAGAAAAGTGTTCAACCCAAGAACACTAGAGGAATCGCTTGAAGATTCGAAGCTCTAACACAAATATAATGGAGTTTGTGTAAGATATCCATGATTTGAGTGGAAATAATTGAGATAATCATAAAGGAAATGTGTAACAGCCCGAAATCTCAGGTATTGTTTAATTATGTTTTTGGGGTGAGTTAAGAGGGGACTCGGCGAGTTGGAGCCTAGACTCGCCGAGTAGGATCGCAGACTTGGTCGCGGGTCCGCGACTGGACTCGACGAGTCCAGATATGGACTCGGCGAGTCGACGCTGTTCAGCAGAAACCCTAACCGTTCGGTTTTGGATCGTATATAATGCTCTTATAGGCCGTCATTGTCCGTCTTTAGTCGATTGAGAGGAACCCTAAACGGCTGTGGGCATCTAGAGCAAGATTGGAGGATATTAGGGCTTGAAGAAATTGTTGGGCAAGGAGGAGAAGGGTTTTGGCTAAAGGAACAGCAAGGGATTCGAGTTCTGCGGTTTGGAGACACAGAGAGGGCATATTCCAGGTAATATTTCAGATTCCTTTCTGTTATTTTGATGTGTATGCGAATCTAGGGTTTTTGAAACCCATTTAGTGATTGGATGGGTTATTATGTTATTACCCAGACGTTTATACCCCAGTAATAAGGTGTTTAGAAGTCCAGAAAGTCCCATGATTGTATATCTCGGGACCATACGTAATTCAGGGAGCAGTTGATCGTCTGCATGGCATGGACTCGCCGAGCTGTTCTTCAGACTCGGCGAGTAGCTTGAAGATTTACTGGGACTCGCCGAGTTGTTCTTCAGACTCGGCGAGTGGAGTCGGGGTGGCCCCGCGATTCTTCCAGGAGTAACTCGTCGGGACGAGGAGGATACTCGACGAGTAGATAAGGAATCTCAGAAAGTTGGAGGACGTCTAGACTCGCCGAGTCGCCATGGTACTCGCCGAGTCCGGTCGAGTTGACCGTTGACCGTTGACCAGAGTTGACCTAAGTCTGACTTCTTAGGGATAGTCACACTTAGAAGATATAAGTATTGATGAGATATGTGATGTTATAGGGAGGTTGTAGCTCGTCGGTTGTGCACGAGTCATTTCGGGATTTGCTAGCGTTCAGCTTTTACGAGGTGAGTCTTCTCACTATACTGTACCCAGAAGGGTTTGACTGTGTGACCGGAAGGTCGGATATGATATGTGATATGTATGCTATATGTGGTAAGATATTTGTTATATGTGCTATGTATGTTATGCGGGCCGGAAGGCAATATGTTATGGGCCGGAAGGCGAATATGTTATGGGCCGGAAGGCGTGGTATTGATGACCGGAAGGTCAGGGCCTGGAAAGGCGTATGTGCGTAATTTGTATATTGGGGATCTCACTAAGCATTTATGCTTACAGTTGTTATGTATGTGTTTCAGGTACTAGCGAGGACCGTGGGAAGGCGCCGGCGTGATCGATACACACTGAAGAATGCTTTTATGATCTTGGGATTTTGAATATTTGTATTTGACAGAATACTTAAACTATTTATGCCTTGTTATGAATGGAAATAATTATATTTTAAAAATGAAAAATTTGTTTGAAAATTTGCGTTGTTACAATTGGTATCAGAGCCTTGGTTTGAGGGATTCGGGTGCACCTTCGGGGGTAACTGAACTCAAACCGAGGATTTGAGGAAATTTTTTTAAATAAAGGCATAAACTTTTGTAAATGGTTTTGTGGTAAGCAAGAAAGAAGCAGTGTGTACGATCAGTCAGCGCCCGAACGGTAAAGATCCCCAAAATACCTTACAATATTATATGATATGAATTGTTATGCATGCTAGAAGACTAGGTATTCATGATAGGACTAGAGTGGCCTGATTTGTGATGCCTTAGTCTAGGGAAGTTGCCTATATGAGATGCTTTGCTAGTATGCGGGTAGATAGTGCATATCAGAAGTAGAGTACTCACTATCCGGAGTTTGGGGAGGAAGACTTAGGATGAACGCTGATGCGGTGTGGTCGGTAGTATTGGGCCCGTACTACCGAGGACACCGGGTCAGTGGGAGGCCCAAGCAAGAATCCCTGGATATCGGAGACTGAGTAGGGTTGCGTTATCGAGTGCGATTACACTCGCTGGAGTCTCTGATAGTTTATGTTGTATTTCAGAGACATCATGGTTAGACCACGTCACGGAGCGAGTTCGAGCGGTGTGAGTGACGAGGAGATTCGTCAGATGATTCACGAGGAAGTAGCGGCGGCGATCCGGGCTGAAATCCCGGAGATGTTCGGGTCTATTAAGACCACCCTGATGGAGACGTTCGATGAGCGGTACGCCGCATTGACTGAGGCTGCAACCGCTGCAGCTACCGCAGCTGTGGCCGCTGCTAGGCCACAGGGGGGTGACTCGTTGCTGTTCCGAGAGTTCAGCAACACGAAGCCACCAGAGTTCGATGGGACGCAGGATCCGATTGCTGCGATGAGGTGGATCGCAGATATAGAGGGGTGCTTCTACACTTGTTCATGCCCGGAGCACCTGAGGGTACGGTTCGCTTTGAACCAGCTCCGTCTGGGAGCGAAGGACTGGTGGAAGTTCGTGACGGCGAACTTCACTTTGGCAGAAACTACGGCAGTGACATGGGAGGGGTTCACTACCATGTTCAGGGATGAGTACGTTCCCCCGGTGGAGCGGGAACGATTGGTTCAGGAGTTCTTAACCCTCAAGCAGGGTACTGACTCGGTGGCGGCGATCACGCGGAAGTTTCATGAGAGGGCGATGTTCTGCCCCGAGCTGGTGGCCACAGAGCAGGCTCGGATGAGCCGGTACTTGGGTGTTCTGAGGAGGGAGATCCGGGAGTTTGTGTCAAACTCCACTTACCATACTTTTACTGAGCTTCAGGCGAATGCCAGGAAGCGTGAGATCGAGTTAGAGACTCAGGCCAGGGAGGAGGCCGAGTCTCAGCAGGCAGACCGGCGGCCGGCTCAGTCTCAGCCGGCAGCCAAGCGGATCAAGTTCGCCGATCCGAGGACGGGAGGTTCGAAGAGCCGCACTTGCGGAAAGTGCGGCAAGGGTCACGATGGGGCGTGTCGAGCCGGTGCTTGCTACAAGTGTGGCAAGGAGGGGCACATTGCTAGGGAGTGTCCCAAGGGATTTACGGTTTGCTTTCATTGCAACCAGACCGGCCATCGGAAGGCCGAGTGCCCTCAGCTTCGTCAGGGATCTGCACCTACTGCCAGGACTACTGAGACTCGACCGGTGAAGGTCGAGGCCCCGAGGGCTCGTGGGAGAGCCTTTCAGCTGACTGCGGAGGAGGTCCGTGCTGCGCCCGATGTTGTGGCAGGTATGTTGTAACTCATGTATTTATTTTTAATGTCGAGATGTTATGCTTATGTTATTATATGCGTAGGTACTTTCCTTGTGAACTCTGTGCCTGCCTTAGTGTTATTTGACTCGGGTGCAAGTAGGTCCTTTGTATCTTTAGCCTTTAGTCAGCATATCAGCGTTAATCGTGAGTCCTTGAGTCGACCTTTGAGAGTTTCTATAGCTGACGAGAAATCGATTTATGCCACGGAGGTTCTTCGGGGATGTGTGCTAGAGATTTTCGGGGTTGGGTTTCCGATTGACCTGATTCCTATTGCGATGGGTGACGTCTGTGTCATCTTGGGCATGGACTGGTTGAGCCGATTCGGCACGGTCATCGACTGTGAGCGTCAGTTGGTGACTATACGAGACCATAGTGGGGGAGTTCTTTCGGTGTACGGCGAAGGTACCCGTTCGGGGTCAGCTTTTTGTTCGGCCGCTAGGGCGAGGCAGTGTCTACAGCAGGGCTGTAAGGGTTTTGTGGCGTATGTGATGGATACGCGGGAGATTTCCGAGAGACCGAAATCAATTGAGGAGGTTCCCGTGGTGCGCGAGTTTTCAGATGTTTTCCCCGAGGAGTTGCCGGGAGTACCTCCTGTGAGGCAAGTAGAGTTTGGTATCGACCTAGTTCCGGGGGCAGCGCCTATTGCTAAGGTGCCTTATCGTCTTGCACCTCCAGAGATGCAAGAGTTGTCCTCGCAGCTCCAGGAGTTGTTGGGGAAGGGATTCATTCGGCCGAGCAGCTCGCCGTGGGGAGCACCTATTCTGTTCGTCAAGAAGAAGGATGGTTCACACCGGATGTGTATTGATTACCGGGAGTTGAACAAATTGACGGTCAAGAACCGTTACCCGTTGCCGAGGATCGATGATTTATTCGATCAGTTGCAGGGAGCAACTTGGTTTTCCAAGATCGATCTGAGGTCAGGGTACCATCAGGTGAGAGTGCGGGAGGAGGATGTCCAGAAGACAGCGTTTAGGACGCGATACGGGCATTATGAGTTTGTGGTGATGCCTTTCGGACTCACCAATGCTCCGGCGGTGTTCATGGATCTCATGAACAGGGTATGCAGACCGATGTTGGATCGGTCAGTGATTGTATTCATCGACGACATTCTGGTGTATTCTAGATCTAGAGAACAGCATGAGGAACATTTGAGGGAGGTCCTTGAGGTATTGAGGTCGGAGAAGCTTTATGCAAAGTTCTCCAAATGTGACTTCTGGCTGCGGGAGGTTCAATTTCTAGGACATGTTGTCAATCAGAAAGGGATATTGGTCGATCCGACCAAGATTGAGGCGGTGATGAGTTGGGAGGTGCCGAAGTCACCTTCTGAGATCAGGAGCTTCCTTGGGTTGGCAGGGTATTATCGGAGATTCATCAAGGATTTCTCCAAGATCGCAGTGCCACTCACCAGATTGACCCGGAAGGGTGTTGCATTCTCATGGGGGCTCGATCAGCAGACCTCCTTTGAGACACTTCGCCAAAGGTTGTGCGAAGCCCCGGTATTAGCTCTCCCGGAAGGGATGGAAGATTTTGTAGTATATTGTGACACATCGATTTCGGGACTGGGTGCAGTGTTGATGCAGAGGGGTCATGTGATAGCGTATGCGTCGAGGCAGCTGAAGCCTCATGAGGCGAGATACCCCACGCATGATTTAGAGTTGGGAGCAGTAGTGTTCGCTCTCAAGATTTGGCGTCACTACCTGTATGGGGTTCGATGTACGATCTATACGGACCATAAGAGCTTGAAGTATTTGATGGATCAGCCCAACCTAAATATGCGTCAGAGGAGGTGGCTGGATGTGGTCAAGGATTATGATTGTGAGATTCTGTACCACCCAGGTAAGGCTAATGTGGTAGCCGACGCGTTGAGCCGCAAGGCGGAGAGCACTCCATTGCGAGATGTATGCTTGAGACTGACTGTGATGACTCCTGTATTGGATGCTATTCATGGGGCACAGGCCGAAGCGGTGCGACCAGAAATGCAGAAGAAAGAGCGGGTTGTGGGGTTAATTTCAGAGTTCGTTCAGGATGGTCGAGGGCTTATGACGTTTCAGGGCCGGATTTGGGTACCGTTCGTGGGCGGTACACGTATCACTTTGATGGAAGAGGCTCATAGATCGAAATTCTCGATCCATCCCGGTGCTACGAAGATGTATTTGGACTTGAGGAAAGAGTATTGGTGGCCCTGTATGAAGAGGGACGTCGCATGGTTCGTCGAGAGGTGCTTGACCTGTCGTAGGGTTAAGGCTGAGCACCAGAGACCGCATGGCAAGTTACAGCCATTGGAGATCCCCGAGTGGAAGTGGGAACAGATCACTATGGATTTCATCACCAAATTGCCGAGGACTGCCAGGGGAGTTGATGCAATTTGGGTGATTGTGGATAGGTTGACGAAGAGTGCACACTTCCTTGCCATCAGTGAGAGTTCTTCAGCGGAGAAGTTGGCGGAGATATATGTGAGAGAGGTGGTATCTCGGCATGGGGTACCGATTTCGATTGTTTCAGACCGTGATGTGCGTTTCACTTCCAGGTTCTGGAAGAAATTTCATGAGGAGCTGGGTACTAAATTGCATTTTAGTACCGCATACCATCCCCAGACAGACGGTCAGAGCGAACGGACGATTCAGACGCTGGAGGACATGCTTCGAGCATGTGTATTAGACTTCGGGGGTAGCTGGGATGCGTATTTACCCTTAGCAGAGTTTTCCTACAACAACAGCCATCATTCGAGCATTGGTATGCCACCTTTTGAGCTGTTGTATGGTAGGAGGTGTCGGACCCCCATTTGCTGGGGAGAGGTGGGACAGAGAGTGATGGGCAGCACGGAGATCGTGCTCCAGACGACAGAGCAGATTCAGCAAGTGAGACAAAGGTCATTGACTGCCCAGAGCCGACAGAAGAGTTATGCAGACAGGCGCCGATCCGAGCTGGAATTTCAGGTCGGCGACTTCGTTCTCCTGAAGGTCTCTCCTTGAAAAGGAGTGATTCGATTCAGGAAGAGGGGAAAATTGGGGCCCCGGTATATTGGGCCGTTTCGTGTGATTGCAAGGATAGGTCGGGTAGCCTATCGGTTGGAGTTGCCAGCGGAGTTGGGTCAAATCCACGACACTTTTCATGTGTCGCAGTTGAGGAAGTGCATAGCCGATGAGTCGGCAGTGGTTCCATTGGAGAATATTCAGGTGGATGCGAGCCTGAATTACGCGGAGAGACCAGTGGCTATCAGAGATCGGAAGATCAAGGTTCTGAGGAACAAGGAGGTACCTCTGGTGTTGGTTCAATGGCAACACCGTAAGGGATCGGAAATGACTTGGGAACCGGAACGCGAGATGCGGGAGCAACATCCGGAACTATTTGCAGAGTGAGACTTCGAGGGCGAAGTCTAATCCAAGTGGGGGAGAGTTGTAACAGCCCGAAATCTCAGGTATTGTTTAATTATGTTTTTGGGGTGAGTTAAGAGGGGACTCGGAGAGTTGGAGCCTAGACTCGCCGAGTAGGATCGCAGACTTGGTCGCGGGTCCGCGACTGGACTCGACGAGTCCAGATATGGACTCGGCGAGTCGACGCTGTTCAGCAGAAACCCTAACCGTTCGGTTTTGGATCGTATATAATGCTCTTATAGGCCGTCATTGTCCGTCTTTAGTCGATTGAGAGGAACCCTAAACGGCTGTGGGCATCTAGAGCAAGATTGGAGGATATTAGGGCTTGAAGAAATTGTTGGGCAAGGAGGAGAAGGGTTTTGGCTAAAGGAACAGCAAGGGATTCGAGTTCTGCGGTTTGGAGACACAGAGAGGGCATATTCCAGGTAATATTTCGGATTCCTTTCTGTTATTTTGATGTGTATGCGAATCTAGGGTTTTTGAAACCCATTTAGTGATTGGATGGGTTATTATGTTATTACCCAGACGTTTATACCCCAGTAATAAGGTGTTTAGAAGTCCAGAAAGTCCCATGATTGTATATCTCGGGACCATATGTAATTCAGGGAGCAGTTGATCATCTGCATGGCATGGACTCGCCGAGCTGTTCTTCAGACTCGGCGAGTAGCTTGAAGATTTACTGGGACTCGCCGAGTTGTTCTTCAGACTCGGCGAGTGGAGTCGGGGTGGCCCCGCGATTCTTCCAGGAGTAACTCGTCGGGACGAGGAGGATACTCGACGAGTAGATAAGGAATCTCAGAAAGTTGGAGGACGTCTAGACTCGCCGAGTCGCCATGGTACTCGCCGAGTCCGGTCGAGTTGACCGTTGACCGTTGACCAGAGTTGACCTAAGTCTGACTTCTTAGGGATAGTCACACTTAGAAGATATAAGTATTGATGAGATATGTGATGTTATAGGGAGGTTGTAGCTCGTCGGTTGTGCACGAGTCATTTCGGGATTTGCTAGCGTTCAGCTTTTACGAGGTGAGTCTTCTCACTATACTGTACCCGGAAGGGTTTGACTGTGTGACCGGAAGGTCGGATATGATATGTGATATGTATGCTATATGTGGTAAGATATTTGTTATATGTGCTATGTATGTTATGCGGGCCGGAAGGCAATATGTTATGGGCCGGAAGGCGAATATGTTATGGGCCGGAAGGCGTGGTATTGATGACCGGAAGGTCAGGGCCTGGAAAGGCGTATGTGCGTAAGTTGTATATTGGAGTTTGTGTAAGATATCCATGATTTGAGTGGAAATAATTGAGATAATCATAAAGGAAATAGATTATGCTTACCAAAGGTGGAGGAAACTCTCAAGATCAGCCCTTGAATCTCGGATTTCTAGAGAGAGAGAGTGAGAGAGAAAGGAGTTTGATCTTCTTGTGAAATGAGAACAAATGAGAGAAAAAATGAGGAGAGAGGATGAATATCCAGCTCTCAAAGCATGGAGATGGCTTGTGAGGGAGGTAAAAAGTACAAGGTATGGTGGAGAGGAGTGTGGGTTGTCATGGAGTGGGTGTGGGGGTTGCTTGCGTCATAACTAAGGTAAGGTCAACACTCTTCTTTTTGTACTTTACCAACTCCTTTTTAAATATGATTTTATCCTTAAAATGTGATTAAATCATTAATTTAGGGGTCTTATAATTAAAAATAAAGTTTTGGGTGAAAATCCTATGTTAAAATAATTAAAAATGGGTTTAAAACGCGAAAATATGCAAAAATGGGCGAAAAATGTAACTTCCAGCGAGTTTCTTCGGACCTAGGCCGAAGCTCGGTCCCTAGGCCGAAGTCCGGTCAGGTGGAGCTTGATTCGGACGCGGGTGGCTGGTCTCGGAAGCGAAGGCGCGAGCCAGAAGAAGGGGCGAGGCGAGGGTCTGGTCCGAGGCTCGGTCCGAAAGGAGGCAGTCCGACGCGAAGGCAAGGTTCGGCCTGAGGTCAGGCTAGAACCGAAGGTACTGTTGTGAACAGTAATGAACAGTACTTTCGGTTCGGATTTTCCCTTCTATGCTGGTTCGGTTCGGACCTTCCTTCAGTGCTGGGTTCGGTTCGGATGAACAGTGATTTCGGTTCAGCTCATGAACAGTACTTTCGGTTCAGACCCTCATGAATAGTGCTTTCGGTTCGGTTCATGAATAGTACTTTCGGTTCGGAGGGTTCGTTTCCTTAAGTCCGTTTTTCGCGTAGACTTCCGTTCTTGGGCTATTTTTCGCCAAATTCGAGGGTCGGGATGCCCCGAGTGATTATAGAAAGTTGGGAGAGATTTCGAGAGAGATTTGAGAGAGATTCCTCATTCTCAGAGAGATTTGGGAGAGATTTGACGTACTTGGAGAGATTTCGCATACGAAGAGATACGTGAGAGAGATTTCACATACTTAGAGAGATTTGGGAGAGATTTGACATACTTGGAGAGATTTGGGAGAGATTTGACATACTTGGAGAGATTTCACATACAAAGAGATATGTGGGAGAGATTTCACATACTTAGAGAGATTTGGGAGAGATTTGACATACTTGGAGAGATTTGGGAGAGATTTGACATACTTGGAGAGATTTGGGAGAGATTTGACATACTTGGAGAGATTTCACATACAAAGAGATATGTGGGAGAGATTTCACATACTTAGAGAGATTTGGGAGAGATTTGACATACTTGGAGAGATTTGGGAGAGATTTGACATATAGGGAGATAGAGTGAAAACGATTGAGAGTGTTTTCGTGTGTGATGAATGAGAGTGTTCGGCTTCCCAATGCAAGGTCTTTAGACCCCGTTGTGCCATAATTTAGGATCTTACGCACTCCCTATGAGTATGCAACATTGTTTTATTGTTTTTGTTCATTGTTTAGCACTAATGTTAAGGAAATTTAAACACATGAAGTTTCCAAGTGGTGTATTCTCATTAAAATAGTGAGTTGTACAGTATTTACATAATATACACCCTATCATACAAGGTTTTAATTGAGTTGACCGGTTTGACTCGTTGACCTTGACCGGCTTAGACTTGACCCGATTTTGACTATTGTCACATCATCCCCCCGTTAGAGGGAATTTCGTCCCGAAATTTACGCCTTGGGCCAGGGCTTTAAGGGTTTAGGAAAAGGTGCGGGTACTTTTGCTTCATTTGGTCTTCGCGCTCCCAGGTGAACTCAGGTCCTCGTTTAGCGTTCCATCGAACCTTCACGATGGGAATACGACTTTGTTTCGTTCTTTTGACCTCCCGATCCATAATCTCTACTGGCTCCTCTACGAAGTGGAGATTTTCGTCAACTTCGATCTCATCGAGAGGTATTACAAGTGTCTCGTCGGACAGACATTTCTTCAGGTTCGATACGTGAAAGGTGGGATGTACTTTATCGAGTTCTTGAGGTAATCGAAGTTTGTACGCCACAGGACCAATCCTGGCGAGGATTTCGAACGGTCCAATGTACCTCGGGTTTAGTTTCCCACGTTTGCCGAAGCGTATCATTCCTTTCCAAGGGGAAACTTTTAGTAACACACGATCACCAACCTGGAATTCCAAAGGTTTGCGTTGCTTATCCGCGTAACTCTTTTGTCGATCTCGGGAGGCCTTCAGCCTTTCTCGAATTTGAACAATCTTTTCTGTGGTCTCCCTTATGATTTCAGGACCAGTGAGGGTGCTATTCGGAATTTGCCCCCTAGCTAACTGAGTATCCCCCACTTCAGCCCAACATAGGGGTGATCTGCACTTGCGACCGTAAAGAGCTTCGAATGGAGCGACTTTAATGCTGGTGTGATAACTGTTATTGTAGGAGAATTCAATCAGCGGCAAATGGGTATCCCACGCTTTACCGAAGTCTATCACACATGCTCTCAACATGTCTTCTAAGGTCTGTATAGTGCGCTCGCTCTGCCCATCAGTTTGTGGGTGGTAGGCCGTACTCATGTCTAGCCTAGTACCCAAGGATTTCTGCAGGGACTGCCAAAATCTCGAAGTGAACCTACTATCTCGATCTGAGATGATAGATATTGGTACACCATGCAGTCGCACAACCTCCTTGAGGTATATTCTGGTTAACTTCTCCATCTTGTCAGTTTCTTTTATTGGTAGGAAGTGCGCAGACTTGGTCAATCTGTCTACGATTACCCATATAGTGTCAAATCCGCTCGAAGTCTTAGGCAGCTTGGTTATGAAGTCCATGGTTATCCGCTCCCACTTCCATTCCGGTATATCAGGCTGCTGTAGTAGTCCTGAGGGTTTCTGGTATTCCACCTTGACCTTGGCGCAAGTCAGGCACTTGCCCACATATGTAGCAATCTCGGCTTTCATATTTGGCCACCAATATAACTTTTTGAGGTCTAGATACATCTTATCTGACCCTGGATGAATGGAGTATCGAGTCTTGTGTGCTTCGTTCATGACCACGTCTCGGATCCCACCGAACTTCAGTGTCCAGATCCGGTTACTGAGATAACAGGTTCCGTCGTCCTTGACTTCTAAGCTCTTATCCATTCCCCTTAATGCCTCACCTGCCACATTCTCTGGTTTCAAGGCTTCTAGTTGAGCTTCCCGAATTTGTGTGGCCAGGTGGGAATGGATGGTCATGGTTAAGGATCTTACTCGGCGGCCCGAATATTCCTTTCTGCTTAGGGCATCAGCCACTACATTGGCCTTGCCCGGGTGGTAGCGAATTTCGCACTCGTAGTCGTTTAGCAATTCAACCCATCTCCGTTGTCGCATGTTGAGCTCTTTTTGATTGAGGATATGCTGAAGACTTTTGTGGTCGGTGAAGATGGTACATTTTGTGCCGTAGAGGTAGTGCCTCCAAATCTTTAAAGTGAACACTACCGCTCCCAATTCAAGGTCATGGGTGGTGTAATTAACTTCGTGTGTTTTAAGTTGTCTCGACGCGTAGGCGATGACTTTTCCTCTCTGCATGAGCACGCATCCGAGGCCTTGATTCGAAGCATCGCAGTATACTACGAAGTCGTCAGTTCCTTCTGGAAGAGACAAAATTGGTGCGCTGCACAGGGCTTGTTTTAACGTCTGAAAGGCGGTTTCTTGTTTATCTTCCCACTTAAATACCACACCTTTTTGAGTCAGGGTGGTGAGCGGTTTGGCGATCTTCGAGAAGTTTTGTATGAATCTTTGGTAGTAGCCGGCGAGCCCTAAAAACTGTCGAATTTCCGTCGGCGTTGTAGGTGCTGACCAGTTTTTAATAGCTTGGATTTTTGCGGGATCCACATGTATCCCCTTCTCGCTAACCACATGGCCAAGAAAATTCACTTCTCTAATCCAGAATTCGCATTTAGAGAATTTGGCGTAAAGTTTCTCAGCCCTCAATGTTTCCAAGATTAGCCGGAGATGCTGACGGTGCTCTTCCTCGCTTCGGGAGTAGATTAAAATATCGTCGATGAACACAATCACGAATTTGTCTAAGTAGGGTCGGCACACCCGATTCATCAGGTCCATAAATACCGCCGGTGCGTTCGTTAATCCGAAGGGCATTACCACGAACTCATAGTGCTCGTAGCGAGTTCTGAACGCAGTCTTGGGAATATCCTCTTCTTGTACTCGCAGTTGATGATAACCCGACCTCAAGTCGATTTTTGAAAAGTAGCTTGCTCCTTGGAGTTGGTCAAAGAGGTCATCGATTCGGGGTAAGGGATATCGGTTCTTGACAGTGAGTTTGTTTAGCTCCCGGTAGTCTATGCACATGCGAAAAGATCCGTCCTTCTTCTTTACAAACAAGACCGGTGCTCCCCAGGGTGAGAAGCTTGGCCTGATAAATCCTTTGCTTAACAGTTCATTTAACTGGCTGGAAAG
Organism: Lactuca serriola; assembly: GCF_051521515.1. Lineage (NCBI taxonomy): Eukaryota > Viridiplantae > Streptophyta > Magnoliopsida > Asterales > Asteraceae > Lactuca > Lactuca serriola. The sequence continues at coordinate 221,820,107 of NC_136415.1, read as the reverse complement.
TTCTTGCATTTCTGCCGGTGCTAAACGGTATGGAGCCTTAGCGACGGGGGTAGCTCCTGGGATTAAGTCGATTCGGAATTCGACTTGTCGTGCGGAGGGTACACCTGGAAGATCTTCGGGGAATACATCGGGATAGTTGCACACCTCGGGAATGTCGTTGATATCCTTCACCTCTCGTTTCGTATCTACTATGTGAGCTAGAAATGCGTGGTACTCCTTTCGGAGGTACTTTTGGGCTTTGACGCAAGAGATGACTTGCAAATTTGAACTGGGTTTGTCGCCATAGATGAAGAGGGTTTCGCCATTTGGCAGATTAAGGCGAACGGCCCTTTCGTAACATAGAATGTCGGCACGATGTGAACTTAACCAATCCATACCGATGATTATGTCAAAGCATTTTATCGTGACCGGCATCAGGTCTACTTTAAACGAATGGTTGTCTAGAGTGAGGGTACACCCTGAGTATATATCATTAGTGTGCTCTTCTTTCCCATTAGCCATTTCTACTACGTATGTATCTTTTAATGAATGAGGGGTTTGTTTTAGTAATCGTTTGAATTCATGGCTCACAAAACTCCTCTTTGCTCCACTATCAAATAGTACGCATGCATATGTGTTATTGAGGAGAAACGTACCAGAAACCACCGAGGGATCTTTGATTGCTTCTCCGTGTCCCATTGTCAGGACTTTCCCTACACCTCCAGCATTGGGGCTTCGTACTTTTGGGCAGTTTCTTTTGAAGTGCCCTATCTCACCACATCCGTAACAGGTTCGACTTGCTCCGGTGTTAGTGGCCGGGGTGTCTTGAGGGGCGGATTGGGCTGGCACTTTACAAAATCGGGCAGTGTGCCCCTTCCGGTTGCAATTTCTGCAATGCATTTCCCGACAAGCACCGGTATGGTGGAAGTTGCACTTGTTGCACTTGGGAAGGGTTCCTGCGTATTGCCTTGGTGGCGCTGGAGCAGGAGAAATAGTGGCTGCACGGACAGCAACTGTCCGTTTCTTCTTTGCGGGGTCCTGTACCGGTTGTTTCTTTTTAATGTTCCAGAACTTCCTCTTGTTGTTTCCTCCTTTCGATTGGTTGGTGGCGGCGACCATGGTGTCACGGCTGGCCTTATGATCGATAAGTTGTTGTGCCAATTCCTTGGCACTTTCAAAGGTAGTAGGTTTCGAGGCCAGAACACTGTCATGAATCTGGGGTGACAGCCCCCAAAGGTATCGTTCTACCTTTTTCTCCTCCGGAGTGACCATTGCAGGACAGAGGAGTGCTAGGTCATTGAATCGGTCGGTATAAGCTTCGAGATCCATCCCCGACATCTTGAGATTCCATAGTTCCTCTTCGAGCTTTTGTATTTCTCCCCTCGGGCAATACTCTTTTAGCATCAGCGCTTTTAAGTTCTCCCAGCCGATGGAGTTAGCCACTGCAGGCGTAAGTGACTTAACTCGGCCATTCCACCAAGTAAGAGCTTTTCTTGTGAAAGTGAATGCCGCATACTTGACCTTGCTTGCCTCGGGGCAAGCACAGATTTCGAAGACTGCTTCGGTCCTTTCGAACCATTGCATCAGCGCTATGACACCCCCGCTCCCGTCGAAGGGATCGGGTTTGCCATTAGTGAAGTCTTTGTATGTACACTCCTTGGTGCGCCCTGTGCTGTCCCCCTGGTTCGAGTTAGTATTCCCGGATCCGGAACCGCCGGAACCGTTTGTACCCATTTGCGACATTGCTGCCGCCACGGCTGCTGTTACTGCAGCCTGAAACATCACCAGATCAAACTCCGGAGGTGGCGGCGGAGTGGGCGGTGCTGAGTTTCCAGAAGGTCTTGGTCTTTTCCTTGGTGGCATGGTTCTGACATAAGAAAATAAAAAGAAAGACTTGGCAGTAAGACTTCAATGGTGATACGAGTCGGGCGTTACTTGTTTCATCTCAATTGTATTTTGTCCGAGTTTATTAGTTTAGAAGGCAATTAATTGTCAAGTTTATGCAATTAAACTTATGCATTAATTAGTGTTGACTCCAGCAGAGTCAAGTGCTTGGTTTGTGTCAGCATTAAAAGAAATAAAATACAAACCACATTCATTGATAATTTGCTAGTACATAATATTCTTAGGAATTTGACCTCATAAGGGTCTACATTACATCATAGTAAAAGATAAAGTTTTGGCAGTACAAAAGTCCCTTTGACTAGTGGGATCACTTAGTCGCGAGGTCAACCTATTCGCAACAAAGAGTAGCACCAACGCATACTCGAAATCCTAGGTTTATAACAAACTATAAGTAGCGCGAACGCTACTCGTGGCGTGAAGCATCTGATCCATGGTGGCCCTGGGATGAGGTCGAGGCTCCCTGAAGCTCCGCAATCCGGCGCTCAGCCGCGATCACCCTCTCCTCGAGAGCTGCGTGCCTCACCTGGTACTCCCTTACCTCCGCTCGAGCGGCGGTAAGGTCCTCGATGAGTCGGTCCAATGGATAGAAGTCCCTCTCCAAATCCCGGGTGCGTGCATCGGTGGCTGCCGTAATAGCGCTGAGATTTCGAATCTGGTCTGCCATTTCCCTACTCTGGTTTCCCAAGTTCGTGATGTGCTGGGTCATAACGGGGAGAGCTCTGTCAGCCGGTCCCCCGTGACTGAGGTCATAATAACCTCGTTGGTCGCCATAGGGTGACCTCTGGCGCTGTTGCCGACTCCACCTCTCGATCATGGTTGCCCAACGGGGCTCAGGCCCATTGTGCCCCCAGCGGTTTGCAGGCACCCTAGCAATGTAAGGAGGGTTGAAGACTTCCTCCTCTGGCTCTTCTTCACTTCCCTCCTCATCCATGTCCACCTCGTCGTCTTCCTCTTCTTCTTCTTCTTCATCTACCTCCTCTTCTTCTTCCTCGGGCTCTTCTTCGGGATCCTCTTCGGGATCTTCTTCAATCAGCTCTTCAGGCTCTTCCTCAATCCAGCCGGCATTTCCCTGGTTGGGAAAGTATGGGTCTCCTGGTAGGTGAAATCCTGCCATGTCGTCTGCGCGAGAATAGAGGGGTAAGAAGCGGATAGCGGTAGATATTAATAATATTGCGATATAGCAACATACAAATACTCCTATAGTATTTTAAATATTTAGATTTGGTTCTTATAACACTCTTTGTAGGGTGAAGTTAAGTTATTAGACTTGTTTCCCTCCTACGACTATCCCCCGATATGAGTAAGTCACTTTCCGGACTAATATAGTTGATCAGGCTATATCCTTCCCAAAACTGATTACTCATACCAAGGCATACTCGTAGCGTTCAACTCCTCTTCTTTTAGTTTATGTTCTTCTAGTTATGACACTACGCGCGTATGCAATGCATGTAGGTATACTTTTAAACAGAACTTATTTGTTTTCAAAAAGTATAACCGGTTAGAATGTTTTGAAAATCAGAGACTCTTAGTCCCAAATGTGTTTATAGTTTGTATATCCTATGTTGTTTGATATACTTAATTCACTATAAACCGTGCTCTGATACCAATCTGTCGCACCCCCGAACCAAGGATGGCGGAAACGTCCGGGGGTGGAGGACTTCATGTGTAGTATCATAACAACAATGGCAATAGTGAAGAAAGTAAACACAATCAACATATATATAATTGAAAGAGTTACATCAATGTATGGATTACATGTTTCATAATCAATTACAATATGTTGACAAAATATGATAAGTTTGACGCCTCAACGTCCCATCCTCAAAAGTACTTTGATACCTATTTAGCGATTTCCTGAGAATACAAGTAGTTTGAAAAAGTGTCAACACAAAGGTTAGTGAGTTCATAAGTTTTTGACAGTAAGAGTTGGAAAGTCGATCTTTATAATGAGTTGCATGCTACCAAGAAAATCCAATATTTTCCTTATAAAAGTTATGTAGTCCTAATTACTAGGACATAAGGTATACAAATGAAGTATATAATTGTTGATGAAAAAGGTGGTTTTTAGAATCGTCATAAAACCATTTTTGATATGAAGGCGTATAAGTATTTTTTCCATACTTAAAGTAATTTCAGTAGGCTAAATGAACATGACTCGCTAATTTAAAGTTAGAACCCGTAAATCTTATGATTGTTAATACCCCATGTGAGCTATTATAACCATACTTGACTTGGGTGGCCTCATAATGCGACGTTCTTCAGGCGTCGCCGTTAAATGACACTTGTCACCACAGACCTGCCGGTCTAGCTGTAGCGAGCAGCTCTGGTGTGGGTTTGTCAAACTCAATATAGATCTATACACAACTATCACGTTCTCCTTACAAGAGACTCTGGTTACAATTTACAGGACTTTTTGGTTTTGTTACTTTGGAAGTAACCCGAAGGGAATGACTCACAAATTTATTCATTAACAAATTTACGGGAACTAAACGGAAAATCTTTGATAAATGAGTTTAAGAGGTAATGATACATAAACTATACCTATTATAGTTTATCCAAAACGTTTGTCGTATATAAGAATTCTTTTATGAAAAAGCGTTAGGATTATAAAATCCATTAAACTATGTTCATTATAGTTTATATATGTATACGTGCTCTAAATGAATGAATAATCTTATCATGAATGACTTATTTTCAGTTTAAGATGATAAAATTTACAACATATCACATTCAATACTTAGAACCTGGCATTATACACTTTGCTCAACATAATACAAAGTGTTGTAAAAATTACAAGCTGTTAACAATTTTTCAGCCTTTCTACACTGTTTTTGAAAATTCATAGAAAAATCATACGAAGTCGAAAACTAAATCCGTAAACTCTGGGAGTTCCCGAAATGTGTCTAGTTTACTCATAATTTTTATCATGATTTTTAATGACCTGAAACTTAGGTGGAAAAGTCCATATTCACAGACTGGTCCGGATTGGTGTTTGAAATGATAGGCAGTTTTGTAAAAATCACCATAAATTGTAGAAAAATCGTATGGAGATGTGCAAGTAGTCATTTTAAAGCTAAGAAGTGGAACTACATGCACCTAAAACAGTTTTGAAAAATAAAATGTTTAAGGTGTCCAAAACAGTCCGTGAATGGAGTCTAACTTTTCTGATGAAAGCTGTTAGAAGAATTTAGATATGTTCTTGATGTTTTGACTTGTATTCCCCCCCTAAAAACTTGAGAAAACATGAAAATGTAGGGGTATGAACTCACCTTGTGTGATTTCAGTGGATAAGTGTTGAAGAAGAGAAGTGTTCAACCCAAGAACACTAGAGGAATCGCTTGAAGATTCGAAGCTCTAACACAAATATAATGGAGTTTGTGTAAGATATCCATGATTTGAGTGGAAATAATTGAGATAATCATAAAGGAAATAGATTATGCTTACCAAAGGTGGAGGAAACTCTCAAGATCAGCCCTTGAATCTCGGATTTCTAGAGAGAGAGAGTGAGAGAGAAAGGAGTTTGATCTTCTTGTGAAATGAGAACAAATGAGAGAAAAAATGAGGAGAGAGGATGAATATCCAGCTCTCAAAGCATGGAGATGGCTTGTGAGGGAGGTAAAAAGTACAAGGTATGGTGGAGAGGAGTGTGGGTTGTCATGGAGTGGGTGTGGGGGTTGCTTGCGTCATAACTAAGGTAAGGTCAACACTCTTCTTTTTGTACTTTACCAACTCCTTTTTAAATATGATTTTATCCTTAAAATGTGATTAAATCATTAATTTAGGGGTCTTATAATTAAAAATAAAGTTTTGGGTGAAAATCCTATGTTAAAATAATTAAAAATGGGTTTAAAACGCGAAAATATGCAAAAATGGGCGAAAAATGTAACTTCCAGCGAGTTTCTTCGGACCTAGGCCGAAGCTCGGTCCCTAGGCCGAAGTCCGGTCAGGTGGAGCTTGATTCGGACGCGGGTGGCTGGTCTCGGAAGCGAAGGCGCGAGCCAGAAGAAGGGGCGAGGCGAGGGTCTGGTCCGAGGCTCGGTCCGAAAGGAGGCAGTCCGACGCGAAGGCAAGGTTCGGCCTGAGGTCAGGCTAGAACCGAAGGTACTGTTGTGAACAGTAATGAACAGTACTTTCGGTTCGGATTTTCCCTTCTATGCTGGTTCGGTTCGGACCTTCCTTCAGTGCTGGGTTCGGTTCGGATGAACAGTGATTTCGGTTCAGCTCATGAACAGTACTTTCGGTTCAGACCCTCATGAATAGTGCTTTCGGTTCGGTTCATGAATAGTACTTTCGGTTCGGAGGGTTCGTTTCCTTAAGTCCGTTTTTCGCGTAGACTTCCGTTCTTGGGCTATTTTTCGCCAAATTCGAGGGTCGGGATGCCCCGAGTGATTATAGAAAGTTGGGAGAGATTTCGAGAGAGATTTGAGAGAGATTCCTCGTTCTCAGAGAGATTTGGGAGAGATTTGACGTACTTGGAGAGATTTCGCATACGAAGAGATACGTGAGAGAGATTTCACATACTTAGAGAGATTTGGGAGAGATTTGACATACTTGGAGAGATTTGGGAGAGATTTGACATACTTGGAGAGATTTCACATACAAAGAGATATGTGGGAGAGATTTCACATACTTAGAGAGATTTGGGAGAGATTTGACATACTTGGAGAGATTTGGGAGAGATTTGACATACTTGGAGAGATTTGGGAGAGATTTGACATACTTGGAGAGATTTCACATACAAAGAGATATGTGGGAGAGATTTCACATACTTAGAGAGATTTGGGAGAGATTTGACATACTTGGAGAGATTTGGGAGAGGTTTGACATACTTGGAGAGATTTGGGAGAGATTTGACATACTTGGAGAGATTTGGGAGAGATTTGACATACTTGGAGAGATTTCACATACAAAGAGATATGTGGGAGAGATTTCACATACTTAGAGAGATTTGGGAGAGATTTGACATACTTGGAGAGATTTGGGAGAGATTTGACATACTTGGAGAGATTTGGGAGAGATTTGACATACTTGGAGAGATTTCACATACAAAGAGATATGTGGGAGAGATTTCACATACTTAGAGAGATTTGGGAGAGATTTGACATACTTGGAGAGATTTGGGAGAGATTTGACATATAGGGAGATAGAGTGAAAACGATTGAGAGTGTTTTCGTGTGTGATGAATGAGAGTGTTCGGCTTCCCAATGCAAGGTCTTTAGACCCCGTTGTGCCATAATTTAGGATCTTACGCACTCCCTATGAGTATGCAACATTGTTTTATTGTTTTTGTTCATTGTTTAGCACTAATGTTAAGGAAATTTAAACACATGAAGTTTCCAAGTGGTGTATTCTCATTAAAATAGTGAGTTGTACAGTATTTACATAATATACACCCTATCATACAAGGTTTTAATTGAGTTGACCGGTTTGACTCGTTGACCTTGACCGGCTTAGACTTGACCCGATTTTGACTATTGTCACACTATTAGGGTTATCTAACAAGGAAACCCTAATTTGGATGCTTAAGCCCTAAGCAACCCATGGACTCCTTTCCTTAAAGGCCTTGGACGATTTCTAATGGGTTTCCCCATAGAATTCGTCCAACCTTATTATATAAGGCAATCCATAGCCCAATTGCAATTATCTTATAATTACAATTCCAGTCCCTTAAATTTAATTAATCTCTTTTAGTCACAAAACTAATTACCAATTAATTCTTGACTAATATTAATTAAACAATATGATTTCTCCTTTAATATATTATTCTCATAATATATTAATAAATCATATTTAATCCTTTCTCTCCATAATTCATCCTATCAAGTTGCTTTGGTGAAGGCAACGCAAAAGGACCATGCACCATCGGGTTGAACTTTCCAGAAGGCTTAATCATGGCAATATGAGCCATAAAAATCCTAACTTTATGAAGTTACACACCTTATTCAAGCCCTACTCCATTTTAGGTCAAAAAGGACAAAAAAATAAGATCTTGTTTCATTGCATGTCTCCAAAACACTCTTTGGCTTTATATCCAAAAGATAAAACACTCTCGGGTAACATAATATTGATAAAGTTGCAAGCTTTATCTAAATTAATCCTTCTCTCTACTTTCACCAAAACCATAAAAGGAACCAAAAAGCATAAATTGTGCTAGATCTAAGAAGTTAAACCATCAAGATAGAGATTTAAACACTTACAAAGGTCCAAAAGATGCACAAGATGTTGGACCTCTTCAAGAATCACTTCACAAGCCCAAGGGATGATACTCTTCTTCCAATAATGCTACCAAACACACCAAGAATTCTTAGAGAAGAAAAGGAGGCTAGGTTTTTGCGTTTTTGCAAGAATGCTTCCAGAGGGATTGAAGTTGGGTTGAAGGAAGCCCTAACCCTATCATTCCTTAAATAGAGCTGAAAAATCGAGCCCTGCGATTTTTTTGGGCTCTTACGACGCCACACCATGACATAAATGGACACCACGTCGTGGTGACAAGGAAATCACCACGTCGGGGTAAGCCCATCACCACGTCATTGTTTGGGCTAAATGACAAAATCCAACTTTTGACCTAACACTCAAGATATACGTTCATAACAGGATTTAGATGTTATAATTTTAAACTTAATAAACTTTCAATAAATATAAATTAAATCTTATGGGTAAAATAGTTTTTTTTTTTTTTTTTTTTAATTTATAAGGACTAAAGACACAATAAAATTACTTAAAAAAGATCACATCTACAATTATATAAATGTTTGGACTTTACCAACAAAAAGGACAAACTATACGTCCTACTTTTGTAATTTTCTCTATGTTTTATGTTTTTAGGGTTGATTGACGGAGACTCCTATATAGTTATTTTACTACCACGCAGTACACCGTTTTCCTTTAAAAGATAGATGAATGCAACGAATCTGAGCCATCCAACTTAGTGGCAGCCCTCCACTCATTTCGTTATGATTTTCTTTTCTTTCCTTAGTCTATCATATTTCTTATTACCCAGATCTGTTTTGCATTCACCAACTCATTAGACACTTACAAAGTCAAATTTTCGTAATCTTTTACAAGAAATTAGACCTGGTTTTCTGAATTTGTTTGCTTTTAAGTTCAAATTAACTCTTATTTGATTCGATTTGTTGGAAAGCATCTGGATTTCATTGAATTTGATTTCCTGTAAAAAGCAACAAATCTCAGATCTGAGTTCGATGACTTATGTTGCTAATAAGAGTTCTGGTTTTGTTCTATATATGGTAAATGGGTGCAGATTTGACCTTTTTGTTTTAGATGTAGACATGCACATCCTTGATGTAAATATATTTCTCGATGTGTTCTTGAGTTTCAGAATTACAGATATCCGTATATTTCAAGAATTTCTAAGAATTTGTCATTCTGGACGGGTTCTCTTGAAATGCGTTACGACGAATACAAAATAAAATACATAATCTAAAGGTAATTTTGTTTATTTTGATCTATATGAATTTGCTTTTGATGTTTACCATTGCTTTGATTTGTACATAACTGTGTTGTCAAATGTGTAGGGCATGAATCAAAGTATATCAAAGAAATTAATTAAAGTATCTTAAAGAAATTAAAATGCTAAGTGGATATGAAGACGATGAAAATAAAGATTTGTGGCTAATTAATTTGAATCGAGGTGTATCAAAGAAATTATTGAAAGAGTAGCAAGAAAGAAATGTAATTTTTTTTGAACTATAGAAGAAAGCTAATTATGTATAGCTTGATTTTTTGTTGGATTTGTTTTATTTCACAAATTATGTATTCTGCTACTTTTAAATCATTTTAAATTCTGTTATGTTTATTTTATGTAGTTATTTTAGATTGTGTTGTTATGAGACATACTTTCTATCATGTTCTTTGGATTATATTGGATTTGAATTCATAGGTTTAAGAAAGTTTTTAGCAGTTGAATTTTCTTATACAGTAAATAATGAATAATAATAATAACAGTCGATGGTTCTTAATATTAGTAGAATGTTCCTATAAATAGCAAAAGTTGAAAAACAAAATGAAAAATGACGAGTAATATGGTTTTTTTACATGTATTTAATATGGTTTTTTTACATGTATTTAAGTTCCAAATCTTGGCACTTAGACTCAATGGAGTCCTAAAAAGAGTGTTGAACACCACATCGAGCTCCACATAAAACATCGACATGTCGAGGTGAAGGGGTGATGTTCCCTCTTTGGCAAGCTCAACATCAGCCTCCACCTCATATATGCTGAGCTCCACCACTTCCCACTCCCTTCTATTAGTGAAGGGTCAAACATTAAATAAAACTTGTTATTAAGAGTTTTATTGGCAAAATATTCTTTTATGTATTAAAGTTATGTTTGACACGTGTTATATATATATATATATATATATATATATATATATATATATATATATATATATATATAGAGAGAGAGAGATTTTTTTAGATTGTAATATTTAGCAGACTAAAAAATAGTTTTTAAGTTAGTTTATAAGATATCATTAAAAAAACTATTCAAACCATCGTATCAAAGAGCTTAAGGATTTTTTTTTAACTTTTTCAAATATAGTCTTAACAATAATAATAATAATAATAATAATAATAATAATAATAATAATAATTATCCATGTTAACCCTAATTTAAATTTTAAAAGTTAGGTCGTCTCCTTTAAACTTTTTCTTTGAACTAGAAACGATTCCTTACGTTGCGGGGTTGGAAGATATTCCTTTGTAAAGTTTGTTGTTGAATTGTTAAAGTACAATATGTTCAAAAATGAGAACATTTTTATAGATCTAAAGATTAACATGTTTTAACTAGACCTGACCATGACCACTACTCAACTGACCCTTTAAATGTTCTTCCTGGCTACAAATGACATTGATTCAAAAAACACATTCTGCCTATAAATGACACAAAAAATATGTTAATGCAATAAATAGCAACATGCTTCCATTTCTTCTTATTGTAGCATTGTACTTTTTCATGGTTGTATCAACAAGAAATGACTTTTTTTTTGTTCTTCCTTATGTCAATTTGTTCAAAGATGATCTGATATTTCTTTATCTTATTTGTTGAGAGTTGTATACATTTTGTTTCATGACCACTCATAATGTAGCAAGGTTACTTGGAATAACAATGGTGTGTGGAAATTAAGAGACAATTTCATAACTACCAAAATTCACTACACAAATATATCAAAATATAACAGCATGAAACAATAATGAGAATGCAAATTCTTTCATAAATGACATTGTATACTTATAGAATAAAGATTTTTTCAAGAATGACTTACTATAAAACATTGTATTCTTATAGAATGCGACACAAATTCAAAATATGATATTGTATTTTTATAGAATCTGACAGTAAAATTTATTTTTTTGTTTACTTTTTAACCTTAGATTCTTTAATAATGTTAATAATAGATAATTATTTTTTAATAATAAATAAAGTTTCAATGTAATTTCTTTTCTTCCAAATTCAACCTCAATTATTTATATCATATTTGGATATAACCCTGACTTTCTTCTCTTCTTCTAAAGCTCTACTCGTATCCCAAAAACCAAAAAAATCAAAAGGATACGCAATAAATATGAGTGGAGTGTTGGTATTGAAACAACGAATGCCTCTTTTAATCCATGGTTTGAATCATTTGCCAATGTTGGACCCAAATCAAAAAGGTTCATCTTTTACAATTAAGAGTTGGTCATTCTAGGAAAATGAATCAACATTTTTTTTTGGATTTTGTCTCTTAATATCAATAATATCACCATACGATTAGTATCTATAATATGTTTTATGATCAAGAATAGGTGAGAAAGGTGATGCCTTTGAGTGAAATCCGTTAGAATTTGGAGCTCAAAAAATAGAATTTCACTATTGTTTGAACTTTGAATTGTATCTCTTTATTAAAAAAAATCTATTTAAAAGCTTAAAAACATGGCTATTTTTGTCTTTCTCTTTACAAAATCGCATATTTTGCTCTTATATGCAAACATAATTGTGTATTTCATTTTAAAAACCAACTTTCTTGCATAAACCGAAAAAAAAAAAAAAATAATGAATCCTCGTAACATAAACAAGCATCTAATATTTTTGGAGCTCAGAAAGCAAGTGATTATTGAGAAATATGATGCAATTTTTGTCCATCAAAAAAGCAGGATTATCTGCCAACACATGTAATCATCAAAACTATCACTCTCTTTTAAGGTGAAAACAAACAGCTTACAATATTCAAAATGCTTCAAATACAAATTTCAATCTCTTCAAATACAAATTTCAATCTCTTCATGCTGCCACTGGTTTCTGTCAAACAAAATTATTATAATTAATTAATTATTATCAGTAAAAAAAAATAAAGTAGATTTCTATTTTTGATAATATATATAAAGCTCATTGCTATAATCGGTAAAGAAATGTAACTACGTCTCTATTAAGGGTTAAAAATAAAAGCAAGATTTTACTTTGAAAAAACTTATCCAATTATAGAAATATCATCCAAATACAAACTATTTAAATACTATAGAGTAAATTACATGAATGGTCCCTGTCTTACCTAAAAAGACTATTTTACCCTTGATTTTTAATTTTATTAAATAAGGTGAGGTAGGTAAGGTAAGGTGAGGTAGAAGTGGGGTTGACTGTTGGGGGTGTGTTCATTTAAAAAAAAAGCAGGATTATCTGCCAACACATGTAATCATCAAAACTATCACTCTCTTTTAAGGTGAAAACAAACAGCTTACAATATTCAAAATGCTTCAAATACAAATTTCAATCTCTTCAAATACAAATTTCAATCTCTTCATGCTGCCACTGGTTTCTGTCAAACAAAATTATTATAATTAATTAATTATTATCAGTAAAAAAAAATAAAGTAGATTTCTATTTTTGATAATATATATAAAGCTCATTGCTATAATCGGTAAAGAAATGTAACTACGTCTCTATTAAGGGTTAAAAATAAAAGCAAGATTTTACTTTGAAAAAACTTATCCAATTATAGAAATATCATCCAAATACAAACTATTTAAATACTATAGAGTAAATTACATGAATGGTCCCTGTCTTACCTAAAAAGACTATTTTACCCTTGATTTTTAATTTTATTAAATAAGGTGAGGTAGGTAAGGTAAGGTGAGGTAGAAGTGGGGTTGACTGTTGGGGGTGTGTTCATTTAAATAAATTAAAAATCAAGGGCAAAATAGTCTTTTTAGGTAAGACGGAAACCAAACGCGGAACAAAAACAAACAGTAGGAACCTTCCGAGTTAAAAAAATAAGTTAGGGACCAAACGTGCAAATTACCCCAAATCATAGGGACCATTCGTGTAATTTCCTCAATACTATAAATGGGTAGAATTTCAAAGTATAATGAAGTTTTGGGTAAAATTGGGTAGATTTTTCAAAGTGCATTAATAAGAAAAGAAATGTGAAAGTATAATGTTGTAATAGAAAAAAAAATGAAAGTGTTATGCTATAATACACAAATAAATGCTATTTCTTTCACTTAGCCCAAAATTATTGAAAATTTAAGGAAATGAAAATTTTACCTCTTCCTTCTTTCCTCCAGAGAAGAGCTTGTATCCACCATAAATAAATACTCCCCACCCCGTTAAAGAGACAATAACAAACTGAAAACACACACACACACACACACAGATTCATATCATCAGTAGGAGATACATCACAATTTCAAGAATAAGGTCTTTTTTTATCTGATCCCAAACTTATATAGAAATGATATAAAATTTAGAAACAACAATGTTCTATTACTTGTTAATGTTATTAAGTTCTATTAACCTAAGATCACATGAAACCCTAAAATCTTCAATAATCGCATTTTCAGAGAAACAAACTAATATCATGTCTCAACAAAATCCTAAAACTTGCAATCATCTCAATGTAAAAAACAGTTGAAAGATAACCCTCAAATCACACATTTACTAAAAAGAAACATCATGTGAAAACCCTAAAATCTGCAATAATCTAAGAGTTTCAAAAGATCAGACTCAAGTCACACATACGCAACAAAAATAATCTCACAGAATGCGAAAACCCTAAAATAGTTCATCATTTCAAAGTATAAACTGATACAAGATCAAACACGAATCACGATGACTCACATGCTCTTCCTTCCACTTAGACGGACTCATTGGATCTTTCCAGAAGTCAACCTTCGGTGTTCCATGAGGATCTGAAAACAATCAAACACCATTTAAGTCGCGTTCATTTGAGGCACACAGCTCTGAAACTGTGTTTTATAAGAACACATCTAATCTCAATAGTCAAATCCGATTAGTTTGTGTATTTCAATTGGGTGTTAGTGATTGAGAAAGAGAGAGAGAGCTATGGTGTACCGGCGGCGCCAGCGAGGCCACGGCGCTGTATAAGGGAAGCGGCTTGAGAAGCTGATCTAGGAGAAGAAAGTCGGAGAAAAGCTGCAGCTTGACGAGCCGCCAAGGATGAGGCCATTTTTGCAGAAGTGAAGTCGTTTGTTCCGATCGATGGATCGATCTTCCCGTAAATAAAAAATGAAGATTTGGGGGACGGCGACCGAGTACTGAAACAAGAGGAAGAGAGGAAAAGTGAAACGGTGTCGCACGGTGCTTTGTTTAGGTTATAAATTAGGGATATCCACCGAAATGATAACTATTTTTAAGGGTGTTTGGGATTTCACTATTTAAATGAGATTGTGTTTTTTTTTCGAAAGTTAATTGGTCATATTTATAAAAATAATAATAAGATTTAATAAAAGTAAAACCTTCCAAAAAGTTATGTTTTTTCTAAAAAGTTATTGACTAACGATCAAGGTTTTAAATGGCATAAAACATGATTTGACAGCAAAACTAAGCCTCAAACCATGATGAACATTAACAAACTATGACGTTTTTCAAGGCGTGAAAATTTTATATGCATTAAAAAAATAAATAATACAATTATAGAATTATATCAAATATATCTAGTTTTTAGAAATGATATATTGACATTTAAAATGAAACAGTTAACAAAAATTCTTTTGTTTTATGCCCAACTGTATAAAAAATAAAAAATAAAGAAATAAAGAAAAAAAACACCTTGAAAAAACTTTGCACCATAACACGTTAAGTCGCACCTTGAAAAATTATTGGGGTGTCACGCCTAACAAACCGTCTTGGACACTTTGGTAATAGCTACTCTATGTAATTACATCATTTCACACTTTGACAAGCTTTTTAAAACAATGCTAACCAGGAAGACCATCTCTAATGGATTAAACCTTTGGAGAGTTATATGAAATGCCAAGTAGGAAAAAGAATATATACATTCATTTAAATTTTAAAAAATTCATAAATTTCCATTACAAATCCATTGAACGATTGTATGACCATTCAACTCCACACTCTCTCTCCTCTTTATTATATTCATATTTATTTTATTAAATCCTCATACAACTCCCATTGTGGATGGCCTAATGGCCATTGATGTGAAAAAATTGGTTATATTTTATATGTTTTTTTCTAAGATTTTATAAAAATGAAATTTTCATAAAATTTTGTTCTCATTTGTAAAGTTATTCACTAATGAGTAATGATCATCAAATAAAAAAATTGGTCATATTTGATAATTTTTTTTAATATTTAATAAATGACTTAGGAGGGTAACTACCTCTTATCCGTGTTCACATATTGACAACTTCTTCTTTTTTGTACATAATAAAGCAACTAACTTGTTTTAACTGTTTAAATTACACCAATATTATCGGCTAATACCTGTTTTAACCAGTAACTCAAAGGGAAAATGACTTAGGAGGGTAACTACCTCTTATCCGTGTTCACATATTGGCAACTTTTTATTTTTTGTACATAAGAAAGCAACTAACTTGTTTTAACTGTGTAACATCCCAAAAATCATGACCAAAAATTTCGTTTTTAATTTAATACTAAAACCATAATTGTCAAACCATTAATTTAATACTCTGACATCGGGCCCCGCCTGGCATCAGGCCCCGCTCGGTATACAAATATGTCTATCTTAGGCTCCGCCTGTCTCCGGGCCCCGCCCGCTAAACACATACAATCATATAACATGCTAACACATAAAGAAACATACCCTACTGTATCCCTGTCCTAAGAAACAAACTCTGCTAATAATGAGATACGAGACATCGTCCGTACTCAGCTAGTGGTGACATACGGGACCTCGCCCACACTCACCTCCCTACCAGGCACATACAAATATCACACAGACAACAAATATAATCTAATATGCAAACATTTCTCGGGCACCCGCCCGACATCGGACCTTGGTCTGGAATAACATACTACTTATAGACTACATGGGCTGACATTGTGGCCTTAGACCCATTCACACAGTGAGGAGACTCACCTTGCATTGCTGAAGCCCTGGTTGGAACTAACTGAGTACGGACGAAGTTTCGTATCTCATTATTAGCGGAATATGTTTCTTAGGACAGGGATACAGTAGAGTATGTTTCTTTATGTGTTAGCATGTTATATGATTATATGTGTTTAGCGGGCGGGGTCTAGAGACAGGCGGGACCTAAGAGAGACAGATATGTATACCGAGTGGGGCCCGATGCCGGGGTATTAAATTAATGGTTTGACAATTATGGTTTTAGTATTAAATTAAAAACGAAATTTTTGGTCATGATTTTTGGGATGTTACACAGTTAAAACAAGTTAGTTGCTTTCTTATTTACAAAAAATAAGAAGTTGCCAATATGTGAACACGGATAAAAGGTAGTTACCCTCCTAAGTCATTTTCCCTTTGAGTTACCGGTTAAAACATGGATTAACCGGTAATATTGGTGTAATTTAAACAGTTAAAACAAGTTAGTTGCTTTATTATCTACAAAAAAGAAGAAGTTGCGAATATGTGAACATGGATAAGAGGTAGTTACCCTCTTAAGTCATTTTCCCTTTTTAAAAGTTATTCACTAATCAGTAATGACCATCAAGTTAAAAAAATATATTTGATGAGTTTTTATTAAATAGTTAATAAAAGTAAAAATTTCAACAATAAATGACACATGAGAAATTATATTAAAAATGTGAGAAATTAAATATTATCTGACATTTCTTTCTATCCATCCTTCTACCAACTTAAGATTATGATGAATATGTTAATATTTAATTAACTTTTATTAAATATAACACTTATAGGACGATGAATTGGAAAAAAATATAGAAGAATATTTAATTATTGCAAAAATATTGATAATTTATATAAGCTTAAAAACTTGAAAACAATCCAATCAACCTTACATCCTTTGGATTTATAGGATTTCATTAGTTTAGAGATTCAAAAAATTTACAAAAAGAAGTGTGTTTGGATAGGATCGTCTCTAAATCCTATTTTAGCTATTAGGCCTTTCCGTATGACACCCTCCTCACATGTGAAATGTTGAGGTGGCGGACATGTCCGCTAGTGAACATCGCCCCAGAGACGAGTACATATGATGTGGAGTGGACCGTTCTACTCTTGCTTACGTCTAATAGGATTGTTTCATCTCCAAACAACCACAAAATGGTCGTTGTCACCCTTTTCTGTATTAAAAAAAATATTTACTTTTCAAATTTAAACGATAGAATCTTAACTATAAATATTAACCATTTTATACATATTTCACACTACAAACACATCAACATCTTTCTATTTTCTTCAAATTATTGATCCAAACCAAAACAACACACCCACTCCAAACACACTAACCATCCCAAACACTCCAATGATCCATATGCACATCTTGGTTACATGCAAATGTTGACATCCCAATTCAAAAACAAACTCTATTCACCAACTTTTTATACCTACCAAACTACTACCAACAACTAAGACCACAACAATTTAATCAACCCGATTTTCAATCGTTTCAACAACCTTTTCAACCTCAACAATTTCATCTTAACATTCTCAACCTCAACAATTTCAAACACAACCATCTCAAATATCATTTTCTCAATCCCAACTTGTAAACCTTAAAAATGATGATGATGTCGAAAGGCTCCAAAAACTCAATGACCAACTAAAAAAAGAACCCTCGGGTATGGAGCGAAGAAGATGAAGAAGCTTTAGTGAAAGCTTGAATTTTCATATTGCAAGACCCGCAAACCAGCAATGCGCAATTGGGACAATGTTTTTGGAATCGTATTTTAGACCACTTTAATGTGCTATAAGGAAAGCAAACAAATCAGACGTATGACGCGGTCAATGAAAAATGGTGTGACATATGAGCGACTTGCACCAAATATAATGGCATATTTGAAAATCTAAAAATATATATATATATATACAAAAGTGGTAGCAACGATTTTAATATTTTATCAATCGTATGCTACCAATAGAAGCTTTCGAACAACGGTAAATATTCGGCAACCAAAAAGCGTGGAATGATTCTCGTGCGGGTCCAAAATGGGTCATTAATCTGGAGATGGCGCATTCGGAATCGACCATCGGCTCCAACAAAAGACCAAGAACTTCCGAGTCAGATGTGGGTTTTGGCATTGACCTCAATGATAACTTCGACAACATTGAGGGGGAAGGTCCACCTTCATCAACCATCGTGAAGGGACAAAGGGAAACTGACGACATCTTGATCCGGAAAAGCGAGCACCGACGAAGTACTTTCAGAAAAAATAAACAAAAATGTACTTTTCTCAAAAAAAAAAAATCAAAAAACGAAGAAAGTTTGTCGCAAAAAAATAGCACTTACCGATCTGCAAATTGTAAACAAAAAGCCCCAACCGCATCTTGACCCGGAAAATCAAGGAACATTTTTAAAAAATTCAACGACAAGTCCGCGGAATATTTGGCAATTAGGTTCTAAGGTTTTTAATATTTATGTTTTAATTTCTATGTTTTTTTAGTAATGTATGTTTAAATTTCTATGATTTTGAATAATGTAGTTTTCAGGTTCTATGTTTTTATGTTTTTTAAGCTACGTAGGTTTTAAATTTGTAATGTGGTTTTTAATGTAATGGTTTTTATTAGTAAATGTAATTTTTTTTATTTGTAAAATAATTATTTATGTTTAATAATTATATTTTTATTTAATTTAATGTCAAAAAAACAAAAAAAATAAAAAGATAAATAATATGGAGTGGTAACCATTTCCAAGATGTAGTAGTGTGGTCGGGAACAGGTAGTGAACATAACGCGACACAAATGTGGTATAGATATGACACTTTTCTAGTGAAGTTGTAGTGACCATATCTCTTAGAGTATCTACAATGATGAGTTCAATAGGAGAGTTGTAATACCCCATTTTCTCCTTATAGTATAAACAACCAACCATGTAAATAGATGTCTTTCATCAAAAACTATTTAGGATAAATAGTCCTAACAAAAGTCATGGTAATCGCAAAACCCAGAGCATGTGTAGAGAGAACGTCTGAATCTGACTTCATAAGAGGAAATTATGATTTTTACAAGTTTCAGTACAACAGTGTATGACATAGAAAGTGAAATAGAGATCGGTCAATTGTTAGGAAAAACAATCTAAATGAGAATTGAAGATCTCATCCATATGATTACATCAATATAAAGACAGTCGAGAAAAGAATTCATATAAGAGAGTTATGATTTTTTACTGGCGTTATCGGTCTAACCTTGTTAAAAATATAACTTTAAAAATAAGGTCTAAATTTACCGATGGAGTCTAAATGAAAGTTATAGATCTCATTGATAGCTACACTTGGATATAAAACCCATCGAAAACAAAGCTCATACGGAAAAGATATGGAATTTTTAAGAAATCAGAAATCTTCACGTGCAGTTGTACACATAGACTAGATGTGCGGCATGCACTGACACACCACCCAGATTTTTCCATGTGTCACTTTCTGCATGGATCCACGTCAACACCCCCGACCAATTGTGTGGCACGCACCTGACTATGTGCACGGCCTGCACCCCAAAATCAACTATAAATAGGAGAAGATTTTCATTAGTTTCTCACATCTCTTTTCCTCCAAAAACTCTCTGGTACTATCTCGTACTCTTAGTCCCTTTACTTTCTAGTTTCTGGCTACTTTAACGAGGCCTTGGAGCGGATAAGATATAGAACTTTCGGATCTCGGTTATGCCTGCATAATTCTTGATTTTTACTAGGATCCTTATTTGTTAAGCTACGCTTTTAGTGCAACTTGTATTTATATTCATCGCTGTTTGTTATGGATATAGAGATAAGATTTATCAGTAATTCTAGTTATAATGCTAATTGATCAACTTACAGGAGAGGTGTCTAGAATGGTCACATTGGCTTGGTTGCTGGAATTCAAAAAGGCTATACGCCGAAATGATTCTGCCTCCTGACTGTCTGGCCTCGCTAATCCTTATTTGATACAACTCTCGGTATTCATTGAGATTAGTGAAGGATCTAGTTTTCACTACCAGATCATCATACAAATTAATAGGATAATGTAACATCTCAAAAATCACAACCAATTTACACTTTTCAAATCAA
This sequence comes from Lactuca serriola, assembly GCF_051521515.1. Taxonomy (NCBI): domain Eukaryota; kingdom Viridiplantae; phylum Streptophyta; class Magnoliopsida; order Asterales; family Asteraceae; genus Lactuca; species Lactuca serriola. The sequence continues at coordinate 221,799,768 of NC_136415.1, read as the reverse complement.
CCCATTTACTAATAAAAGCGTTTACAAAACCATTATTTTCAAAACATTGTCAAAACAGAGTTTCCCAAGCACAATAACATAAAATCAGGATGTTCCCACAATCCTAGGAAGTACCTAAAAACATAAACAAAAACTGTATGCCAACACTTAGTGACTTTCCCCCAAAGTACCACCACACAAAATACATAACATAAACGAACAAGCATGTTGGGTCCAATCAGTCATCAGACTGAAATGCCCTCGGGTCCACAACCATCTGTCTAGATTTCCCCTGGCCCAATCATTCATCGGACTGGAATACCCTCATACCCTCAGTACAAGTCTCGCATGCCATTCGGGCCCTCAACTCATATCTGGAATGCTCCCAAGCCCTCAGTATGAGTCTGGCATGCCAATCGGCCCTCAGCTCATATCTGGGATGCTCTCGAGTTTGTTGGAAACAACACAAAGCAGTACAACCTCAACCCAACACAATATGTCGACATATACATCATAAATAAATATATAATCAGAAAACAGAAAAACAGGCAGATCTACAAGTCTCTACCACATAACAATATCCTATAAACTAGGATATAGATCTAACATATCACTATAGCATAACAACATACGGTAAACCAGGATATCAATCCAGTGGGTCGACGTTGGTGCCTTCGACTTGAAAGTACAGTGAAGAAACACTCACCTCACAATCTGAACAATAGCTGATGAGGTCCCGACTCCGAATCTCATCTCAAACTGTCACCTACTCATCATGGTCAATTCTTGAACACAATCGAAGATACCTAAAATACCCTTAAGTCAAACTTGGTCAGCTTTAGTTAAAGTCAAAGTCAAAGTCAAAGGTCAAGAAAAGTCAACCCAGACCGAGTACGCCCCGCATACTCACGATCCAGATCGGGCTCCCTTACGATTACGCCCGACGTACGACAAGCTACGCCTAGCATATGCAATGGCTTAACAACTTCATTTTGAGGGCTTACTTCCTTAAGTCACTACGTCAAACTTTCAGTCTTAACCCCAAATGGCATCCCAAACCATAAAGTTTCCAACTTTATGGTTCTATATGTCTAGATCAAGCCCGATAACAAAACCGTAACTTATCTTTACCACTAAAGCTCTTGTTGGCTTGCATGAAGGAATCTTAGGGGCCAAGATCACATTTTTATGACTTAAGACTGTTAAGGTACAAAGTCATTCTTGGATGTTATGTGTGCTTACCCTTTTGTTTGTGTGTAATGAGTTGTCTTTCCTATAAATAGAAAGTGGGTGGCACTCATTTTATGTAAGAACTTGTGAGAGATTAGTCTAGTGAGAGTATTTTTTTCATGACCCACTTTGTAATACTTTCTAGACTAATGAAAGCCTAAAACAAGATTATTTACATCCTTGTGTTCTTCGTGTTCATGATTCTTGTATGATTCTCTATATCATTTCATATTTCGCATTCGTCATCATGATTAACACCACTACATTTGGTATTAGATCGAGTGTTCTTGATTTTATCAAGAATTGATCCATGATGACAACATGATTTGAGTGAATCTTCATTGTTGTGGGTTCTTCATTTTTTGAGAAAGTTTGTGTTCTAGAAATTGAATTTTTCCTTGATTTTATCCATAATTTCATTTTCTCTCACTAGAATACTTGTTTGTATCACTTTCTCTCTCTAGAATTGGATTATATTCACTGTCTCTCTCTTCAGATCTCTTTGATTATCACTTTCTCTCTCTAGAAAAATCCAAGTTCTTATGATCATGGTGTATTTGGCTTATGATTCTTGGAGATGTCAAATACAAAGTGACTGAGAAACAATTTTATGGGTTATTGTTGAAAGGCGGGTTGATTAAATGGGAAACGTTGGTTTCTTATGGAGGCTTGAAATATAATCATGGAAGATTGATATTTCAACCACTTTTGAAGATTAGAAGTTTGATTGAGATCACCATGACTATGTTATCTTGGTGTGAAAATCAAAAGGAAGGAAAAGAAAGAGAATTATTCAAAAAGGAATATGTTTATGTTATTGAGGCATTCCAACCTGATGGTTGAGGGCCTAGGGTATTTCACCCCGGGGATGATTGGACCTATAGTATGTTGGCATTTTAAACCGATGGTTGAGGGCCTGGGGTATTCCATCCCGAGGATGATTGGACCCATAATATATTGGCATTCCAACCCGATGGTTGAGGGGCCTGGGGTATTCCAACCTGATGGTTGATTGGGCCCAAAGTATGTTGTTATTATAACTGTGCTATTTGTTATTGTTGGATTAGGTGCCTAAGCTCATAACTATATTTGGTATGTACTTTATTTGATTATGAGCATGGTCCTTTACGGTTTCCTTCACTCATGCAACTTGATAGGATGACCAGTGGAGAGAGAGAGAGAGTAGGATTTATTATATGAATAATAAAGTGGTACTCAAAATGATTTTATTAATATATTATAATATTAATATATTATTTGGAAATCATATTATTAATTAGTAATTAGTCAGAAATTAATTTGATATTAATTTTAGGATTAAAGGAACTGATTAATAATGGATGGACTATTTTGCAAATCAATGATAGTTGTAAAACTGGGCTGATGGACTCCATAGAGTTGAGTGGACGAAATTTATGGGTAAGCCCATAAGATTTCATCCAAGGGCTCTAAAGAGGAGGTCCATGGGCTGCTTAAGCCTTAAGCAGGAATTAAGGTTTCCTCCAGAAACCCTAGCAGCCCACCCAACTATATAAGGAACCCTTCTACATGACTATGCTAGAGAAACCCTAAGGATAGTCGATTTTCACCTCTCTCCAATTCATTCTTTGAATTGAGTGTTTGTGACTCCATTAGAGGTTCAACACTTGGGGCACTAGGCTTTCAGAAGTCAAGATCAAGCAAGGATTGTTATTGTTATTACAATATAACAAGTAAGGTAACCTTCCAACCCTTTTATATATATGAATTTCGAAATTATGTATGCTAGATCTATGGTTTTTCTTTGGATAATTGATTTGCATGTATAACTTGAGAAAAACCTAGATCCAAAGCAATTAGGGTTGCATGTGCACCATCGGAATGTTGTAATGCTCAAAACCCGTCAGTGGTATCAGAGCCTAGGGTGTTTTTTTATTATATTTGATGTATTTTTGAATTGTTCAAAACTAGAAGAAAATCGTTTTTGGACTCTGCCTGATGAACACGACGTGTTCATAGTTGTACACGACGTGTTGGTCTTCCACGACATGTTATGGCATAACATGACGTGGAGACTCATCTGTTGGCAATTTTTTCGTTTTTTTGGCCTAGATTAGATTAGGATAATTACCATAAGTTGTTTTTACTGATTAAATTCGAATTTTATAATATGGTAATGAATATCCTCATCTAACTGAAAAATAATTGTCAAATTTTAAGACAATTATGAGATTTTATGATAAAATAATAATTTGTAAAATTTGATTTGAATTTTCTTGCCAAATAAAAGAAAAGGTCAAATTTAGGATAAATATAAAAATATATGATTAATTTAATTGTTTTAAATTTGATCTAGAAGTTTTAAAAAGTTTCAAAATTTACCTTTAAGTTTTGGAATTTAAAAAATTTGATTAAAAGTTTTAATTTTGAGATATTAAATTCTAAATCCCTAGTATTTTAAAAGTTTATAATTACACCCACATGGATTTTATTAATTATTTAATTAAATGTTCTAATTAAAAGACTATTAATAAATCCATAGATAGGTTTAAATTTAATTAAAATTAAAAGATTAATTTATTAAAAGTTAAACCACTTAGTATTTTAAAATTTTAAAATACACACTTATACTATTATAATATTAATGGTTTAATTTATATATATATATATATATATATATATATATATATATGTGTGTGTGTGTGTGTGTATATATATATATATATATATATATATATATATATATATATATATATATATATGAACAACGCCAGTCTTATCGTTAGTAGGCCTCATTCATGAAGCTGGTCTATAAAGGGTGTTTAAGGAAGTGGCCTGTAAAATGACCGCCATTGGGTATACACTCTTACCCACCGCACCCTTGACTAGTGGAGGCTCGTTAGTCGAACGGGTAGGATAGGACACTAAAATCTCATTAAAAGTATAATGAATTATAAAGTAACTAAATGCTTTTATAAATTCCCAAGTCTTAGTTAATTGAGGAAAATGTGAATTTGATGATAACCCATGAAATTACACATTGCACCTTATTGGTCAGTTAGTGGAGCATGTATGGTTAACCGACACACTAATGTGGACTAACGGAGGAGGGCAATGGGTTTCTCGTAAATTATCGTTGATCAATGGAGCATGTGTGGTTAACCAGCACATTGATTAGGTGATAAATGACATCGAGAGTACCAAGCTAATTTGCTGGTTATTCACACCCTGTTTGTGATCCTCGGTATCCCAGTCACAAACTTGAAGGGCATAATCGAGATTAAACATGCCATTGAAAAGTTCAATGAATCTCAAAGGATCAATGAGTTTCATCTAAAACCTAATTCGTTTAAAATTTTGTTTTCATGGTGGAATTGGTAAATCGTCATTTACCTACTTTCAAATAATTTGCAATTGGATTACGACATCCCTCTTCCGAATTGTGAATTATTGTGTTGGGTTCTAGCCTTAATATTTCATTTGGGTGTTATATTAAGGATTAAATCAACTAATTTGAATTTCTCCTTTTATAGATGTCTGGTTCTGAAAACTATGGTCTTCCTCATCCTTTTGGAAAAGACTTTCCTTCTAAAGATGATACTCCACATGTCGATCAAGGTGAAAGATCAATCCCTTCTTCGTGCAAAGGTGGAACTGGAAATCATAGTTCTCTTCCTCCACCTCCTCCAGTGATTGTCTGAGACCCACGTTTTCGTCAACTTGAAAAGTTCAAGGTCACTCAAGCCCTATTGGCATGCAAGCATGAAGATGGAAACTATGTGTGTGTACATGTTCTAATCATGAAGTCACACCTTGACACATTGGGTGTGACAACCCAAGTTGTTCCGTTACATTTCCCCGTTACCGTTAACGGAATATTCCAGTTTATAAAAGTTCCGTTAATTAGAGGTCGTAAGTTAAATGAACATTTCAATTTTTTATATTTAATAATGTCGTTAAGTCGTGATAAATGGGAATAAAAACACATAACACACATTTCCATTTAATTGGAAAAGTCAGTTTTTATTATTACGACCACTAAATCGGGCGTGACCAAAAGCCCCGTTTAACGGCAGTATTGGGTAGAATTCCACTGAGCTCCAACTCCCACCCATATATATAGGGTTTACTCTCGGAGAGTAAACTCCATTCCTAAGCCATACACACCTTTAGACGCTACCCGGGACACCCAAACACTTAACCAAAGTGTTTTCCGCTCCTTTGAGTGCGTATACTTGTTTAATTAGTATTAAATATACTAATTGTATGTGAACATATGTTATCATATGTTAAATAGGTCATTATGTGTGTTCGAGTCCTTGCGTGACACCGAACGCCCAACCGGCACCCTCGTCGGACCTACTTACACCAGGTGAGTTCATACCCGTGAATGAACATTTTAAATGTTTTTACATGTTTTATAGGGGGGAATACAAGCTAAACATGCCAGTTATCATATCAATCACATGTGATTGATAACCCGCATGCACAAGTTTTTACCACACTTTACACTGTTTTACCGAGTAGGACACTATAATGATTTTCAAAAGGGATTTCAATTGTTTCAAACTCTTACTTATACTGTTTTATTCAAAAAAATCATTTCAAACCGATTTATAATGGTTCCAAGGATTTCTAAAGGTTTTCACACTGATTTTACCAAAGAATACAAAATGCGATTTTCCTAAATATAAAGGTTTTCCAAGGTTTTCATCAAATTTCTCTTTCACGTCGAATACTTATACTTGTTAGTTACCGCTGCTTCGCTTTCACTTATTGTAAACTCCTACTTGATAACGCAATTCTTTCGTGATACACTTATACCTAATGGACGCTTATACTTATTCACACTCTTACTTAGTGATACGATTCTACTTCACTTATACTTGATATCGCCTCTACTTCACTTATACCCGATACGCTCTTACTTCACTTATTGTCGTCTCTACTTCGTGATACGCTTATACTTATTCGACACTTCTACTTCACTTGCGACTGCTCCTACTTCACTTTTTAGACACTCCTACTTCACAAGAATCACTTCTACTTGATACACACTCAGTCGTAGTTAGATGTATGTCTGTGCTTATATAGGTACATATAAGTAATGATTGAAAGACTTAGGAAGGCTCGTCCGCCCTATTTCATTTTCTTCGTTGAGATGTGGTCTGGTGGGATCGGATGGCCGTTCGAAGTTCGTTTGATTCATTAGTTATATATTATGTATATGAGTATGGACATACATGAATTCTCTAGTCAGTTCAGTTGAGAGTCTCTACCTCTAGTCTACACTTACATTAGAAACACACTACCCACTATTTGGAAGTCTCTACCTCTAGTTCAACACGTACACACTACCCACTATTTGGAAGTCTCTATCCACGATTTGGGATGCATCTTCAGGACACGGCCTTCTCCGTCGTCTAGTTGGTAACCAGAATCTCCTGTAGGGAGAGCGGACATTGTGTGTATAGATCTATACGGGATTGACAACCCCGCACCCAGACTGCTAGCTATAGTCCCGGCCTACCAAGCCAACGGGTGACAAATGTCACATTATAGACGCTTGTAGGGCGTCTGGAACTCTAGTCAGTATGGTTACGAGTATCCCGGGTTACCTTATAATTCATTGGCTTTAAGGTAATGGTATTTCACCGACAATTTACACTGTATGCTGGTAACTTATTTTCAGAGTCACACTGTTTTGACCTTACAAGACGTATCTTTCATTTGATACTGTCGGGGGTCTGTATTCACTGTTTTGACCTTACAAGACGTATCTTTCATTTGATACTGTCTGGGGTCTGTATTCACTGTTTTGACCTTACAAGACGTATCTTTCATTTGATACTGTCTGGGGTCTGTATTCACTGTTTTGACCTTACAAGACGTATCTTTCATTTGATACTGTCTGGGGTCTGTATTCACTCTTTTTGACTTTACAAGACGTATCTTTCATTTGATACTGTCTGGGGTCTGTATTCACTGTTTTAGACTTTACCAGCTGTACCTTTCATTTGGTACCTTCTGGGGTCTGCGTCTCTATTTGTTAGACTGAACCAGGCGTGTCGTTCATTCGATACTTTCCTGGAGTCTATGATTCCTTTGCCTTAGTCAACAGTCCTCACTGCTGAGGCATATTGTAACACCGTGAATTTAAAAATAATTTTTCACAAATTATAAAACATTTCTCATTAAATTTTCATAAAAACATTAAGTTTAAATCCCAATTCACATCATACAAAATCCCAAGATCATATATATATCAAAAATCCCATGCGTGTGTACAGATCCAGCCGGCGCCTTCCCACGATCATCGCTACTACCTGAAACAACAACACTAACACTGTAAGCACAAAGCTTAGTGAGTTCCCCAAAATACCACATAAACATATATTAGCCACTTGAGGCTATAACTCTATAGGTCCGTGCACCCAAGCTCTGTGAACCCTCAGGTTCTAACTCTGGGAACCTTTTGGTTCCAACTCTGTAAACATGCACACCATAAATCACATAGACATCATGCAGTACAACACATAGAATACACATAACATACTCATACTCTGACACATAACTCTGATTACCTACTCAAGGTAAAGTATAGTGAGAAGACTCACCTCGGGTATCTCGATAACTCGCGAATCCTGGAAAACACTCGTGCTTGATCCTCCGAGCTATAATCCTCCTATAACATCATATATCTCTTAATTAACACTTTTACCACTAAGGTTGACTACTCCTATCAAGTAAACACTGGTCAACTCTGGTCAACGGTCAACGGTCAACTTTGACCGGACTCGGCGAGTGCACTAGGGCGACTCGGCGAGTCTATACGTGTTCACTGACTCTCTAGGATTCTCTTTTGACACGTCGAGTACTCCCCTGACTCGACGGGTTCCACCTGGCATGAATCGCGGGGCCACCACGACCCAACTCGCCGAGTCTCAAGAACAACTCGGCGAGTCCCAGCTCGACTCAGTCCACCTGTCAACCCTCTCTAACTCTCCCTGACTCACTGAGTCAACCCATAACTCGGCTGGAACACTCACTGAGTGGTCAAGGACAATCTTCATGCTACTCGCCGAGTCTGAAGACTACTCGGCGAGTCTGTTCTTCAGACTCGGCGAGTCCATGCCATGCATCAACTCAAACTAGCTACTACGGTCAGATCCGCACCACCCACTCATAGATCTGGCCCTCCTAAGCTTATTCATCACGTAAAGTTCATATCTTGGTTACCATACAACACCTACAAGGCTCTTTTTGGAGAAATGACCTCTAAAATGGCAACCCTAGCCTCCCACCCAAAAGGGACGGCATAAAGCATGACATTAGGGACTCTCTGGACCTACTAAGGTCCAGATCTAAGCACCATATCCCCATGGGACCTCTCACACTTCCAATACAAAGTAAATAAGGCATGAAGAAACCCTAGATTTGACCAAATCAACAAAAATACGGAAATAAGCTCTGAATGATACCTCAAGAAGCCTCCTCTGATGAAATGAAAGAAGATCCAAGCTCCCCAACTCTTCTAGCTTGACTTTCCTCTTCCTTTCTTGCAAAAATACACAAATTTGGTGAACTCACACGAATCCCTCAGCTGCTTTGGTGCTCTCAAGATCCAGGTAGCCGCAATGAAGGGCCATAAGGTCCTTTAAATAGGGCTTAGGACCGGGAAATTAGGGTTCCATTAAACAGCGAGGACTCGCCGAGTCCGGGCGCGAACCCGCGTCCTGAACCGCGATCCTACTCGGCGAGTTTGAGCTCCAACTCGCCGAGTCCCCTCACAAACTCCAAAAAAATATAAGCATAAAAGATACCTGGAAATCCGGGCTGTTACAATTCTCCCCCACTAGAACTAGACTTCGCCCTCGAAGTCTCGCTCTGCAAATAGCTCCGGATGCTGCTCACGCATCTCACGCTTCGGCTCCCAGGTCCTCTCTGATCCCTTCCTGTGTTGCCACTGGACCAACACTAGGGGTACCTCCTTGTTCCTCAGAACCTTGATTTTCCGATCTCTGATGGCCACTGGTCTCTCGGCATAATTCAGGCTCGCATCCACCTGAATATCCTCTAATGGAACCACTGCCGACTCATCGGCTATACACTTCCTCAGCTGCGACACATGAAAAGTGTCGTGAATCTGCCCCAACTCTGCTGGCAAATCCAAACGATAGGCTACCCGGCCTACCCTCGCGATCACACGGAATGGACCAATATACCGGGGCCCCAACTTGCCCCTCTTCCTGAATCGAATCACTCCTTTCCAAGGAGAGACCTTCAGGAGAACAAAGTCGCCGACCTGAAACTCAAGCTCGGACCGACGCCTGTCTGCATAACTCTTCTGTCGGCTCTGAGCGGTCAACAACCTCTGTCTGACCTGCTGAATCTGCTCTGTCGTCTGAAGTACGATCTCTGTACTGCCCATCACCCGCTGACCGACCTCTCCCCAACAAATAGGGGTCCGACACCTCCTCCCATACAACAGCTCAAAGGGTGGCATACCAATGCTCGAATGATGGCTGTTGTTGTAGGAAAACTCTGCCAAGGGTAAATACGCATCCCAGCTACCCCCGAAATCCAACACACATGCCCGGAGCATGTCCTCAAGCGTCTGAATCGTTCGCTCACTCTGACCGTCTGTCTGGGGATGATATGCGGTACTAAAATGCAGTCTAGTACCCAACTCCTCATGAAATTTCTTCCAGAATCTGGAAGTGAAGCGCACATCACGGTCCGAAACAATCGAGATTGGCACCCCATGCCGAGATATCACTTCCCTCACATACACCTCCGCCAATTTCTCTGCTGAAGAACTCTCACTGATGGCAAGGAAGTGAGCGCTCTTTGTCAACCTGTCCACAATCACCTAAATTGCGTCAACTCCTCTGGTAGTCCTCAACAATTTGGTGATGAAATCCATAGTGATCTGTTCCCACTTCCACTCGGGAACCTCCAATGGCTGCAACTTGCCATGCGGCCTCTGGTGCTCGGCCTTAACCCTACGACAGGTCAAGCACCTCTCAACAAACCACACAATATCCCTCTTCATACAGGGCCACCAATACTCCTTTCTCAAATCCAAATACATCTTAGTGGCCCCCGGATGGATCGAAAATTTCGACCGATGAGCCTCCTCCATCAAAATGGTACGCGTTCCTCCCACAAACGGTACCCAGATACGCCCCTGAAATGTCATAAGCCTCTGACCATCGGTAACGAAATCTGAAACCAAACCAACAACCCTTTCCCTCTTCTGCATCTCAGGTTGCACAGCCTCGGCCTGTGCCCCGCGAATGGCGTCCAATACCGGAGCTATCACGGTCAATCTCAAACATACCTCCCGCAGCGGGGTGCTCTCCGCCCTGCGGCTCAATGCATCGGCTACCACATTAGCCTTGCCCGGGTGGTACAAGATCTCACAATTATAATCCTTGACCACATCCAACCACCTTCTCTGACGCATATTTAGGTTGGGCTGATCCATCAAATACTTCAAACTCTTATGGTCCGTGTATATCGTACACCGAACCCCATACAAGTAGTGACGCTAAATCTTGAGGGAGAACACCACTGCCCCCAACTCCAGATCATGGGTGGGATATCTTGTCTCATGAGGCTTCAACTGCCTCGTTGCATACGCTATCACATGCCCCCTCTGCATCAGCACTGCTCCCAATCCCAAAATCGATGCATCACAGTATACCACAAAGTCCTCCATCCCTTCCGGGAGAGCTAACACCGGGGCTTCGCACAACCTCTGGCGAAGTGTCTCAAAGGAGGCCTGCTGCTCGGGGCCCCATGAAAAAGCAACACCCTTCCGGGTCAATCTGGTGAGTGGCACTGCGATCTTGGAGAAATCCTTAATAAACCTCCGATAATACCCTGCCAACCCTAGGAAACTCCTGATCTCGGATGGTGACTTCGGCACCTCCCAACTCATCACCGCCTCAACCTTGGCCGGATCGACCAATATCCCTTCCTTATTAACGAGATGTCCTAAGAACTGGACCTCCCGCAACCAGAAATCACACTTGGAGAATTTGGCATAAAGCCCCTCCGATCTCAGAACTCCGATAACCTCTCTCAAATGCTCCTCATGCTGCTCTCTAGATCTCGAATATACCAGAATATCATCGATAAATACAATCACCGACCGATCCAGCATCGGCCTACATACTCGGTTCATGAGATCCATGAACACTGCCGGGGCATTGGTGAGCCCAAAAGGCATCACCATAAACTCGTAATGCCCATAACGCGTCCTGAACGCTGTCTTCTGGACGTCCTCATCCCGCACCCTCACCTGATGATATCCAGACCTCAAATCGATCTTGGAGAACCAAGATGCTCCCTGCAACTGATCGAACAGATCGTCGATCCCCGGCAACGGATAACGGTTCTTGACCGTTAGCTTGTTCAACTCCCGGTAATCAATGCACATCCGGTGTGAACCATCCTTTTTCTTGACGAACAGGATAGGTGCTCCCCACGACGAGCTGCTCGGCCGAATAAACCCCTTCCCCAGCAACTCCTGAAGCTGCGAGGATAACTCTTACATCTCTGGAGGTGCAAGGCGATAAGGCACCTTGGCGATAGGCGCGGCCCCCGGAACCAAATCGATACTGAACTCCACTTGCCTCACAGGAGGCACACCTGGCAACTCCTCGGGAAACACATCCGGGAACTCACGCACCACCGGAACCTCCTCAACTGAACTCGGCCTCTCGGTATCCACCCGCGTATCCATCACGTACGCCACAAAACCCTTACAGCCCTGCTGTAGACACTGCCTCGCTCTAGCGGCCGAACAAAACGCTGATCCTGAACGTGTACCCTCGCCGTACACCGAAAGAACTCCTCCACTAGGGTCTCGTATGGTCACCAGATGACGCTCGCAGTCGATAACCGCACCAAATCTGCTCAACCAGTCCATGCCCACAATGACACAGACATCACCCATCGCAATATGAACCAGATCAATCGGGAACTCAACATAGAAAATCTCGACTACGCAACCTCGAAGAACCTCCGTGGCATATATCATTCTCTCATCAGCTATGGAAACTCTCAGAGGCCGACTCAACGCCTCACGACTAACACTGATATGCTTACTAAAAGCCAAAGATACAAATGACCGACTCGCACCTGAGTCAAATAACACCAAGGCAGGTATAGAATTCACAAGAAAAGTACCTACGCATAACATAACATAAGCATAATATCTCATCATCAAAATAAATACATGAAAGAATACATACCAGCCACGACATCGGGCGCTGCGCGGACCTCCTCCGCGGTCAGCTGAAAAGCTCTCCCTCGTGCCCTCGGCGCCTCGACCTTCACCGGCCGACTCTCTGTAGCTCTGATGGCGGCAGGGGCAGATCCCTGAGGTGCTCCCTGAGATGACCCTCGCAACTGCGGACACTTTGCCTTCCGGTGTCCGGTCTGATTGCAGTGGAAGCACACTGCAAACCCCTTGGGGCAATCCTTGGCCATATGCCCCTCCTTGCCACATTTGTAGCAAGATCCCGCTCTGCAGACTCCATCGTGACCCTTGCCACACTTCCCACAAGTGCGGCCCTTCTGGCTCCCTGGTTTGGGATCAGCGGGTTTGGCCCGCTTGGCTGCCGGCTGAGACTGTGCCAGTCGCCGATCCCTTCCCTGAGACTCCGCATCCTCCCTGGCCTGAGTCTCGAGCTCAATCTCCCACTTCCGGGCATTTGCCTGAAGCTCAGCAAATGTCCGGTACGAGGAGTTCGCCGTGAACTCCCGAATATCCCGCCTCAGAACGCTCAAATAACAGCTCATACGTGCCTGCTCAGTGGACACGTGCTCAGGGCAGAACATCGCCCTCTCATGGAACATCCTGGTGATCGCTGTAACTGACTCAGTACCCTACTTGAGGGTCAGAAACTCCTGTGCCAAACGCTCCCTCTCCACCTGGGGAACGTACTCATCTCGGAACATGACAGTGAACCTCTCCCAGGTCATTGCCGCAAGCTCAGCAGGCGTATAATGCGCCGTCACAAACTTCCACCAGTCCTTCGCTCCTAAGCGAAGCTGGTTCAGCGCGAACCGAACCTTCAAATGCTCAGGAGATGAGCAAGTGAAGAAGCACCCCTCTATATCAGATATCCACCTCATAGTTGCCACCGGATCCTGGGTCCCATCAAACTCTGGTGGTTTTGTGTTGCTGAACTCCCGGAACAGCAACGCATCACCACCTTGCGGCCTCGCGGCAGCAATCGCTGCGGTGGCCGCTGCAACAACAGCCTCAGAAAGAGCGGCATAACGCTTGTCAAAGGTCTCAATCAGCGTGGTCTTAATAGACCCGAACATCTCTGGTATCTCTGCCCTGATGGCCGCAGCCACCTCCTCGTGGATGATCTGGCGGATCTCCTCATCACTGGCATCACTGCTCTCAGGCATCAAACGTGTCCTCACCATGATCTACCTCTGAAATACAACATACGACAAATTAGAACCCTTTCGAGCATACTCACACTCGACAACCCATTCCTCCTTGATCCTTGGTATTCCAAAGATTCTTACTTGGGCTGTACACCGCTCCGGTGCTTTCAGTAGTACGGGCCCAATACTACTGTCCACACCGTATCAGAATACACCCCAAGTCCTCCTCTTCGGATCCCAAATTCCAAGTACTCTAGCATGCATAGACCTCCCTCTAATAGATCTCTCACAAGCCCCTCGCTGCTACCTACTCACTCTCAAGCATCTCATAGCAGCTCACCTCTTCCTAGGCTAAGGCATCACAAATCAGGCCACTCTAGTCCTAATAGGAATACCTAGCCTACTCTAGCATGCAGATACATCATATCAATATCAATATCACATAACATAAGGGTATTTTGGGAAATCACCGTTCGGGCGCGAACTGATCGTACACACAACTCTGCTTTGCGTTTCTTTTCAAAATCTTTTACTCTTTTTGAAAATACTTCTCAAGTCCTCAGTTTGAGTTTAAATACGCCCGAAGGTGTACTCGAATCCCTCAAACCAAGGCCCTGATACCAACTTGTAATACCGTGAATTTAAAAATAATTTTTCACAAATTATAAAACATTTCTCATTAAATTTTCATAAAAACATTAAGTTTAGATCCCAATTCACATCATACAAAATCCCAAGATCATATATATATCAAAAATCCCATGCATGTGTACAGATCAAGCCGGCGCCTTCCCACGGTCATCGCTAGTACCTGAAACAACAACACTAACACTGTAAGCACAAAGCTTAGTGAGTTGCCCAAAATACCACATAAACATATATTAGCCACTCGAGGCTATAACTCTATGGTTCCGTGCACCCAAGCTCTGTGAACCCTCAGGTTCTAACTCTGGGAACCTTTCGGTTCCAACTCTGTAAACATGCACAACATAAATCACATAGACATCATGCAGTACAACACATAGCATACACATAACATACTCATACTCTGACACATAACTCTGATTACCTACTCAAGGTAAAGTATAGTGAGAAGACTCACCTCGGGTATCTCGATAACTCGCGAATCCTGGAAAACACTCGTGCTCGATCCTCCGAGCTATAATCCTCCTATAACATCATATATCTCTTAATTAACACTTTTACCACTAAGGTTGACTACTCCTATCAAGTCAACACTGGTCAACTCTGGTCAACGGTCAACTTTGACCGGACTCGGCGAGTGCACTAGGGCGACTCGGCGAGTCTATATGTGTTCACTGACTCTCTAGGATTCTCTTTTGACACGTCGAGTACTCCCCTGAATCGACGGGTTCCACCTGGCATGAATCGCGGGGCCACCACGACTCAACTCGCCGAGTCTCAAGAACAACTCGGCGAGTCCCAGCTCGACTCAGTCCACCTGTCAACCCTCTCTAACTCTACCTGCTCACTAAGTCAACCCATAACTCGGCTGGACCACTCACTGAGGGGTCAAGGACAATCTTCATGCTACTCGCCGAGTCTGTTCTTCAGACTCGGCGAGTCCATGCGATGCATCAACTCAAACTTGCTTCTGAGGTCAGATCCGCTCCATACACTCATAGATCTGGCCCTCCTAAGCTCATTCATCATGTAAAGTTCATGTCTTGGTTACCATACAACACCTACAAGGCTCTTTTTAGAGAAATGACCTCTAAAATGGCAACCCTAGCCTCCCACCCAAAAGGGAGGGCATAAAGCATGACATAGGGACTCTCTGGACCTACTAAGGTCTAGATCTAAGCACCATATCCCCATGGGACCTCTCACACTTCCAATACAAAGCAAATAAGGCATGAAGAAACCCTAGATTTGACCAAATCAACAAAAATACGGAAATAAGCTCTGAATGATACCTCAAGAAGCCTCCTCTGATGAAATGGAAGAAGATCCAAGCTCCCAAACTCTTCTAGCTTGACTTTCCTCTTCCTTTCTTGCAAAAACACACAAATTTGGTGAACAATGGCCTCTTATCTCACTCACACGAATCCCTCAGCTGCTTTGGTGCTCTCAAGATCCAGGTAGCCGCAATGAAGGGCCATAAGGTCCTTTAAATAGGGCTAGAACCGGGAAATTAGGGTTCCATTAAACAGCGAGGACTCGCCGAGTCCATTCCTTGGACTCGTCGAGTCCGGGCGCGAACCTGCGTCCTGAACCGTGATCCTACTCGGCGAGTTTGAGCTCCAACTCGCCGAGTCCCCTCACAAACTCCAAAAAAATATAAGCATAAAAGATACCTGGTAATCCGGGCTGTTACACATATATTATTCCCTAATGTCTCTTGCTTTCTTTAATAATCAAATTCAGTATTTTGATAATGATAGCAATTAAGGGAAAACTACTTTTTACCACATAACACTGACCAGTCTTGGTAGAAGGCTGCTTTTATTAAAGAAAATATAGGATTTTCTGGAAAGAACTCTAATACACAGTAAACACTTAAACTACTACTTTACAAAGTTATTTGAATAAAATGTCACTAAATACTTATGAACTCACCAGCATTTGTAAAAATGCTGATACTTGCTTTTCAAATAACTTGTATTCTCAGGTCAGCAATTAGACAGGTACACCCCTGGAGCTGTTGATGAAGATGACTTAGTACCTTGCTTTACTTACTATATTTGTTTGTATATTTTGATACCTTGTAATGTAACCATGTAAAATTATTACTATTAATGCAATGTTTTGTTGTAGTTTGATTACTATATGCATGTGTTGTGATACTTGACATGACGTCATCCACCCCAGAACGTTTCCGCCGTTCCGGTTTTGGGGTGTGATAGATTGGTATTAGAGCATTGTTTATAGTGAGCTAAGTATATCAATTCATAAAAGATATACAACCTATAAACACAAAGGGATAAAACACTCTGACCAAGAATTATACTTTAAAATATAACCATATTTTACCAAAGTATAATAACATCCAAAATCTAAATACCCGAACACAAGTATCACAAGAAGAACAAGAATAAAAGTCTTCGGATGTTGAGCATTACCGTCAAACCTGGGCAGTTATGTAATCGTAAGCTGGAATAAATGTAACCTGATCAACTACATTTATTCGAGATGCGATGAACGTGTGCTCGGGAGTGATAGTGGTGTGCAGCAGGTCTAAAACTTACCAACTAGGAATGCTAGAGCCAAACATAAAGTTAAAATACTATAGGAGTATTTTGGAACACTAAAAGATTCACACTAATCCCAGAATCATATCCAGAAGATAAGAAATCAAACAAGAATTAAAATACCATAGGGGTATTTTAGAAAACATAAACAACCTTGGGTGAATAACTAAAAAGATCGTTATTGATATACCTACGACTACAGAGGGTGTACTCCCAAGGTTTTACATAATAGGGATCCCATAGGCTAAGAATGTGTGGTTTCGCTCTATTTCCTTTTCCTCGTTGGAATGTGGTTCTAGAGTAGTATCACATATTCGAAGGCCTATTGGATCTAAGTATATATGATTTGTATACCCTGTGTAATCGTAGCAGGACTCGATATGGATCATACAGTGGAATGTTAATAATCTCTTAGGATTCTTTAGACATTTCCATTCTCGCGCGAACCCTGTAAACAACCCTATCCACTTCAGTACTCGACAGAAGAGTTGATTCCGACCCCGAGGAGGTTCATTGAGAAGATTTCCTGTTCGGAAAATAAATGAACTGGGTCGAGACTATTGAATGCACCAAGTGCCCATATTCTTTTAGGGACATTGGTGAGAAATTCGCCTAAACTTCGGAGATTCCCAGTCATCCATCATGAAGTGATGACACCCAGAGTTGGAATCATAAGGAAGGCGGAGTAGAAATTCAAAATGTCCATACGAGAAGAGAACCCTAGGAAACTACCCGAAGGAAACCAACGCCGATTCCAGTCAAAGATACGAGGCAGACCGAGGGAGCCAATATATGGAACCCGGGAATTGTCTTTTCCTCGTGTTCGTCACGCTAATACACCCATAAAATAATACAATTTAGTGAGTTAGTGGTTACACCACTCACGCTATGTGTTAGGTAAATCGTCGTTTCCCGTTGCCAGATACACGATTAGGGCGGATCCCCGCATCTCTATTGAGAGAATTTTAGCCATCTGCCCTTGTGAGCCTCTCTTTCCATAGTTTCGTTCTGAACCGTTCTCAAATCTCTCCAGGCCGGAGAGTGAAACCTTTCCCAGTATAAAGGTAACTTAGTAGGAACGACTCGCATCTTATGGCCTTTTTCCGATACTCATACACCCACTTCGATTACCAGGACTACATCATAGGGATGTAGGTCGACACTCAGACGACCAGTACCCAAGGCACGGGAAAAATTTATGCCTAATACGTTAAGGACAGAAATGTCCAGGGTTAACCATCGTCTCTCATTACCTTGTATTCCTTTCCGTGTGGGAAAAACCATGCCACCGAAGAAGCGTAACCAATCCACAAGCAAGAAACCTACACTCTTATTCAATGAAGCTACGTTCTAAGCTGCAGTCTCAGCAGCCGTAGCAGCTGTCATGGCTCACCTGAATGCTAACACCGCCAATGTTAGCAAGGGCCTTGTCGGGATTTCAACCCTGGCGATGGACAGCAGCAACTAACACTTTCATACCCAGCCACCCAAGAACCTCCATTGAACCCACTAAAGAGAAAACTCAAGATAGAGGAGGGAAGTACCTCGGCTCAAGGACCTTCCGAAGGGCAACGAGCTGAGACGGTTAAATTCCCTGCCAACCCTTCCATCTCTACACCTAGGAGACCGTACCTAGGAGACCTTCCCCACTGCAGCAAGTGCAGCTACCATCATCATGGTGCCTGCCGGGAACTCTATTGTGCTAGGTGCAACATGAAGGGACATACTGCTCGCGTATGCAGAACTCCAGTGGAGCGTATTGCATCAATCATCAAAGTGACGACCAATCCAATTTTCCGTCTATGTGGTGCGATTGGACACTTCAAAAGGGATTGCCCAACTGAAGGAAACAACAAGGACACAGGAGGAGCCTGACTCTACTGCTTAGGAAGAAGCGTCAAGGAACTCGTTAGATTTTGGTACGTCTCTCGATCTCAGATAACAAAACCAAAAACAATAAAAGACTAACTCAAATGCAAATTCTTCCCAGTAAGGCGAAAGTCGCAGCACTGTTATAAAATTTAAAAATTCATCAGGTAAAACTATAATGGCTAAACATATACGTTACGACCATGTATATTTAAGATGGACTGACCTAGAGTGAGCGAATGCCGCCTCATTTCCTGTTCCTCGTTTGGTTGTGGATTTAGGGCGGGGTCGCTCAGTCAACAGTCCTCCCCACCTTAAGTATACCTGACTAGTATATGTGAGGCGATTATAGAAATGCCTTGTGAGAATTCACTCATGAAAAGGTACTCTATTCGGAAACACTTAGGACTCTCTATAGTTCCGCGTCGACTCTATCGGTCTAAGTATCCGCGGTAGTGATACATAGGACGAAACCTGAGACGTCTAGAACTTGTGTGCCTATTCGGCACATGACTCTATCGATCTTCATTATATATATCATGTCGGAGTGTGCCAACTTCGACGACTCTATTGATCATGGTTCGACTTCGTGCAGCCATGTGTACATTCTTAGTGCTGTGTAAAAATAACTTTCCCTGTAGCCATGTCGGCAAATAAAGGTTCTCCCGAACCTAAACCTAACACAAATGAATCAAACCTAATGCGATCCGTCAATCGTCCCTCTTATCTCAAAACCTTCCGAAGTACCCAAGAGAGGGTACCTCGCGCCGTCGACCGACCCCTCGTAGTCAGATGCACACCGAAGCGAAGGACACTGTAGAAACTCCAGTAGACGACAACCAACCAAAGCATACTCCGTAGATTCCCTCGGGAGACCCTTCGCACCTCGCACATCAGGTTCGTGAACCCAGAGAACAGAACTCATGAGACTGACCACTATAACTAGGTATATGCATAAAGGTGGCATATAATTGAGATCAAAAAGATTTAAGGTGTGTGTTTCCTCCCTATTCCCTGTTCCTCGTTGGGTTGTGGGTTTGTGGTGGAGTCGCACAGCTGAACATCCTGCTGACCTCAATTGTATACTGCTTGCATACACCAAGTATTGGTGGTTAAGCCAAGCATGAGCTCTACCACGGACCTCTTCGCAAAATGCTTTCACCCTATTCCATAACATAGGAACCGGAGTCAAGAAAATCACTATGGGTTGAGCTATAAAAGCTCCGAGCAATGAGACCCTATACCCACTAGATTTGACCTAGACCGAGAAAACTCAGAACCTTCGGAGGAGTAGTTGCAGTTTATGCCCTTACTACTCAGGCACTTTGTCCACCCTATTATAGACAAGTAGTGCCTATTATCCTCCACCCTCTCGCATGGAGGAAATCGTCATCGTCCTGTAGACGATGAAATACACTCTCCGAAGTGAACACTAGAATACCGAGAACCACAGGATAACCTTCACAGCCAAGAATATTTGGTCAAAGTGCGACAGTAGCTGTGTTAAACCTCATGACCCAGATCCCAAAGAGATTATAGACTTGACACCAGCCCTGGTGTTAGTCGAAGGGTTATGTAGGAATGTGCGCTTTCCGCAATAGAGTATACCAAAGACTTGGAAAATCCTTGGACTATTAGGTGTTCCACGAATACTATCTCACGCAGAGATAGTAGAACCACCTCCTGAGATAGTCCAACACTCGTCTGGTGAAACCCTATCTCCCCGAACCTCAGGGTTTCCGTATCTCAAGATTTGTTAGTGCAGGTCCATTTTGCACAAACTTGAGATAGACACTCTGCAGCAAACCGATAACCGTAGATACGCAACCCACTCGACGATCTAGAAAGTCTCTATCAGCCAAGTTGACAGGAAAACGCGAAACCAAAGACAGCTCGAGATTCCTAAGGACCAACCTGAAGGACTACACACACAGTACGAGTAAGAACATTAGGAACTTCGGAATGGCGATCACACAAGTGATGATCTTGCCATAGAAGTACACTATGTTCTGAGTACTAAAAAGCTCTACCATTCCGAGGGCTTAGGACCATATGAGAATCCCCATGGAGACTTGGTCCAACCCTTTTCAGGCCACTACTACCTTCGGATATACCACAAGACTCACACTCGATCGATCCACTTCTTAGACTTGATATGTGATTTCCCGACATCACTTTTCGTGCCTCACTCATCTTGATAGAATCCATTAAGAACCCTAACCTTGGAGATACACCAGTTGGAACCCACTAGCTACACTAGACGGAATCCGCCTCCCGTACGTGAAGGTCTGTCGGAATGACAAACACAGACTAGAGTTCACTTGGGAATGTGAGGACAACCGTGTAGGAAGTACTCTCTTACCTCTACTTGGCCATTCATACCTACTTCCTTGCCTAGACCTGAATTTCGGGACGAAATTCCCTCTAACGGGGGGATGATGTGACAACCCAAGTTGTTCCGTTATATTTCCCTGTTACCGTTAACGGAATATTCCAGTTTATAAAAGTTCCGTTAATTAGAGGTCGTCAGTTAAATGAACATTTCAATTGTTTATATTTAATAATACCGTTAAGTCGTGATAAATGGGAATAAAAACACATAACACACATTTCCATTTAATTGGAAAAATCAGTTTTTGTTATTATGACCACTAAATCGGACGCGACCAAAAGCCCCATTTAACGAAAGTATTGGGTAGAATTCCACTGAGCTCCAACTCCCACCCATATATATAGGGTTTACTCTCGGAGAGTAAACTCCATTCCTAAGCCATACACGCCTTTAGACGCTACCCGGGACACCCAAACACTTAACCAAAGTGTTTTCCGCTCCTTTGAGCGCGTATACTTGTTTAATTAGTATTAAATATACTAATTGTATGTGAACATATGTTATCATATGTTAAGTAGGTCATTGTGTGTGTTCGAGTCCTTGCGTGACACCGAACGCCCAACCGGCACCCTCGTCGGACCTACTTACACCAGGTGAGTTCATACCCCTGAATGAACCTTTTAAATGTTTTTACATGTTTTATAGGGGGGGGGGGGGAATACAAGTTAAACATGCCAGTTATCATATCAATCACATGTGATTGATAACCCGCATGCACAAGTTTTTACCACACTTTACACTGTTTTACCGAGTAGGACACTATAATGATTTTCAAAAGGGATTTCAATTGTTTCAAACTCTTACTTATACTGTTTTATTCAAAAAAATCATTTCAAACCGATTTATAATGGTTCCAAGGATTTCTAAAGGTTTTCACACTGATTTTACCAAAGAATACAAAATGCGATTTTCCTAAATATAAAGGTTTTCCAAGGTTTTCATCAAATTTCTCTTTCACGTCGAATACTTATACTTGTTAGTTACCGCTGCTTCGCTTTCACTTATTGTAAACTTCTACTTGATAACGCAATTCTTTCGTGATACACTTATACCTGATGGACGCTTATACTTACTCACACTCTTACTTAGTGATATGATTCTACTTCACTTATACTTGATATCGCCTCTACTTCACTTATACCCGATACGCTCTTACTTCACTTATTGTCGTCTCTACTTCGTGATACACTTATACTTATTCGACACTTCTACTTCACTTGCGACTGCTCCTACTTCACTTTTTAGACACTCCTACTTCACAAGAATCACTTCTACTTGATACACACTCAGTCGTAGTTAGATGTATGTCTGTGCTTATATAGGTACATATAAGTAATGATTGAAAGACTTAGGAAGGCTCATCCGCCCTATTTCCTTTTCTTCGTTGAGATGTGGTCTGGTGGGATCGGATGGCCGTCCGAAGTTCGTTTGATTCATTAGTTATATATTATGTATATGAGTATGGACATACAGGAATTCTCTAGTCAGTTCAGTTGAGAGTCTCTACCTCTAGTCTACACTTACATTAGAAACACACTACCCACTATTTGGAAGTCTCTACCTCTAGTTCAACACTTACACACTACCCACTATTTGGAAGTCTCTACCCACTATTTGGGATGCATCTTCAGGACACGGCCTTCTCCGTCGTCTAGTTGGTAACCAGAATCTCCTGTAGGGAGAGTGGACATTGTGTGTATAGATCTATACGGGATTGAAAACCCCGCACCCAGACCGATAGCTACAGTCCCGGCCTACCAAGCCAACGGGTGACAAATGTCACATTATAGACGCTTGTAGGGAGTCTGGAACTCTAGTCAGTATGGTTACGGGTATCCCAGGTTACCTTATAATTCATTGGCTTTAAGGTAACGGTATTTCACCGGCAATTTACACTGTATGCTGGTAACTTATTTTCAGAGTCACACTATTTTGACCTTACAAGACGTATCTTTCATTTGATACTGTCTGGGGTCTGTATTCACTGTTTTAGACCTTACCAGCTGTACCTTTCATTTGGTACCTTCTGGGGTCTGCGTCTCTATTTGTTAGACTGAACCAGGCGTGTCGTTCATTTGATACTTTCCTGGAGTCTATGATTCCTTTGCCTTAGTCAGCAGTCCTCATTGCTGAGGCATATATTATTCCCTAATGTCTCTTGCTTTCTTTAATAATCAAATTCAGTATTTTGATAATGATAGCAATTAAGGGAAAACTACTTTTTACCACATAACACTGACCAGTCTTGGTAGAAGGCTGCTTTTATTAAAGAAAATATAGGATTTTCTGGAAAGAACTCTAATACACAGTAAACACTTAAACTACTACTTTACAAAGTTATTTGAATAAAATGTCACTAAATACTTATGAACTCACCAGCATTTGTAAAAATGCTGATACTTGCTTTTCAAATAACTTGTATTCTCAGGTCAGCAATTAGACAGGTACACCCCTGGAGCTGTTGATGAAGATGGCTTAGTACCTTGCTTTACTTACTATATTTGTTTGTATATTTTGATACCTTGTAATGTAACCATGTAAAATTATTACTATTAATGCAATGTTTTGTTGTAGTTTGATTACTATATGCATGTGTTGTGATACTTGACATGACGTCATCCACCCCAGAACGTTTCCGCTGTTCCGC
Source organism: Lactuca serriola (assembly GCF_051521515.1). Taxonomy (NCBI): domain Eukaryota; kingdom Viridiplantae; phylum Streptophyta; class Magnoliopsida; order Asterales; family Asteraceae; genus Lactuca; species Lactuca serriola. The sequence continues at coordinate 221,776,043 of NC_136415.1, read as the reverse complement.
TTTTGGGGTGTGACACTGGGAATGTTGGGTGTCGTTTTCCCAAAGGAGCTGGCAGTTGACTTGGTTCTTAAGTCAGTTCCCGAGTCATATGGTCAGTTTGTTAAAGACTAATATATGACAGATCATGACGTGACCCTTATTGATTTGACTTATTTGCTAATTGCTGTTGAAGCAACAATGCTTTGGTGCACCTATCAAGTAGATTTGTCTGGAAGATCTACCTCCCAAATTTCCATGAACATTGGTGATAGGAAAGGTGATAGTCCGGAAATGGTTTCCCCTCCGAAAGGAGAGAAACCGGCCATGGTCTAAAAGTTTGATCATAAGAGAAAGGCGAATTCTGATATAGTCCCATGTGTCATTACCAAAGAGTCCATATGTTTCTATTTCCAAGAGAAGGGGCATTGAATGCGAAGCTGCCGTATCTACCTGAAAGATCACAAGGATAGTAATGTTAAATTGTATGACTCTACTTCAGGTAAATCCACTATCTAACTCTATTAAGTTCCTATTTATAGATTCTTAATACATGATGTGATAAGATTGCATTTTGATGTTTTGTAGGATCAAAGAGAAGGAAGGAATCTTAAACAAGAAGCAAGCTGAATTTGATTGTGAGAGATGGAATTCAATCACGTGTTTTGATGATCGGATTTTTGAGATGCTACTTGAGAGTTACGATAGATTGCTTAGGAATATTTAGAAACATAGTTTTCATATGCATTCATATTGTAAGGACAAGTTTTCCACATTTTATCAATAAAATAAAAATTTGATTTTATCTTATTTTACGTTTCCTTGCAATGGCATTTGTGAAAATTGATGTTTATATTTCTATTGTTAGCAATATTGAAAAGGATTTGATTCTTAGTTATATCGTTTGTGGTGGTGTCTTAATTTACCAAGTGAGGAAGGATTCTCATCACCCAAGTTTCAATTGGACAGAAACTTGGAATCATGCAATATTGAATTATGTGATGTATGAGAATCTTGATCTTTGGGAAATTAAGACTAATTCCTTGTTAACATGTATATGTGAGTCAAGTGAAAGATTAAAGGATCTAGTAACATTGATGTAGACTGGTCAGATCCAACACAAAGGATGATAAAGGCTATTCATCATGATTTACTAATGGATCAGTAAATATGATTATACTTTCAAGATTAAGTATAATTCTAATACCTTGAAAAGTTTTAAAGTATAGCAGAACGAATAAAAGGAATCAATTAGGCAGAAAGATAAAAAATTCTCCAGTCTAAGAGGAAAGGAGAGTACTTTAGTATCATGTTTTATGATCATCCTAATGATTATGGAACCATGTCACAATTGATCCTCTAAGGACACCTTAGTGCATTTACATGACTAAGAAGAGGTATTAGGAATTGTTGAAATGGTTAAATCAAGAAGATGAGTCATACTTCGTTCCAAGATCAAGTTTTAGAGTCATACTATAGTAACTACCTTGAGTAACATGTTCTAAGTAGGTTTATAACACCTCATGAAATGTGGTGTAGAAATGTATTCTAACTCTTTCACATCTGAAATCGGTAGTTATGATGTTTTGGTTAAAACAAAGACCAACTAAGACCAATTAAATGAAGTGTTTTCTTGATAAGAGCTCACACTAACTCTTGAATATTTATTTATCAAAAAAATGTTTCTTTGACAGAGAATCTTATATGTCAAGAGGTCATTGGGAGTCTTAATGATCTTTAATAGTTTCAAGAACTAATCAAGAATAAACCTTTTAGTTATCTCTAGCACATGACCTTAGGTTAAAAACCTATCGTGTTGACATATTCTTATTTCTGTGCCTATTCCTGTTAAATTGACTATGCATGTGAGTTCTATGAGTTCTCATTTGATTGCATAAGGTAAAGCACCTTGATCAGTGAAAGTACATTGATCAGTGTAGGTGAGCTGCTCAATAACTTGGAAGCACTCGTAGGCCCTTGTGCTGCCGGATGGGAAGAAATTAAGAATAAGCAGGTTCAGTCCATATGAGTTTAGATTTGTCATAAACCTTGTTTTATGATAGTGGTTGGAAATGACAATTTCACATGGATAGGATCACATACACCATAAAAATCTAAGAGGCAAGAGGTTTCTCTCTAGTTCATGAAAATGATTGTGAAGAAACACTTTCGCTAGTAGATTTTGAAGGATTAGAGTTAGCAGTTGTGGTAATTACGTTCTCAAATTCGAGTATGATTATGAAATCCCTTTTCATAGTTTGAATTGTGAGAAATGACAAATAGTTTGAACATTCGAGGCTTATTGTTATGAGTTCTGAAAGGGTTTAGACACCAACATAAGCTATCTAATGAATGGTGTATAAGCTTGAGAAGTCTAGGAGAAGAATTATCAAAGCACCACGTATCAGAAATATGAACTTTGGTAAGAAAGTCAATAGGTATTGATTTCTAGAAGCCCAAATGATTTATGAGTACATGTCAAAGCTAGTGGGAGCATAATTGTTATGCTGATAAGAACATAATTGTTATGCTAGTGGGAGTGTAATTATTACGTTAAGTGTTGCAAGTTAGTAATTCTATTTATAAGAAACAAAGTTCTAAATTTGCAAAGTTGTAGAATTTGGAAATTGTTTCGCTATAGTAAGGCTTAAGGGAGAGAGATTTTATACTTCATTTCGAATCTAAAAGCTTAGATTGAAATTTTAATAGAACTTAGTCATGGACATATATGAATATCATGTTGAAGTGATTCAACATAGGAAGATTCAATATATGGAAATATTATAGCAAAATACTGTAAGGTCTTTATGTGAAACATTATGAATCGTATCCCATATGCTTTGGGTATATGATCGATTGCATATGCTATAATATTCTCTTGTTCTAATTTTTCCAAATGCCCAGCGCATTAAGAGGGAAAAGGACTGGAACCAAATATGACTAAAGTTGTTAAACAACTGTCAAGGAAAATCTAAAGTTTACCAAAGATTCGTGGCTTGGGACAGTTGGAAGTATAGTAATTGATGAACCATATTGATATAATTCTGAATAGATAGGATTCTATTAAGAATGGATAGTCATATGGAAATTATGGAAATGTTTCCATAATAGGAGTTGGATATTAAGAATCTATGGTTAAGTTAGAAATTTTTATGCAAGAAGGATGTTCAAGGAATGTACCTAGAATGTGAGACTTCATTTCCGGGAATTGTCTTGTAACAATTTCTAATGGAACGCTTTGTAATATCGTTGGTCAAGTCTTTGTGACTTTGGAGCCTCGACATTACAAAATGATCATTGCATGAAAGGTTAAACTCTAACACATTCTACTAGTGGCAAGAATTTTCTATTCTTACACTTAGAAGGGTTAGGGAATTGTGTAATGAGCATCATTGGAAATGTGTTCAACTAAATTCTCAAAGGAAGGGCCATAGATAGACATAGTGTGCGTGCTTTGAGCATGGGATGACTATTGTTTTAATTCAAGTATTGAGTTGATTAGTCGAAACAGTAAATAATGAATAAGGTCTAATTAATATGGTGATTAAATAATAAGTGTTTTATTTATATTCAAAAGTTTTGAGACCATATTGCATTAGATTATTCTTGTGTTTCACTTTGCATGTTTTACTTCCCGAATAACTAGGCTATTCAAACATCCACAGTCGATCATACTTTGGAAGTAAGTAATGAGGTAAGACTGTCATGAATCCGACTGTAGATTGTCTAAGTGCTTAGACATAGAAAATGTTTGTTGTAGTGTTCGTGAGTACTCCTGAAATAAGAATTTGGGTATTGGATTAAACCCACGCTCATTTGAATCACTTCATGGATTTTATCATGAGTGATTATGAGACGATAATATCTTATATTCTTGAAACAGAGACATATAGTTGTTGTTTACAAGTCGGTTGTGCATTGATAATACGTAAACGCATCAGTAAATTGATGTTATAAAACGTATTATTGTCTGTGATTTGATGAGTAAATAGTACAAGCATATGAGTTGAAATTTATCCGTTCCTTTTAACCTAGATAGGATACAAGTGATATTTGTGCCCCCCCTGATGATTTAATGATGACACCCTAAGCGCTTGGCCAAGCCTAGACTAAGTTGATGTGTTCAATTATATTCTGAGTTAGTCGTCGTAAATCGGAAGTCAGGAAACAAAACCTGGACAGAGAGAATGATTACAATCCATGTCTTGTGTCCATACGATATATTGTAGAAAGGAGGAATATTTGATCACTTATCTAAAGGATGCGTTAATAATAAAATCAGAGTTCAACAACGGATTTTGAAAGATACGATTGCTGATCAGATTCTGAAGTTATACTTGCAATAATAGTTATTAGACTTATCCAAGTGGGAGACTATTGGATTAAGTGTCTAAGCCCATAACTATATTTGGTATGTACTTGATTTGGTTATGAGCATGGTCCTTTTGGGTTGCATTCACTCATGCAACTTGATAGGATGAATAGTGGAGATAGAGAGAGTAGGATTTATTATAAGAATAATAAAGTGGTACTCAAAATGATTTTGTTAATATATTATAAGATTAATATATTATTTGGAAATCATATTATTAATGAGTAATTAATCAGAAATTAATTTGATATTCATTTTGGGATTAAAGGAACTGATTAATAATGGATGGACTGTTTTGCAAATCATTGATAGTTGCAAAACTAGGCTGATGGACTCCATAGAGTGGAGTGGACGAAATTTATGGGTAAGCCTGATGTGTGCAAAATGCACTAGTTTTAATCCTACTAACTTAAACACAATGACAAACACACGAAAGACAGTGTACCTATCGATTAGCAATTTGGTTCAGGTAAGTAGGGTATCGAACACAGGGAACGATAAACAATTAAAATAAAAGCTAATATTATCTAAATAAAACAATTAATAGTGTTAGGATTAAAACCCTAATTGAGATTTGATGAACAAGATGCGGAAAATAAGAACAAACACAAATATGAAGATTATGTCGAATGATCACTCGATTTATTCAAACAAGAGGAATAAATTACACTTAAAGCATAGACTAAAGAATCTAACACTACATAAGAAACCTCACGTGGCGGCTACATTTTGCCTCACTCTTAACCCTAATAATGAATAATACATGACTATTTATAGGGAAAAGACAAGTCTTGGGCTTTTAACCAAGAATTCATCAAAGGGGCCCATTGCCATCATCCATGGAGTGCTTTGAAACCCTACAAATAGAAAAGGGGGTTTTCTTTAGTTTTGCAAAACCAGAAACTTAGTAATCAAATAACACTCAAACAAAATATAATTAACAACTAAGGGAACAAAAGACAACTAGATTCAATAAGATAAAGAAACTTCCGTTCAGATTTGATTCACTTATTCCTATGGTTGATTTCGTGGCAAGTGCAATGGATTAATATATCAATGGTTACCTATTTCTAATGTGATTAGGTTCATGTTCATATTACTAATCCTTAGCAAACAAATTAATTCAAACAGTAATAAGTTGATTAAACTAACAAGTTTCCTAGTATTCAGTTTGGATCAAGTAAGACTTGTAATATTAGTTAACTAAATTTGTCAATTTAACCAACTCATATGTGGTTGTTCATCACATATGCTAACATATCAACTTACTTATTAGTTAACTAAATTTGTCAATTCAATCAACTCATATGTGGTTGTTCATCACATATGCTCATATATCAACTTACTTATTTTCTAGTTAACCCTAGGTTCATGTTCACTAATACTAGGCTTACAATATTGTTTTCACAAAAACCATCTGATATAAGCAATTAAGAAGATGTTCATGCAACTTAATAAACTTGATTATTAACATAAAATAATTATTGTCAACACATAAGGGTCTTTAACAATCTTAACAAGACAATTCACCAAATCAAATTAATCCAAGCCATAAAATCAAACGATATTCATAAGTTTATCTAGTCTAAATAGAAGTAAAGAGTTTTTAGCTCATATCTACAACAAATAACAAACTAAAAATGAAATCTAATAGTTCAAACATAGTTCACACAAAAGATTAAGATAAAAGTAATGTTTGTTTGCCTTTGATCTCTACAAAATTGACCTCTAGGTTGAATTCTCAAAAACCACAGCTCTAAGTACCCTTATGGCCTCCAAAAAGCATCCAAAACTTCCAAAATTAGTTATGGTTTCGAATGAAAGCGATCTATATATAGATTCCGAAAACAGAGACAACTCGACGAGTTTTTTGACCCAACTCGTCGAGTTGGTCATTAAAATCCCGTGTACGACAAGTTAGCGTCAAGAATCGCAAACTTTCTGATCAACTCGTCGAGTTGCTGGCCAACTCATCGAGTTCGTTTGGAATCAACATTTTCTCAAAACACGAAAGTCATCCGAAATTGTGTCTAGCTTTTAGAACATTTTGAATCTCTTCAATCGGAGTTATAGTTCATGAGATGTGGCCAAAAAACTGACAAGGGCTCAAGGTGTCTAACAACATCCTTCTTTCTTCAAAATCCAAGATCCAAACTTCCAATTGCCAATTCCGCTTCCTTTTCCTTCCGATCATGTCTTTATTGCTGAAAATGAAAATTTTAAACTAATTAAGCATCTTTTGTTCATTAAATGAGATAAAATTAACATAAAGTATTAAGATAATGCATGAATTTTATAACTAAATATACCCATATCAAAATACCCCACACTTGACTTTTGCCTGCCCCCAAACAAAACTGAATTTTAACACACTAATACCACATAAGACAATCCTAATCAAACCCAACCATTATGCCATGACAACAATGCATGCATTTGTGTCTAAATTTTTTTCTTAAGGACCCCCCTAATCCTAAATACTTACAATCCTAATAAACACTTGCTCACTTCTTTTGAACAACGTTCATTTTATACATCCATCCGAATCTCTCCCCAGAAAACTTTCTTAACCTCAAGTCATTTTTGGTTAAACCCCGAAGCATACATATGGTAAAATAACCTAGAACAGAAAAATACAATAAGAATAAAAGACTTGAGAACTTGATAACTTGAATCTTTAATGATTTGCAGCTTTCTTTATATATTTCTTCTTTGTCTTCATTGCTTTGTAGATTCTTTCAAACATTTCATCACTCTTTTTCTTTTCTTTTTTCTCTCTCTTTTTTTTACTTCTTTTTTTTTCCAACCACATCTTTTTCACTCAAACTAAAAATCCTAAAAAAACATATGCTTATGCAAGGGGATTTAACTTCATCCTTCATTGGTTAAAGACATTAGTCTTATGTGCAATGACTACATAAGCTTTCCTGTATACATTTCTGATACACGATGCTAAACATGTTGCGTCCCTCAAACTAAGTAATGTTGTGTTTTTGTCCCATGATTTCACTAGAATAAAGGGGGTCACAAATGCATTATAACGTATATTGGATCAACTAAACATTTAGGTTTTCAAAGAATCATCAAACACAATACTATAATGAAATCCTAATTGCTTTTACCATAATTTTCTGAATTAACCCTAACAATTTTTATGCAATTTTTTTTTAAATTATACCTAGGATTCTAATATAACTAATGTAATAATTTCCCTACCCCACATTTAATTCATGCAATGTCCCTATTGCATGTTAAAATAATTAAAGAACATAAAATTAAAGAGAGAATTGGAACAGACTCCCCTAGGATAGAAGTTGCGAGATTGAACTTCTTCTTTTAAGCTCCATCTTCAACTGACTTTGGCATGGGAATAGCTCATCCACACCTAGGGTGTCAAACGTCTCGTATGGTTGATAGCTCTAAATATTCAAGAAAGAGCTTCTTGGAATCGCCTTGAAATGGTCTTCATAAATGTATATAGTGCCCGCCTTGAATGGAATCAAATCGAAGACTCGAAAATAAAAGACTGAACAACTCGCTGAGTTGTAAGTGAAGACTCATCGAGTTGGATCGTCACTTGGGCAAAAGTTGTGAAATTTCTCTAGGACTCGTCGAGTTATTAGAATGCACTCGACGAGTTTTCGGCTCTGTTCAGGTAATTTCTTCTTTCTGCTTCAGTTCTGATTTTGTGTTCAAGGAGAGTATTATGGTAATACATCTCCTTATTTTCTTCAGTGATGAGACTTCTTTTTAACCATTATAGACATCGGACTTATAGTATCACTCAAATATTCTAATCTTCTCGTAAACGACTCGATCCCTCACTTTAATTTCATCACGCTTTAATTATTCGTTCTATTCTCAACCTAACTTCCGCAAAGATCAAAAACAAAAACTACATAATAAAAGGAAAAAACATCAAATTAGCATTCCTACATTACCCTAATAAACTAGAAGTTTAGAAACAAACCAAACCAAACACACAAAATAAAACAAAAAAATAATAATAAAAAGAAAAAGAAAAAGAAAAGCAAACTCTAATGACGGGTTGCTTCCCAGAAATGCTTTTTTTGTGCGAGTCTTAAGCTGGAATCCCAACTTAATAAACTTCAAATAAACTCAATGTTAATCCATCTATTGCATTGAGTATTTTCTTTGGACTAATTTGTAAAATTTGGCTCTTTGCTTCAAAAATTGGCCAAACGAGCTTGAATTCATGTACCCAAGAATATTGACAAGGGTTGGAACTGGTTGGATAGTAATCAGAAATGGATCGTGCCTTAAAACATTTTCCAAAGTTGGAATCGTCACCCCATGCTTCGAAACACAAACCGAAAGAAGAGTGGGCCATGTCGTGGTAATGGTCAAACCACAGCTTGGTTCCTGCAACCCAGCTTGTTCTTATTCTTCATCTGACACCTTTGCCAGCAACCTTTCCAGCTCCTCCAAATCTCTTTCTGGATTAAATTCTTCATCTTGTAACTTTAGCTCTTATAACTCAAATTTCTCTTGTTTGTGAGGCAAGGTGTTATCTAACCATCTTCCTAATTTCATCAAATCTTCATATGAGTCATACTCCTCATCTTCTTGCTCAATTTCCTGTACTACTTCCTCAAGAAAAGCATCAAAAGCATCGAGATTTGGAAAATACGTAATAAAATTAAAAATAAAAATTAAACTATATAAAAAAAATTAATCAACAAATAAAATAAAAATGATAACAATTAGCAAATAAAATTAACTATTTAGAACCGTTTCCTGGAAACGGCGCCAAAAACTTGAGGTGTGGAAAATGCACTAGTTTTAATCCTACTAACTTAAACAAAAAGACAAACACACGAAAGGTAGTGTAGCTATCGATTAGCAGTTTAGTTTTGGTAAGTAGGGTATCCAACACAGGGAATGGTAAACAATTAAAATAAATGCTAATATTATCTAAATGAAACAAGTAATAGAAAGGAGGTTTTCTCTAGTTTTGCAAGACTAGAAACTTAGTAATCAAATAACAGTCAAACAAAAGATAATTAACAACTAAGAGAACAAAAGACAACTAGATTCAATAAGATAAAAAAAACTTCCGTTCAGATTTGATTCACTTATTCCTATGGTTGTTTTCGTGGCAAGTGCAATGGATTAATATATCAATGGTTACTGATTACTAATGTGATTAGGTTCATGTTCACTATTACTAATCCTTAACAAACAAATTAATTCATACAGTAATCAGTTGATTAAACTAACAAGTTTTCTAATTTCCAGTTTGGATCAAGTAAGACTTGTAATATTAGTTAACTAAATTTGTCAATTTAACCAACTCATATGTGGTTGTTCATCACATATGCTCACATATCAACTTACTTATTTTCTAGTTAACCCTAGGTTCATGTTCACTAATACTAGACATACAATATTGTTTTCATAAAAACCAAATGATACAAGCAATTAAGAAGATGTTCATCCAACTTAATAAACTTGATTATTAACATAAAATAATTATTGTCAACACATAAGGGTTTTTAACAAGCTTAACAAGACAATTCACCAAATCAAATTAATCCAAGCCATAAAATAAAACCATATTCATAAGTTTATCTAGTCTAAACAGAAGTAAAGAGTTTTTTGCTCATATCTACAACAAATAACAAAACTAAAAACGAAATATAATGATTCAAACATGGTTTACATAAAAGATTAAGATAAAAGTAATGTTTTTTTTGCGTTTGATCTCTTCAAAATTGACTTCTAGGTTGAATTCTCGAAAAACACAACTCTAAGAACCCTTATGGCCTCCAAAAATCGTCCAAAACTTCCAGAATTAGTTAGGGTTTCGAATGAAAGCGATTCTATATATAGATTATGATAACAGAGACAACTCGATGAGTTTTTTTGACCCAAATCGTCGAGTTGGTCATTAAAATCCCGTGTACAACAAGTCAGCGTCAAGAATCGCAGACTTTCTGATCAACTCGTCGAGTTCGTTTGGAATCAGCATTTTCTCAAAACACAAAAATCGTTCTAAGTTGTGTCTAGTTTGTAGAACATTTTGATTCTCGTCAATCGGAGTTACGGTTCATGAGATATGGCCAAAAGACTAACAATGGGTCAAGCTATCTAGCAACATCCTTCTTTCTTCAAAATCTAAGATTCAAGCTTCCAATCACCAATTCCGCTTCCTTTTCCTTCCGAGCATGTCTTTATTGTTGAAAATTAAAATTTAAAACTAATTAAGCATCTTTTTTTCATTAAATGAGATATAATCAATAGAAAGTATTAAGATAATGCATGAATTTTATAACTAAATATGCCCATATCAAAGCTCATAAGATTCGTCCAAGGGCTCTAAAGAGGAGGTCCATAGGCTGCTTAAGCCTTAAGCAATAATTAGGGTTTCCTACAAAAACTCTAGCAGCCCACCCAACTATATAAGGAACCCTTGTACATGAGAATTTCGGCCCTATGCTTGTGAAACCCTAAGGATAGCCGATTTTCACCTCTCTCCAAGTCATTCTTTGCATTTAGTGTTTGTGACTCCATTAGAGGTGCAACACTTGGGGCACTAGGCTTTCAGAAGTCAAGATCAAGCAAGGATTTTTATTGTTATTACAATATAACAAGTAAGGTAATCTTTTAACCCTTTTATATATATGAATTTTAAAATTTTGTATGCTAGATCTTGGGTTTTGCTTTGAGAAATTAAATTGATTCCTACTTTTTATGCCTACAAATGTTCCTACCCAATAAGATTATGATAAGTATCATCACTTCATATTTTTTAACTAACTCATTAAGGCTATATTATGAATGTATTAAATAAAATTAAATTGAATGGTGATTTGTCATAATTTTAGTGGGTATGAATAATTGTAGGCATAAAAGGTAGGAGGTAATTTAATTTCTATTTTGCTTTGGATAATTGATTTGCATGTATAACTTGAGAAAAACCTAGATCCAAAGCAATTAGGGTTGCATGTGCACCATATGAATGTTGTAATGCTCAAAACCCATCAGTTATGTATTGGTATTTTGGGGGAACTCACTAAGCTTTGGGTTTACAGTTTGGATTATGTTTCAGGTACCTCAGTGGATTGCGGGAAGGCGAAGGCGTGATCGTGCACCTCCTTATGTTTTGATTTTACGATTTTGGGAATTCCTGATGTGGAACTTATTTTGAAAACAAATTGTAATAAATGATGGTTTTGTGGTTGTTTAAAAAGTTTAAAATTTTCAAGAATTTTTTGAATGTTACACTGGTAGTATAATATCTTTGGGCCTAATGTTATTACACTTAAGTTAGTTGGAGGTGGTTTGCAGTATGCTATTAGGTAATTAGATTAGTTTAGTTAGTTGCCTGTTTGTGGAGTACTGTTTATCTGCTTGCTATATATGTATTGATATGTTATGTGGATAGTTGAGATATTGGACCAACTTTATGATGAATGCAAAAGGGTGAGTTGAGGACAATAGCAACTTCAGTGATTGTGAGCCTATATAATCAAAAGGTAAGGTTATGGCAGTAGCCCCTTAAGCGATTCTAAGCCTCGATACTCGATATATGCATGTATATCTATTGTGGTATATGGTATTTTGGAGAATTCACTAAGCTTCGTGCATACTCAGTTGAATATAAATGTTTTTCAGGAACTTCAAATGATTCGTAAGAAGGGCAAGACTCGGTTATACACACGCACATTCGCAACCTGTTTATGCACAATGTAATAATACTCTGATAAATTTTAATATATAAAAATGAAAATTTTGGGTTGGAAAGCAGGACGTTACAAGAGTTGAATGAGTTGACAACTCTATTTGTCATTCAATGGATTAAACTCTACCATAGTAAGATGTTACCATGACATTCAATGAATTTGTAGTTTAATGACCATTGACTCTTCAATGAGAAAAAGGAAAAATTTTAATTCTTAAATATATACTATAAATTAGTTTTTTGTAATTTTCTATTTAACTTTGTAGAATTCAATACATTGTAGAAAAAAATTGATTGAGTTGTATGAAATGTAAAAGAATTATGTGACAATCCTTTGAGCTCTATAAAATTTAAAGCATTGTGGATGCCCTATATTGAGCTTCCAAATAGGAAATACATTATAACTTATATTACCATAATAAAATCTTATATTTTATTTGGGGAAATCTCCGGAAAAATTCCATTATTTTGGAAAAATATGAGGAAAAAAGAAAAGGAAGGGAAGAAAAAAGAAAAACTTCGTTCATGTTTCCGAGTTCGAAGGAAATAAAAGGAAAGTTAAAAAATGTGTTCCCGAGTCGAAAGGAAAAGAACAGAAAACAACAACTTTACAATTTTACCCTTAGGTAGCATTTTTCTTGTTTTAAGTGCATAGAATTTTGATATCTATCTTATTGCAGAAGTCAATAAATTACTCAGTGACTCTACGGGGTTGTTCATGCATAAATCACTTATTTACAAAGTCCTTCAAATTTAATTAATAAAATAATAGATGAATAATTCCCTATAATTTTATCAATGTTTTAAAAACCGGTTTGAACCGGCCGGTTGAATCGGTTGGAACGGAAACCGGGGAGGGAGCGGTTCAACTATCATCGGTTTTACATTGATTTCTGAACCGGATTGAACTAGCCGGTTGAATCGGTCAAAATAAACCAGTTAAAAACACATGAAAAATAATTATTTACAAAATAAACTTTGGTATTTTTTTTTTCAAATATATTTAATTTTCTCTAAATAAAAACATATGTTAAATGTTATAAAGTTTTTTGATGTGGTTGTATTCATCTAAAACTATATGTCGTTTCGGTATTATATTTTATTTTCTTTTTAGCGTATATGGATTGATATAAAACACTAAAACTTATGGTTATGTGTTATTTTAATGTCTTTTGATTCATTTACAACTTATTTTTATATGTATTTTTAATGTTTGAACTTGTAAACATCAAATTCATAATTTATATATGTATGTTTGTGTAGGAAAATAAAAAAAAAACATGAAAAATATAGAGACAGGTTCACTCGGCGGTCGAACCGGTTAAACCGGGAACCGGTCATCATACCGGTTCAACTAAAAAATCGGTTTTTAAAACATTGAATTTTATAGATATACATACATGTTTAGTCAAATACCACATATCTGTCCAAGATCATAACCTTGCATATTAAAACCATAAACATGTGGCTGAATGGTTGAAACAAATCAACATATAGGCAAATACTAGAAATATATGTCTTTGTTCAAAAAAATTAATCAAAATTCACGAGACGAATCATGGTGGACGATAATTGTGTCGGCAACAGCTTGAACTAACTTGATTTTGTAGGAATTGGTGGAGATACGTGATGGGTTTATATCCGTATCCTTTCTCTCCAAATCCTCACAATTTGGGTGGAAAATTAGGAGAGAAGATAAGCACATATCTTCATTTCTCTTCTCTCTAATTCTCTCTAGAGAAAGATCTCAGGAACATGCCAATCTCTTTATATCCTTCATTCCTTCTGTTCTCTCCATTTCGTTTCCCTTCCTTAAATGAGACTCGGGAACATTTATGATTTTTCTAGCTTCATTTATCGACGAAGTTGTAGTATTGATATACATATATGTATATGTATGATGTGCATATATATAAAATAATTGGTTTTCAAAATGATAAGTATCATGAAAAAATCCATTTCCATTAGGTTGATCATATTTTTGAGTAATTCTTCATTTTGTGCGAGTTACAATACATCTGGTGTTCATATCCAGATTGAATAAAAAATTGATGTCTACTATCATACATCTCTTTAGAAAGTGTAAAGCACAAACATAAATTGTTTTCAGGGCGTAACAGCGAAGAACAAAATCTTCGAAACACAAATGACTTCTTCTACCCATTTCCACTTTACCCTATCAACATCGGGAACCAAATGGGGTAAGTTATCATTATCAGAAGAAGAAGGACAAGGAAGAAGGCGATCATGGCACATTTTCTCGAGTTCTTTTGCAGCTCTCTTGCCTCAACCAATTGTTCAGTCCCTCGGTGCACAAATGAACTTGCATGGGCCACGTGGCTTTCAATGTCGTTCAGTTGTTGCCCTTGAGAATCTACTAATGCAGCCATATCCAAGAAAATTTGATGGAGTTCCATCAAGTTTTTCTCTATTTCCTTAACAGAATCATGTCTTTCTTGGATTTCGGAAATCGTGTCCATAATCTGTCCACGACCTTGATCTTGAATAGCTTTTTGCATGAAATCTTCACCTTCACCACTAGAGATTAGGTTTTCAATCAATTCATCGTTAGCTTTTTCTCCTGTGATTGTGAAATAACGTCTACCCACAGTCTCCTTATACTCTTCATTCATACGGGTTCTCAACGATTGAAAGTCGTCCATCATGGACTTGAGCTTCTTCCCTAAACCACTGACAACAGCTGTACGAGTTCTATCAGCTGAGGAGCCGGGCCCACAACCAGGAAGCTTTCGATTTGCGATGTTAGCCTTGTCAAGAGCTTCGATCTTTCCTTTGATGACTCTCACACGTTTCAACACTTGTGAGACATCTGAATCCATTTTTGATCGAAGGTTTTTCATGGCATTTGCATTATGGACAGTTTTGCTTTCCTCATTGGCTTCTTGTAGGCTTTTGTAGAGTTTCTCTATTCCGGCCATGTCTTTCTTGACATTCTCGACATCTTCAAAGAAATTGTCAAGTTCGGCTGAGTCCCCATCGGGGGCACCACCAGCCTCCAAGTCGACATCTTTATCTTGATATTGCTTAAACGATTGGGAGAACAAATCATTCATTTTGACTGGTTACGTGTATATGATTCACTTTATTCTTAAGAAACAATCACAGTTCAACTCGAAAAATGTGAAAATTTTGGACAGATCTTCCCTTCTTCCTCTCCAAGAGCAAAATTTGATGGAGGAAGAAGAAGGAGAAGAAAAGTTGAGGAAACTGAATGTTTTGCCGACTTATATATATATATGCAATGGAGAATTGGATTTTATGGAAGAGTCCGCAAAACATTCAAGGGCTAGTCGTTAAATTAGGAGAAATTTAATGTCTACTTCTATTATTTTTGTCGTTTTTGCAGCCTTAAGAAATCCTTGTTTTTGCACCGCTTTTTTTAGTTCGTTCTCTAACATGTTTTCCGTTGAAAATTTCCTTTTTTAACTCATCTTTGTAGACCCATTTTGTTATCTATTTCTATTTGGTCAAATAAAAAAAGCTAATATGAACTTAATTATCTTAACTATAAATATGGGTCATATATTCTATCCAAGGACCTGTGTTTGTAGATTAGGATGTCAACCAATACTTCTAACATAAACAAAAAATTATTAAAAAAACTAAAACCATTAATTTTAGGGGGAAAAAAAAAGTTGAACCGGAAAAGAATCCCGAATGCCTCGTGAGAGAAATGTAATTTCAATTGCATTGACTTCACATAACAAAATTCTTCAAAAATTTTCTATTTTTTTTTTTGAACTGAAATGGATGGTAAAAACTCATACTTAGAGTTTTTTTATCTACCAAATTCATGTGATATTTTTTATATTATCCCTATAATTTTTTTTTGTTTTTTAATACAAATATGAAAGTTCAATACATATCGATTGAAGGCAAACGGGCAACAAGCTGCGCCGCTAGCCCTTTCTGGATGGCAAAACCAATTCTTTTGAAAACAACATTTGTGGATCTAGGAGATATGACATTAGAATGTATGACCCGTTGGACTCTATTAAGGAGCTCCACCGCCTCTGGTGCGCGAAAACCAAATGTATCGAATACAAAAGGAACAAACACATGTTGATTTTCTCTACATGCATTCTCGTGCTTTACCACTTTGCACGCAGTGGCTTTCAAAGTGGCATGCCCAGCTGCGAAACATCCGCTCCCCAAACAAATGAGAGGAGAGACACCAGTAAGATCCAAGCACGCATGCTTCCCTCCTATCCATCAAAGACCAAAATATCAGTCGGTCTAAGTGTGGACCTGCCATCCCGTGGGTCCGTCAAAAAGTTCACTGGCGCTTCTTTCTTCACAGAAATACCTGCACGCCGACAAGCATCAAAGAGAACATCTCGAACCACATCATATCTATACTTGAAACCAGGGAGCTCTCTACAATGAACCGTGAAAAGTTCACTGACGCTTCTTTCTGATGTACTTACATTTATCAATACCATTAGGGCCCACCATTGAAAATTAATCTGCATAAAATAGTTAAAAACTAATGCAAATGAAGCCTAAATAAGAGTAAAATAGTAAAATAGTACTGGATGATATTATCTTTGCTTGTTATATGGCTGTCAAAATCTTTACCAAAATTCAAATTTGTGAATCAGAATGGCCATCCAGGATAGCCAATTGGAGCATCACTACAATTACAATTAAAAAAGAGTAAATTGCACATATTTTTAAGAAGCTCAAACTTGTAACTACATACACAAAAAAAACAAAAAAAAAAAACAATAATAATAAAATTAACAATGAGAATTATTTAAAAGAGGCAGCGGTAATCATTCACAACCTCATCAACATGTCCCAAACATTTCGGTGCCTAAAACTTAGTCAAAGAAATTTTATGATAAGAAAAACTAATGATTTATATTACTATGAGGTATTGGTCGTTTATAGAGTAAACTACAAAAATAGTCATTGCTTATTATTTTTGTGGGTGATTTTTTTTTCACTTTTGGTCCATATTTCTAGGTTTTTCTAGGACTTTCTCATTTCGGACCGACAGTTCAAGGTTTCGCATCAATTTTGCTTCCTATTTCAATATTTCAGGGCCATAAATGGTATGGCAAGTCGACATACGGACCAAATTTGAAAAACTTTTCAGTGTGGGACTAAATATGGTAAAAATCAGAAAGCATGACTACTTTGTAATTTAGTCTAATTTATATAAAACACGTACCTTGATTATAGATTGAACCAAAGATGGATGGTTTGGGTTGTACCAAAGTTTATCGATAAAACACTAAAGAGCTATTTTAAACGGGTTAAGCTAACTTGTAAGCCAGCTGTAGTGTGCCAAACACGGCCTAAAGATGCGTACTTCAAAAATGACTTTTTTAAATCTGTGTGTGATAACCACATAACCATTAAAATTCCATGTTTCTTGGGTATCTTTGTAAAGCGATTAAGAAAAAAAATTAAAGCTGAGATTTCAATACCCGTATAAAAATTGCGAAAAACCAAGAAACATTATTCTTTGAGTTAAAACCCAAGAAACATGTTGGGCTATATCTTTAAGAGTGTCAAAAACCCCATCATAACAGTTTACAATAACAGTTTACAGATTCAGGTATCTACACAAAACACAAAATAATTCACATCTTTTATTTATACAAATCATTAAAATCACAAATGAAAACGTTAAAAAGCTAAGGTCCTACTCAAACAAACATGTGTCTGCAATCTTGTTTTCAGGGCCGGTCCAAACATATTTTAGGCCCGGGGCAAGAGCAAAAACGGGGCCCATCGAAAAGCAGATTTGCTTCTAGCGCAATTGTATCAACTTTTTTTTTTTTTTTTTTTTTTTTTTTTTTTTTTTTTTTTTGAGATCGATGGTAACTCCCTCGCATCTTTGAAAAACTCTAATTATGTGATTAAGAAATAACAATAGAAGTAGAATGCTCATTTGGTCTGTGTTTAAATGTAACAATGTAGTTTCAGACTACAATGACTTAATAAGAAACAAATTAAAATAAATAAATAAATAAAATGCTAAATTAAAATTTATGCCCATGTCATGTATTTTTGGATTAAGTCCATAAAAAACCTTTTTGCAAATTTGGTCCTGTTTTCAATTTTTTTGATGTTTTTGGTCATCCTCACTATCACCATTAGCAAAACATCATTAAATACACATAAAATGACCATATTACTCTTGAATATAAGCTTTGCACCTTGAATCCTCCAAAGGTCAAAAATTGAAAGTCTACTCCACCGGTAATTCCAATACCTATAGGAATGCTAATTTTATCCTTCTTAATGCACTCCGCCTACATAGAGTTTCATCAAACAATTCAACCTTTTGATGAAGGAACCATTTTCGTCCATTATATGAGGATTCTTGTTTTATTAGTATAAATATGGTTAATGTTTAGGATGTTTAAGTTGATTTTTTTCAACAATAAAGTTCACCAAATAATTCCTCGTTCTTGTTATTTTCTTCTTTATCCAGTTCATACCTAGGGCACCAAGGTAATATTAGGTGGTATACTTACACTTGGTATCAGAGCTTAGGGCTCATGAAGGCGGGGCAGACGCAGCGGGAACCGGGTTCGGTTTAAGGGGATGTGGATTGTTTTTTGAGCGCGAGTTGAAACATCTCAACAACAACCTCGATTTTTCTTGATCAGACTTGTTCTAAGGTAGAAAGGGACTAATCGGAGGCGTGGAATAAACGGGAGGGAAGACGTCAAATCGGGTGGCTTTGATTCGGTTCGTTTTTGGGGATGACGGAAGATGGTAAAGGTGGTCGTGACTTTGTCTTGTTGTTCGGTGGAAAAGTGCTCTCAAAACAAGTTTGATTAGGTTGGGGTTGTCAAAAAAGAGAATAAGACGTTGATCGGTTGAAATCAAAAGGCAGAAAAAACCAAAGGGTTGTGTCTACATTAATCGGACATCAATGATTAGCGAGGAAGAAAGTTCGACTTGTTCGTGATAGGGGGATACTGACGTAGGTGCGTGAAAAGTGGACATGAAGGATCCGTCAAAGCAGGTGGCTTTGTTTTCTTGGTCGGTGGACATGCCTCTTTGAACAAAGGTGATCAAAATAAAGGAAGAGATTACAAAAACAACACAGTGTGGACATTATAGCGGTGGAATTTCAAATCGGATGGCTTTGGATCTGGCCGGGGAGAGGTCATGAATCCAGGAAAAGTCTAGATAGTAATGAACATATTCAATGGGATGCCATGTTACATGTTACGTGTGTTGTGAACAATCAAAATGGTATGGAGGACTTTGGACGTGACAGAGATGAAGGTCGGGTGTCCGAGAAAAGTCGTGATGGTTCGGGAAGAAGGTGATTAAACACTAATGTGAACGAGTGGTACGACTAAACCGATTAAGGGGGTGATTGTTGGATCAATCAGTTAGTTAATATGGAAAATTTTATTATATTTGGATAACTTCGATTCTAAAAGGTTGTTTTTCCTAGTTTTAGTAGTAGATGATGATTCTAGTTTTATTAGTATAAATATGGTTAATGTTTAGGATGTTTAAGTTGATTTTTTTCAACAATAAAGTTCACAAAGTAATTCCTCGTTGTTGTTCCTTTCTTCTTCTTTGTTCAGTTCATACCTTGGGTAGCAAGGTAATATCAGATGGTATAGTTACAATAAGTTCATTTCCATTTATTAGTAATTAAAAATGGTATTTTTATTTAATTATACTACAAATCCATAGAGTAGAAAACAAAAAAAAACAATCAAACAAAAATCAGTTTCTAAAGTTAAATTATACATATACTATCATCAAGTTTATGTATCTCACACCCATCAAGCTAATAAGATGATATCTCCCTGAATGAATTTCAATTTCATAACTCGGGTGGAATGAATATTAGTCTTTTAAACAAATTATATAGAACACAAGAATTAGTTCTTAATAAACAAAAATCGAGAGCAAAACAAAACTTTAGCTTACACCTGAAGTTGAAGAGCAGATGTTGTACTCATCTTCGTTGTCTTTATGTTTCTCTTTTGATTCCGATTTCAAGTCCGATGTGAAAGACCACTAGATGAAATGAAGTTTAATTTGAAGAACCTGATCTTTATTGAAAAAAAACCTAAAATTAGAAAGATATCGAAGATTATCGCACCAAAACTTGTTAAGAAATCATTTCTTGTACCGAGAGACAACAATTGCAGTTGGTGGAAAGTTCCGACTTCACCAGTCCTTAAAACTTTTAGGCAGATATTGTACAACTTACTTACCATGATATAATGTAATATAGATTAGAAATTGAAAAATGATGAAGTTTTCTGTCATTAAAATTTTAGGATAAGAAATCTTTTACACAACTGTCTGCATATTTTCACCACCTTTGGTTGTAAGTTGTAACTCCCTATCCTCACCCTCTTGCCTAAATTTTCTAAGAGTCCCTTTTTGGGCATTCTAAAAAAAAATGAACTTGGACAAAAAAATCCAGAAACCTGGTTCGAGCATTTTATTGAGCAGGTGAAATGCATCATGAAAGTTCCTTTAAAATCTCCTTAGCTACTTGAACAGTTGTCTCCTAATTCAGTATAAAAATAAATTGATAGAACACACGCAAAAGAAGATGGTGCTTTGTGTGAAAACAATCGAGTCAAATTGTCGCACCCCAAAACCAGAACGACGGAAACGTTTTGGGGCGGAGGACGTCATGTACAGTATCATAACAATGCATAATAGTAGAACAAGCAACAACATCCATTGCATTAATAGAATAATTATATACATGTGTGTTATTTTGTAAGGTTTAAATGACACCAAAAATGTATAATCAAAATAAAGACGAGTCTTGGATCCACTCCGTCCTTCAAAAGCTGCATGTGTGTACTTGTCTTACTGGTTCCCTGAGAATACAAGTTATTTTGAAAGAGAGTATCAATATAAAATGCTAGTGAGTTCATAAGTATTTAGTGTCATTTAGTAGTTAAAAGCCACAATATGTTTGTATTAAAACCTTGAAAAGTTTGTAAAGTTTTCCCAGAAAAATCCTATATTTCCTGCTTATAAATAATGTAGCCTTTTACCCAAGGCCCGACTGATTTACATGTTTCTTCTTGTAAAAAAGTGTAATGTTTGTATATGTATTTGTAATAGTGGTAAAAATATAGTAGTACTTTGTTACTGTGCAAAAGTATATTTTCTCCCAATCATTTCTAATCCCTACTAGGAAAATAGTATGTTCTACCTCAGCAGTGACACTTCTAACTATGAAATGATAAAAAAAAAATGAAGACTCAAGGTCGAGTTAAATGTACCATACTCCTTGGTGAGTCTTATTGCCTTTAATTCTAGTTGGTCAATTAAAGGTTTAGATGTGAATTAGTATGTAACCATGCTGATCGACGGCTGAATACTTGACGACCTTCTGGCATCATAAAATAGTGAGGTGAAATTTTTTCACCCCTTGGCCTTACCGACTAGGACTATAGCTAGCAGTTGGGGTGTGGGAGTGTATGTCCCGTATAAATCTATACACACGATGCCCGCTCTCCCTCCAGGACACTCTGGTTACAAAGTGATACAACAATGTATTGTTGTATCGAGAAGTAGTATTCCACATTCAGATTATGGTATCCTGGTGTTTGTATAGTAAGTCATAGTGTAGAAATGTTCTCTTTGTACTAGTGTATAGTATGTAATGTTTCTCATAATAGTATGTTCTCAAAGTTTCTCATAATAGTAAGTTTTTACCGACTCATAAATGAAAAGACTCTTGTATGTTTCCTTGTACTAGTAATAGTGAGTAGTAATCTCTTAAACTATACCTATTATAGTTTACTAGTAATGTTGTTTGAATAACTGCTTGCGCATTGAATAGAAATAAAAGCTTTTATATCTATATACATATACATAATATATAACTAAGGTTCAAACAACACTCGGACAAACAACCGAATACTCTAAGTCCACAACCATACAAGGAAAAGGAAATAAAGTAAGTTATTAGTCCTAAGTCCTTTCAACCTTATTTATATAACTATATCTATATAGACACGATTTTGACAATATATAAGTTTAAAAGAGTTTAATAAAGAGTTTTAGCATAAAAGAGTTTGATAAATTGTTTTGAAGCATTTGAAATCCATAAGTTTGATAACAACTTGAAAGTAATAGAAAAATCTTTCTGTTTGTTCTAGTTATTAATCACATGTGATTGATATCATAACTAGAATGTTTCAACTTGTATCCCCCCCCCATAAAAGCATTTAAAATCATTCAAAGGTTGATTAAGGGGTATGAACTCACCTGTAGTAAGTGGTTCTGACGTGTGGTTAGAAGAGGATTGCAGAGTGTCAAGTGTAACCTTGAGCACACAGTGATCCTAATAGACACATAAACATGTATGTGTATGAATTTAGTGTATAGACGATTAAATGAGAAGGGTAACACCCTTATTGGCTAGGAAACTCTGAGATTTATGGGATACAATCACATATGATTTCATAACTAGGGTATATGGCCACCCTATAGAGTTTACGGTCAAAGGGGTATGACCATTGGAGTTCACGGTCCAAGTGTTCATGGTCTTAGGTGATTACGGTCTTAGTGTTTACGGTCCAATGACCTTACGGTCATGAAGTTCACAGTCTAAGGAGATTCAACCGTAAACTCATCAAATCTTGCACAAATGATGGTTTTTAAGGGCTTCATTCAAAGGTATCGGATTCTAGGGACCATGCTTAGCCTTAGGAAGGGTAAAGGCTATAAGAACACCCTTTATAAGGGTTTACGGTCTATGAAGATTCATAGAACCCTAAACTCTTTTGTTCATGCAAAGAGGGATGATCTTAAGTCCAAAATAAAGGATTGTAACTAGATAGATGTAAAGGAGGGTGGTACTTACGGTTTTGAAGGCAAAGAAGGTGTTTTCAGTCCAAAACACAACCGTGTTCTTGAGAATCTTTGATGATCTTGGTAAAAGATGAAATCCTTGGATGAATCAAGAGTGAAACATAGATTTAGGAAGGATCTAAAATCCAAAGAATGAATCACTTACTTGTTCTTGAAGATTTGGAAGCAAAAGTTTATGATACTTGAGAGAGAATCCGATTTTTAGGCTTGAAATGGTGAAAAGTGATTGAAAATGGCTAAGTGCCATATATATAGGGATGGGTTTACGGTCACCATGACCGTAAACGCATTGGTCTTGACCGTAAACTCCCTTTTTGAGGAGGTTTACGGTTGCAGGCAGTTAAGAACTTAAGTTGTTATTTCCAATCTCTTATTCCTTTGATGTAATAGCGTTAGAACACTCAAAACAGGTTCCAAACAGTGATAACTGGAAGCAAAATGAGTCTAACACTGATAGGTTGAATTGATTAAACAAGCTTGGAAATTTCAGGTTGTCACATCATCCCCTCGTTAGAGGGAATTTCCTCCTGCAATTAGAGTTGAAGCAACTAAGTTATTACAAATAACTAAGTAAAAAGATGAAGATATTTAAGTTTCATTTGATCCTCGCGCTCCCAAGTGAATTCAGGTCCACATTTGGCATTCCAGCGAACCTTCACTATCGGGATACGGCTTTGCTTTCTTCGTTTGACCTCTCGGTCCATGATCTCTATAGGTTCTTCCACGAAGTTGAGGCTCTCGTTGATCTCGATCTCGTCGAGTGGGATTACAAGAGTCTCGTCGGATAGGCACTTTTTCAAATTCGAGACGTAGAAAGTAGAATGTACGTTACTAAGTTCACGAGGTAGGTTGAGTTTGTAAGCTACAAGACTGATTCTAGCGAGAATCTCGAAAGGCCCTATGTATCTTGGATTTAGCTTTCCACGCTTACCGAAGCGTATCAAGCCCTTCCAGGGTGAGACTTCCAAAAGGACGCGGTCTCCCACCTCACTACTAGAAAAATCCCTTTAATGACGCGCAAACAATGACACTCGCTGATAGAGGACACGTATTTGTGGGTGCCCTAAAAATAATGTCATCTTTCTTAAAATTTAAAGGATTTTGAACACGTTTTGCGTGCCCTGAAATTAGTGTCTAAAAAAACATGGAGGGCACCTATAATAAAATGTGTGTCGTCTAAGGCTGTCGCTTTATAAAATTTAATAGGAGCGCGTTCCATGCGGAGGGAAAAATGAAATCCCAATTTGTCACACCCCAAAATCGAGAACGGCAGAATATGTTCTGGGGTGGAGGACGTCATGTACAGTATCATCACAATTGCATAATAGTAAAAACAAGCAGCAACAACCATTTCATTAATTTAGTAATTACAATACAAGCGTGTTCTGAATAGTTTGTTAGACACCAAAACTATAATAAAAAAATAAAGAGGAGTCTTGTATTCGCTCCGTCTTCTCAAAAACTGCATCTGTACCTGTCTAATTCCGACCTGAGAATACAAGTTATTTTGAAAACGAGTATCAGCATAAAGCTGGTGAGTTCATAAGAATTTAGTGTCGTTGCTTGTATAAAAGTGTTTACAATTATGTAATGTAAAGCTGTGATTAATGTTTGAAAATAGTAAAATCCCTTGAAAATCCTATATTTTCCAGGTGTGCATATTTGTAAGTTTGATCCTTTGAGTGTGTAAAAGTTTTCCCATTGAGACTGTTAATCATGAAAATAAGATTATAGACTTCATTCATGTAAAGTAAATGAGAAAAGATAATATCTTATTTTAGCAGTTTTACTGCCGGCTCGATATAGTCGTTTTACAACTTCAATTTAGTAATATATGTATATATATTCACTTCGGGAAGTTAGTTTAGCCTTTAATTCTTAGTATGTTAATTTGGGTACGAATGTAATTTCTCGTGTAACAAATCTTAGTGATAGTAGAGTATCCGATGACCTTCCCGGTCATACGTAGTGTAGTGATGTTTCGTCACCTCTGGGCCTAGTCGGCTCAGACTGTAGTTAGCAGTCGGGATGTAATAGTGTCTGTCCTGTATAGATCTATACATGTAGTGGTTGATTTACCTTCGGGAAGCTCTGGTTACACGGTGTTTGCACAGTAGAGTGCCGTAAAGAGGGATAGTGTGTCACATTCTGGATTATTGTATTCTCTTGTATCATAGTATAATGAACTTTTTAGTATAGTATATAGAGTGTTCGCTTTAACATGCATTACTCGTAATAGTAGTAATTATAGTGAGTATCATAGTGATAGAGGAAATGAGAAGTAGTCTTAACTATACCTATTATAGTTAAATAGGGCGTGGGATTTCATGGCTTTGATTTACAAAGGTAATGAATTAGATGAAGACTTTCATATCTAACACAAATATATATGATATATAACTAAGAATTCAACGGTAGTCGGATGAATAACAGTATACCCTAAGACCCCAATCAAACAAGAACATGAAGTAAGGCGAGCTATCAATCCTAATTCCTTAAAGTCTTACTTTTATAAATATATTAGTGTAGATATAGTTCAAAAGAAAAGTAGATTAAAAATAGTTTGAAAATAGTTTAACATAGAAAATGCGTTGATAATTATTTAAAACAGTTTTGTTGACAAGTAGCTAAAAGTATAGAAAAATCCTTTTTTGATTTCAAGTTATAAATCACATATGATTTGATACTATAACTTGTTGTATTTAACTTGTATTCCCCCCATAAAAAATTTAAAAGAAACATTAGAAAGGTTAATTAAGGGGTATGAACTCACCTGCAACGAGTGGAATGGATGGAATGTCGGGTAGGATGCTAGGTGTCAAGTGAAGACTTGAACTCACACTAGGACCCTAGAAACATATGAAGACATATGTTTACATATAATTAGTGACTAAACACTAATTAAACAAGTATAGACATCCTAATGCGAAGAAAAACGCTTTGGTCAAGTGTTAGGAGGCCATTAGGTTGCAAGGAAGGAGTGTAAGGCCTCACTATGGAGTTTACTCCTCAAATACTCACCCTAGGCGAGTTTACGATCGAGAGACCAATTCCCCCATGATTTTACGGCCGTAAACTCATGGGTGGAGTGTAATTGAGTGCTTAAGGGTTTCTTACATCACAAGGGAGAGTTCTAGGGTTTAATCCATGGATTGAGGAGAGTTTAGGGTTAAAAGGGGGCACTCCCTTGGAATTTGCGGTCCCAGGACCACTCCTTGGGAGTTTACGGTCGTGAACCCCATGGTTTACGGCCGTAAACTCTTGGACACCCCTTGTACTTCGATTTTGAGGTACTTAGCTCACTCCTACTAGTTTCTAAGTGAAGGTCCAAGGCTAAATAGGAGGTTTAAGGCTCAATTTGCATAATTAGAGGGAGTTTACGGCCTAAGAGTGTTCCTTGGGCCGTAAACTTCTTGTTCTTGGCCTCCATGGATGATTTTCAAGCTATATTGACATGTAATGAGTTTTTGAACAATCTAGGGTAAGAGAACTTAAAGTTTGGAAGCGGAAACTTGCGGATTTTTGGAAGAATCAGGCTTTGAAGAGAGAGAGAGAGAGTAGAGAGAGAGAGAGAGAGAGAGACTAGAGTGGTAAAAAGTCTAAGTTGGTGACCACTCAACCCTTATATAGGGCTTGAGTTAGTGGCCATCTGGGATCTGCCCACACCGACGTTAACTAGAAATTAAATTTTTACCCGATTAAAAGGTCGTAACCACTAAAATTTTATTTATTTCATTTCAACACTAAAATTAAATAAATCATTAGTTGATTTTTCTAACCCAAATGTTAATGGAAATCTTAATAATAATAATAAAATAAAGTATTCTATTAATGGAAATGGGATACCGCAACGGAATAAATTTCGAGTTGTCACACAATTACTTAAAAACCCTGCCTTCCTTTTTTAGGGCTTTTTTCAAGAACTTGCCCCGCCTTCCTCTACTGCAAGTTCTCTCTTATACATCTCCACCGCCCGATGACTCTCTCTTTCCCTTCTCTTTGCAAATCCTAAGTCGTCGCCTTCACCATTGAACCCAAGGATCTGAGAGTCTGGAGTACGACTGATGATACCCGATCACCGACGACTCTATAATAATTCTTTCTCATACTCGAACCCTAGATCGCGCCTCCTTCCATTCTACATCTCGATGGCGACCACGACTCAACAGAAACTCCACCACATCTAATGGAAGGTATGACCACTATATCTCATCATAATTTCGGTGATTCAAATGGATGCGACGGTATCGTTTCCATTTACAATCATCAAGGTTTTCCCTCTTCAAGAGTTTCCCTTCTCCTTTTTTGTTCTTCATTTAGATGCTAATGAATCTCAATTGGGGCCTTTGATTTGGGGATGCTATGGTGTCTCAGTTTCTCATTCTAAACAAATCGATATCTAGATTTCCCATTTTTTCTCGTTCCTATCTCCCTTTGGCACTTACCGATTCTTCTCCCTTCCCCAAGAAAAACGTCAGTCACCTAAACTCAAATCCTCTAAGGATACCTGCTCCACCGTTTTCTTAAAGGTGATTTCATTTTCGAGATTTGATTATGTGAGCCCTAATTTGTATTCAGTTTTTATTTTTCTATCAAGATCACATGGTTTGATTTGTGTAAGAGTTTTTTCTTATTTGGGTGGTTTGTCTTTCCAATTTTTTTGTTAAAAGTCATTTTATTTTTGAAATATACAATTAGGTACTTTCCCATAAGATTTTGAATATGCAAGTTCTTCCAATCCCTGCTTGTTGTTATCGTAAGATCAAGAAAATATGTATATATCTTCATATGGTATTAACATTGATGTAATTGCTATTCAGGAAGAACATTTTTTCTCCTTGTGGGACCATTGTCATGGCCATCAGCGCTTCCAATTTCAACATCCAAACTCCGAAGGCTTTCTCCTAATGTAGCTCCACTTCCACTACTTTCTTGGCTCACAGCCTCAACATCCCTCACACCGCTATCATTGCTCTCAAACTGCATATCATGATGCTGTCCCAAAGTTACATATGTGCCCCCCCTTTAGATTCATCATCTACTGCAGGTGTGCCTCCAGAGCCATTCAAAGGAATAGAAAGAGGAACTTGATCATCATTACCAGTACCACTGCTTCTTTCACCAGCAGTTTCAGTTTCAGGAACCATCCCAACTAATTCTTGGAACTCATTTTTCGTCTGCTGACCATCCTCCACTTTTTCTTGATCAGAGGCAGAGGCCTTCTAAGGAGTTGGACGCCTCAAATGAGAAACCAACATAATTCATAGGGATCTCAAGACTGCAAATTTGCTCATGGACACTCAAAATGTAAAAACTAGAAAGTCATTAATTACACTTTGACTTATTAGCTTCTTAACTGTTTCTCTATTTTTTTAAATTTAATTTAACATTTTAATTTTAGGTTGTGAAGGTGGCAGATTTTGGGGTTGCCCGGTTTCTAAGTCAAGGGGGAGTTATGACAGCAGAGATTGTAACATACAATATTCGAAGATATTTCGTTTTTCACTGATAAACCCTAACTAATTTGTGAATCATCCTCTAAACTCTAAATTTACCATGATGAATGGAGCTACTTATGTATTGTCGTGGTTTGTGATGGGTTTGAGCCATAAGAACTTTCCTATGTGCACATGAAAACCCTAATGCTTGGATCTAGGTTTCTCTAATTGAACATGCAATGTATCCAAGGCTTACAATTCTAGATGTAATGTAAACAATTGAATCATAACATATGGAATCAGATCTAGAAGAATACCTTAAGTTGCTTGCTTGAATCTTCTTGTTCTTGGAGCTTAGAGTCACAATTTTCACACCTCTAATGGCTTACAAACACCAGCTAGCAAGAGGATGATTTTGAGAGAGAGGAGAGGTGAGGAAATCGGCTCTAGGGTTTCTTTCTTGCAAGAGTGGCCGATTTCCCTCACCCATGGGGTCTATTTATACTATGAGCTACTAGGGTTACACCTTAACCCTAATTGAATAACTTAGGCCCTACGCAATCCAAAGATCCTTCTAGATATAAGGCTTGAACGATTTTTAAAATATCCAATCCCTAAAATCTTCCACCCTAATGTCCATAAAGATTCATAGCGTAAAAAACATAACTATCACACATTTGACAGTTTATGCCCCTTTATTCAATTAACCTCTTTAACTCACCAAATTAATTCTTAATTAATTTATGAGTTACATCAATCAAATAATATTATTATTCCTTTAATATATTACTCTCATAATATATTAATAATAATATCTCTTCTCTCTTTATAAATCACCTTGTCAAGTTGCTATGGTGAAGGCAACCCAAAAGGACCATGCACAACCGGGTCAAGTAGTTACCAAATATAGTTATAGGCTTAAACACTAGTCCAACAGTATCCCACTTGGATAAGTCCAGTAACTATAAATGCAAATACAATCTGAATAACAATCATAGCTCTTAAAGACGTTGTCAAACTCTGATCTTATCAGTATCCTGTCCTTTAGATAAGGGATCGTACAGTCCTCTGTTTTGATATCATGCAGACAATCTCATGAAACATTGTCATACTCATCGTCTAGCAATTAGTTTCTCGATCTCAGATTCATTTGACGTACAACTTAATTGAACACATCAATTCAGTCCTGACCGGGCCCAACACATAAGTCAAATAAAATCATCGAGGGGCCCTGATATCGCTTTTACCCTCTTAGGATAAAAGTAACAGATAAACTTCGACTTATATGCATTTACTATTTACTAATCAACTATACACAACAATGCGTTTTATGATATCAATTTACTGATGCGGTTTCGCATTATCAATGCACAACCAATTAGTAAACAATAAACCATATATCTTGGTTTTAAGACCATATGATATTATCGTATTGCGATCACTTGCGGTAGATTCCATAAAGTGATTCTAGCAAGCGCGGGTTTATTCCAATGCTCAAAACTTGTTCATAAACACTCATGAATGTTGCAGCAAACCTTTGCTATGTCTAATACCTTTTAGAAAATCTACACACCAATTCATGACAATATTTATTCATACCTACTTCCAACATATGAACGATTGTGGACCATTCAAATAATTCGATTATTCTTAATAACTCAATTATTCAGGAAGTCAAAACATGCAAAGTGAAACAATAGTTAAACAATTAACATAATACAGTAGCTTTACTTATAAATAATACTCCTTTATTTAATCATCAAATGCCAATTACATTTATCTATTACATGTTTCAAAACTATCTAATCTAAACTAATATCCTCTTTCAGCCCAATGCTCCTAGCGTGCTGCAAGTGCTTAACCCTACTCAGTCCCTTCGTAAGCGGATCTGCTGGGTTATCCTCTGACGATACCCTCATTACTACGAGGTGTTCTTCTTCTACCCGATGTCGAATAAAGTGATATTTTCTGTCAATATGACGAGATCTATCATGATCCTTCGGTTCCTTGGTCAAGGCAACCGCTCCTTCATTATCACAGAAAATTTCCATAGGCTCCTTTATGGCAGGCACAACTCCAAGGTCACCAATGAAGTTCTTCAACCATATCGCCTCCTTTGACGCTTCGCTCGCTGCAATGTACTCTGATTCGCATGTTGAATCAGCTACGGCTTCTTGCTTAGAACTTTTCCAAGTCACTACTCCTCCATTAAGGGTAAAGACCCAGCCCGACTGTGAACGGTAGTTGTCCCTGTCGGTCTAGAAGCTGGCGTCACTATATCCTCACACCTTTAAGTCATCACTCCCTATGAGGACCAAAAACCATTCCTTGGTCCTCCAAAGGTACTTAAGGATATTCTTGACTGCGATCCAATGAGCTCTGCCAGGGTTCCCTTGATATCTACTGACCATGCTCAAAGCAAAGGCCACATCAGGGTGAGTACAAGTCATAGCATACATGATTGAGCCAACTATGGAAGCGTAAGGTACTCGGCTCATCTCAGTTATCTCGGCTTCTGTACTCGGACTTTGAGTCTTACTATATTTGGCATTACTTTGTATCGGTAGTTCTACCTTCTTCGAGTTTTCCATACTAAAACGTTTTAATACCATATCCAAGTAAGTATTCTAACTAAGTCCTATTAGTCTCTTACTTCGTTCTCTCACTATCCTTATTCCCAAAATATAGGAAGCCTCTCCGACGTCCTTCATAGCGAAGCACTTCCCGAGCCAGGACTTAACCTCCTGCAGAGTTGGGATGTCGTTTTCTATGAGTAGTATGTCATCGACATACAAAACAAGGAAGCCAACTATACTCCCACTGGCTTTGACATATACACATGATTCATCTTCACTTCGTATAAATCCAAAATCTTTGACTTTCTTATCAAAGCAAAGATTCCATTTGCGAGATGCTTGCTTAAGTCCACAAATTGACTTCTCAAGCTTGCACACTCTGTTGGGATGCTTCGCATCAACAAAACCCTCTGGCTGAGCCATGTAAACATCCTCAAGCAACTTCACATTTAGGTAAGCGGTCTTGACATCCATCTGCCATATCTCATAATCATGAAATGCAGCAATGGCTAGCATCACCCTAATAGACTTTATTTTAGCAACTGGCGAGAAGGTCTCATCATAGTCAACTCCAGGAGTTTGAGTAAAGCCCTTCGCAACTAATCGCCCCTTATACGTGTGCACATTCCCATCCACGTCGGTCTTCTTCTTGAAGATCCATTTGCACCCAATCGTCTTACGTCCGGGCACATAGTCAACCAAATTCCAAACTTGGTTATCATACATGGACTGAATCTCGCTGTCCATCACCTCTTTCCATTTTGCAGACTCTGGGCTTGCCATGACTTCCTTATAGCTATTAGGTTCATCCAGATTTATTAGTGTACCATCACTAATATACGTGTCCCCTTCAGTAGTAATATGAAAGCCTTAAAACTGGGGTTGAACTCTAACTCTTTCGGAACGTCTAAGAGGTAAGGACTCGTCAATTGGTTCAACCGGAGTTTCCTCTTCGAGTTGAGCGCCAACGTTAGAGGTTCCTTCATTGCTCGACTCTTGAATCTCTTCAAGATCGATTTGCCTCCCACTGTCCCCTTGGCTTATGATTTCTTGCTCTCGGAAAACCCCTCTCCTCGCAACGAAGAAAACATTGTCACTCGGTCTATTAAAGATATATCCAAAGGATTTCTGCGGGTAGCCGATGAAAATAAACCGCTCACTACGAGGTTCGAGCTTGTCGTGAGTTTCTCGTCTTACGAAAACCTCACAGCCCCAAACCTTGATATGTGCCAATGAGGGAGCTTTCCCTGTCCACATCTCGTGAGTTGTTTTGGCAACCTTCTTTGTAGGGACTCGGTTAAGGATATGGGAGGCAGTCTCTAAGGCATACCCCCAGAATGAGAGAGGTAGTGAAGCATGACTCATCATAGAGCGAACCATGTCTAACAGGGTTCTATTACGCCTTTATGCCACATCATTCAACTGCGGTGTCTGTCACACCCCAAAACCAAGAACGGCGGAAACGTTCTGGGGCAGAGGACGTCATGTACAGTATCACAACAATGAAAAGTAGTAAACAAGCAACAACATCATCCATTGCATTAATAATAGAATTATTATACAAGTATGTTCTATCAAATTTTGATTAACACTAAAGCATGAATCAAAATGAAAGATGAGTCTTGAACAAGCTCCATCTTCCTTTCTCCTTGCATCGGTACCTGTCTATGATGACCTGAGGATACAAGTAATTTTGAAAGCGAGTATCAGCTTTGAAGCTGGTAAGATCATAAGTATTTAGTGTCTTAATTTGTAAGTAAGAATTTGTATATGAACTGTAAGTATGAAAATGTTTGTAAAACAACTGTAAACGTTTGAAAAACCCTAGGAATCCCTATGATTCCTACTATTTTATAAGGGTGTCTTCTACCAAGACCTAACTGTTCTCAAAGTAGTCTTCTACCAAGACTTAACTGTTCTATATGTTCGTCTCTTGCAGTGAGTGTAATTTTCCCAAGTGTAACTATTATTAACAAAATATAGTTTTTACATTTATAGTTTGAGTGAAAGGATCACTAAATATCTGTACAGGGAAAATTAATGTTGTACTGAAACGTAGCGCTATAAGAACTACTGCTGTACTAACTACCTTAAAGTGGATTTATATTAAGGCATTATGTGATTAATTGCACCATACTATCGACTGGTAACAACGACATACGAATGGTCGTAATAACGGAATGACGTTTGGGACCCGCAGACCTGTAGGTCCGGCTGTAGCTAGCAACAAGGTGTAGGATAGTCAATCTAGTATAGATCTATACGCAAACTGACGCTCTCCCTCCAAGAGACTCTGGCTACAACTCGGGCCATGACATTTAAGGCATGCTTCGATACGGTGGATCACAAATTTGTTAACGTATTCATGTATATGTACTTATGTAAGCCTAATCATGTAAAAGTATATGAACGTATGCCTTTGCTACCCAAAGGCACTAAACTGACTGAAAGGAACTATTATGTCCATATATGTATACATGATATATAACTAATGTTTAAACGACCTTCGGACGGTACCCGATATCCCACCAGACCACATCTCAAGCGCAAAAAGGAAATAGGGTGGATAGGCTTCCTAAGTCTTTTAAAACATTACTTATATAACTATAAAAATATAGGCATGCTTATAACAAAATCTCTATGTAAACGTAATTATGTAATTGTATAGTAATGTACTATGTATACTAGTTGTAATGTAAGTTCTCTTTATCTAGCAAGTATTGACTCATGAATGAACTGACTCCTTGTGTGATATCGTGTTCTAGTAATAGTTCTAGTATTTTCCTAAGCTACCCATATGGTAGCTTACTAGTAATATAACCGGTACGTATGAACATGGATGTATACCCTTGCTATCCAAGGGCATTGGATGAACTGGAAAGACCTTTTATGACTATATATGTACACATGATATATAACTAACATTTAGACGACCTTCGGACGGTACCCGATATCCCACCAGACCATATCTCAAGCGCGAAAAGTAAATAGGGTGGATAGCCTTCCTAAGTCTTTTAAACATTTCTTATATAACGATACATATAGAGGCATGCAACTTATAATATAAAAGCATAAATAAGTTTTGTAAAACATTTGAACATAAATATTATTTTAAGAAAAGATTGACTTGATGTCAATCTATAAAACAGTTTGAAGGCATAAGTTTGATAAAACAATTTAAGTATAAAGAAACATTTGTTTGAAACACAATTGTAAATAAGTTTGAAATGTAATATACAGAGTAAAATGTACAGGGTAATAAGTATTTTAAAACATATAAAATGTTTATAAAAATCATTTGAAGGAACTGTTTTGGTAAAACGGCTAATGAGTAGCCAAATCATTTGAATGCTGTATATTAATCACATGTGATTGATGTAATAACTAGCATAATTCTACTTATTAATCACATGTGATTGATATAATAAGTAGCATGATTCTACTTGTATCCCCCCATAAAACATTTAAAAATAGTTTAAAACATTAGTTAAGGGGTATGAACTCACCTGCCGTAGGTGACTGGAATTGAACGAACTGTTATCGTAAGGAAGGATCGGGCAAGTGCTTGGTGTCAAGTGAAGACTTAGACGCACACAATGATCCTAATTACATATGAAGAGATATGTATATAAATAATTAGTGATTAAAACACTAATTATACAAGTATAAACATTTAAACGCGAGGAAAACACTCTTGGTCAAGTGCTAGGAGGCTAATGGATTGCAATAAAGGAGTGTAATGCCTCTTATGGAAGTTTATGGTTAAATGACCATATGTCTTGGAGTTTACGGCCCAGGGGAGTAAACTCCTGGCCGTAAACTCTCTACAAAGCCCCAAAATCAAGTCTAACAATTATACAAGTCATGTGGTGAATTGTTTCAAGGCTAAATCAAGTGTTTGGGTGTCATATTAACTCCTTTAAGGAGTTTATAGCCCAGGGACCATATACCCTTGGAGTTTACGGCCGTAAACTCCCTTGGGAGGGTGTTTATGGTGTTTTCAAGTCTCAAACATTTCAAGGTAATGATCTATGTTGGGTTCTAGGCATAAGGAAGGAGTTAGGGTGTCATTTGACCCCTTTATAGGTGTTTACGGCCCTAGAGCTTGTCTTGGCCGTAAACTCCTTAACTCATGTGAATCCTTATGTTTTCTAGGCTTTAAACACTTTAGGGTACTTGTCCTAATTTAAGCCTAAGCCTTAGGAAGTGTTTGTGGCATCAAAACACCCCTATTTAGAGTTTTCGGACCATGAACCAATTGGCCATGTGTTTGCGGCCGTGAACACCCCTAGGTGTTGGTATTTTGATTGTTTTGGGTATTAGACACATCAAGGTAATGTGCTAGGCTAGTCTCTTGGCTAAATGAAGGCATTTAGGGCATTTTGGGCACTTAAACATGGAGTTCACGGCCCAAGAACCTCCTTGTCCGTGAACTCTCTTTTACCCTTGAATCTTAATTGTTTTGGTGTCCTAAATATGTAATGAAGGCTTCTAGTTTGAGTTCTAATGCTTTGAGGGTCATTGGAACCCTTTGGGACCTTAAAATGGAGTTTACTCCCCAAGTGTTCTTGGGCGGTAAACTCCCAAATCTTGGGGTATTAATCCGATTTTGATGTTTTCTAGTCATATACACACTAGCATACAAGTCTAAGGTAGTTACAATTCACGGGGAAAGGACTAGGTAGCATTTAAGCCACTTATTGGAGTTTACTCCCCAAGAACGTTCTTGGGCGGTAAACTCCCGAATCTCACAGATTTGATATGCAATTGGTGTTTCTAAACACAATCTAAGCTATATAACATAACTAGATCGAAGTACTCACAATTTGGGATAAAAACTCGAAGTTCCGTGAGAGAGAATTTTGACTTTTCTCTAATTGGAATTCAACAAATGAACCAATTTGGTTCAAAATTCTATTTATAGTCCTGAGATATTTTTGGCAGAAAATATTTTTATTCCTGGAACGAACTCTAATGTCCTAGAGTATTGGAATAACAGTGTTGCACAAAACCCTAATGCATCCACTCTCCTAATATCTCCTTAAGTGTAAAATCCTGAAAACTGCCAAACTTATACTCGAAATTTGAGTTTTCACTGTAACTGTTCTACTTCTATTGGCTTCAAATGGTTTGTTCAGAATGGAAATTTTGGGTTGTCACATCATCCCCATGTTGAAGGGAATTTCGTCCCGAAATTAGAATTTAGGCAAGGAAGTATGTATGAATGATCGAGTCGTGAGGAGGAAACTTCCTAATCGGTTGGTTCTAGTGCACCTAAGTGAAATCGGGTTCTCGGTTGGCATTCTAACGAACCTTCACTAACTGGCGATGGCGTTGCTTCGTCCGCTTGACCTCTCGGTCGAGGGTCACTACGGTTCTAATACAAAGGCGAGGATCTCGACGAGTGGACTTACAAGAGTCCTAACGGAAAGGTATGGTTTCATAATCGAGACGCGAAGAGTAGGATGTACGTTACTGAGTTCGCGGAGTAGGTCTAGTTTGTGCGAGGCACAGGACCGATTCTGATAAGAATCTCGGAGGTCCTAATTATATTGGATTTAGCTTTCCACGCGATACGAAGCGTATTAAGCCATTCCCAGAGTGAGTTAACCTAAAGAGCTTGGTCACTCACTTGGAATTCCAAAGGTTCCTCTTCTTGTTTAACTTCCCAGTCAAAGGCCACCGCTTGCTGGGTCAAAGTCGTACGGGTTTCTGTAATTTGCGAGGAGTTCTGAATGAACTATGACAGTAGGTCAGTAAGACCTAGAATTTGGCGAATGAATGTCGGCGCCTCTGGTGTAAAAAAAATGCCCAACGGTTTTGAAAAATTGAAAGAGTACTCAAAATTTCCCACATTACTAACAGTGTGTCATAGAAATTCGACTCTTCAATTTCAAAACTCGTGCCTAGAGAACTTCACGAGAAGTTCCTCTGAAGGCAATGTTTCCATGGGTTTTCTTCTTACTACGAGGGTAGATAAGTAAGTCATTACATGGGGAAATGATGAACTGATCCGAGTAAGAAAGACGTACCCTATTCGTTTAGCTCGTGAAAGCTATGGGCATATTGGTTCAATCTGAAGGGTATCACTACGGACTCGAAGTGTCCGCATCGAGTTCGGAAGATAGTCTTCCGAACATCCTTCCCCAACACTCGAACTGGTGATTATTCGGATCTCGGATCCATTTATGGAAGTAGTTTCTTTCCTTGCGTTTGCTCAACCATTTCGTTTATGCGAGGCAGTGATAACGATTTGTAATGGAAATCTTCACGGAGTCCTCGATATCCGAGGCACATACGATGCAGTCCGTCGATCTCTGGGAGAATAAGACTGGGGTTCTCCAGGGTGTGAAGCCTAGTCTTCTTATTCTATAGTTGTGTGGTTCGCTAAGTTGTCTGTACTATTCTTGTATCTCCGGAGTGTTTAGACTGTAGGGCGATCTGTTTACGGGAGTCATACTGGGTTCTATGTTCGTTCACATGACGATGCGATTACTCGTATACTTAGGCAGTTCTCCGTCCTAAAATTCATATTAGAATTCATACATGTTTTCACAATCCCAATCTCGTGTATACGAGTCGTATATAATTAAGATTGAAAAGGTAGTCGAATAACTGATTCTTCTTTAAGCTCACATCCGATCGGGGAAAAAGATGTTAAAGTGGAATCATCAATTCTAAACCTGTAGAACCTTGATTATATATCAGTCTTATGCATACATTCTTCAGTGATAGATCAATCATATAAATCCTTGGATTGAACTTGACGTACTGCACGAGTGGTACTTCGGGGGTTTCTTCGGAAAAGAAAAGAACTAAGAGGTAATCCATGCATGAGTACTTCGGTGTTCTGATATGACGGCTTCACTGGAAAAGCGATCTAGAAGAAAGAGATGTACGTATGAAGCTGATTGTTTCTTGATGACGACATGATTATGTTAGCATGAATGATAAGGATTTTGTGAGCGATTCTGGTTGACCCTAGATGTACTTCGATTGCTCAAGAAAAGAGTAAGAGTATCTTCTCGAAAGTTTGACCTACACCCCTATGATGCAGTACTAGTACGGAATGGAAGTATGATCGCGAAGGTTTGACCTACATCCCTATGATGCAGTCCTAGTAATGAGTAGAAGTAAGTTCGTAGAATGGTCTCAAGACGTTTGTCGTTCAAGCCGAGGTATCGTGGGTTGGTGAATAACGAGATCCAACCACTGAAAGAGACTTGGAAATGTCTCCGGAGATAAATCACTATAGTCCAATGACTTGACTAAAGCATGTTTCAGATAGACCCCAATGAAAGTATGATAAGAGTACTTGAATGAAGAATGACACAAAAGTTAGCCGGATGTCAATATCTTTGATATTCACGATGTAAAGATTCTGGAAAATGACCTTGTAAAGGTCTTACATCATATCCACAGATGATAGCTCCTGACAGCATAAAGACCTAACTAATGTACTTACGGTACAAGGTAATTTCATAGAAAATGCCACATCGGGCATAGACAGAAAAACACGATTCCTTTTTATAAGGAAAATAAAGTAAAGCGTCTACTACCGACGACGGTCATCCTTCTGGTGAACTCTCAGTTCAGCCAGTTGACGTTCCACGTCAAGTAGGTGTCTTTCGTACACCCTCTGGCGTACTCGGAGTTCTATAACTTCGGCTCGTGATTCAGTCAGTGCTTGCAGCAGGGTTTCATGGTTTCTCTCTGATCTCTCGTGAGCATCTTCTAGACGAATGGTGCGGAGGGTATGCATTCTCGAATCGGCGACAACTTCGGTTATCTGATGTAGGGCTGTCCTGCCTTGAATCTCATTTCGGGCCACTCTGCGGACCAAGATTGGCAAGACTCTGTCTGTCGAGCCCCCATTGCTGAAGTCGTAAAAGCTTTGGTCGCCATTAAATGGCATAGGCTGATCTTGTCCTCGGCTCCATGTTTCCAAGCATTCCACTCACTCAGGGTCGGGCCATGACAAGCCGGACGAGGGTTAGGAATTGGAAAAGGAGCTGCTCGGGGTAGGTTCTCAACCTATGGTTCGGAGTTAGCATCATACGAAAAGTCTTATCATGGTGATCATTCAAGGGGATATGATGATCATTATATGGTTCTTCTCCAAACCAACCAGCTATGACTTCATTCGGAAGATACTGGTTGCCAAGGGGATGGAGTCCAGCTATGTTTTCTATGCGAGAATTTACAGTAAGAGAATAATTATTAGACGAACTATCTAGATAATTATTTAGAAAACCTTCATTAGTTACATCGATATTTGTGAAGTGCATACCAGCTATGTGTAATCTAAACAGGATAGACCTTCGAATAAGTGATCTTAACTCCAAATTCACGCAGAATAGGGGTAAAGCAAAATTTTCACAGATTCTAAGTCTATAACATCCTAATTACATATAGCCTTAGTGGATCCACTTAGCAACTATCAACTTAGTAATGAAGATCCTATTTTAGTTCTCAAGTATAAAGTACTTATAGTAACACCAAATACTCCTATAGTATTTTAATTTTAATGTTATGTTCTATTGTTCTCATTGTGGTAGGGCTGGTAAGATTTTAGCATTGTTGCAACCACACAATTAAACTTAGGCACATGCTAGTCAACCCTCGGATAATATAGGTGATCAGGCTACATCTTCCTAGTTTTGACCATATGTCTCTAAGCCCACTTGTGTTGCCCCAACAATCGTAATTCTTTTGTACTGTCCTAGTGACACTGATTTTAGTATGAATGCAGCACGTATACTTACTTAAATATTTTACTATTTAAAGTATAAACTCTTGGTCAGAGTATTTTTAATCCCTTATGTATTAATAGTTAGTATATCTTTTATGGGTTGATATACTTAATTCACTATAAACAATGCTCTGATACCAATCTGTCACACCCCAAAACCAAGAACGGCGGAAACGTTCTGGGGCGGAGGATGTCATGTACAGTATCACAACAATGAAAAGTAGTAAACAAGCAACAACATCATCCATTGCATTAATAATAGAATTATTATACAAGTATGTTCTATCAAATTTTGATAAACACTAAAGCATGAATCAAAATGAAAGATGAGTCTTGAACAAGCTCCATCTTCCTTTCTCCTTGCATCGGTACCTGTCTATGATGACCTGAGGATACAAGTAATTTTGAAAGCGAGTATCAGCTTTGAAGCTGGTGAGATCATAAGTATTTAGTGTCTTAATTTGTAATTAAGAATTTGTATATGAACTGTAAGTATGAAAATGTTTATAAAACAACTGTAAACGTTTGAAAAACCCTAGGAATCCCTATGATTCCTACTATTTTATAAGGGTGTCTTCTACCAAGACCTAACTGTTCTCAAAGTAGTCTTCTACCAAGACTTAACTGTTCTATATGTTCGTGTTTTGCAGTGTGTGTAATTTTACCAAGTGTAACTATTATTAACAAAATATAGTTTTTGTTGGATTAGTGTCTAAGTCCATAACTATTTTGGTATGTACTTGACCCAATTATGAGCATGGTCCTTTTGGGTTGCCTTCACCATAGCAATATGTAGGATGATTTAAGGAGAGAAAGGTTTAAATATGATTTATTAATATATTATGAGAATAATATATTAACGGAGAAATCATATTGTTTAATTAATATTAGTCAAGAATTAATTGTTAATTAATTTTGTGGCTAAAAGAGATTAATTAAACTTAGGGGACTGAAGTTGTAATTATAAGATAATTATAATTGGGCTATGGATCACCTAATAATATATAGGTTGGACGAATTCTATGGGAAGCCCATTAGAAATCGTCCAAGGGATATGTTTAAGGAGTCCATGGGCTGCTTAGGGCCTAAGCAATCAAATTAGGGTTTCCTAGTTGTAAACCCTAATAGCCTACATGTATATAAAGGGCCCCTATGCCCCAAAAACGTGGACAAGTCTTCCATTAGGGTTTCCAGCCGTTTTTGGTGCCTCCCCTTTCTTCTCCTCTTCATCCAAGTTGTATATGGTGTTTGTGACTCCATTAGAGGTGCAGCACTTGAGGCACTAAGCTTTCTAAGGCCAATCCAAGCAAGGAATTGATTGTTATTGCTATATAACAATCAAAGGTAATTCTATAAACCCTAATTCAGTTCATAATATGTTAGATCTAAGTTTATTAGTCTTGGATTCAAAGCATGTACAATAGA
The DNA here is from genome assembly GCF_051521515.1 of Lactuca serriola. Taxonomy (NCBI): domain Eukaryota; kingdom Viridiplantae; phylum Streptophyta; class Magnoliopsida; order Asterales; family Asteraceae; genus Lactuca; species Lactuca serriola. The sequence continues at coordinate 221,734,939 of NC_136415.1, read as the reverse complement.
GAAACCTAGATCCAAGCATTAGGGTTTGTATGAGCACATAGGATTGTTCTTATGCATAAAACCCATCAGTGGTATCAGATCCTTGATTGGTTTCAGTTGTATGTGATGCTTAACTGCTTTATTTGCTGGAAAATCGTTTTTTGGCCTCTGCCCGACCTGACTCGGCGAGTCAGTGGAGAACTCGACGAGTCTGTCCCTGACTCGGCGAGTCCAGTCCCTGACTCGGCGAGTCCAGGGGTCAGACAGAGGGAATTCCGGGTTTTTGCTGCTGTTTTGACTTGGATTTGATACCTAATTCGTTTTTTGAAGTTAAAATCCGATTTTTATCTTAAATTAGTGATTATCCTTGCCAAAACAATAGATAATTTCAAATATTTTAAATATTGGTTGTTTATATGATAAATATGGATTATTTCAAATTATTTGGTAATTATCTAATGACTAAAATAAGATTAGGTCAAATATAGATAATGAATAAATTAATTGTTTAACTTATATTATTTGTTATTTGATCCTTGTGATGTGAAAAAGTTTCAATTGCACGCTTTAGGTTTTATAGTTTAAATTTGAACTTAAAAGTTTCGTTTATGAAATTTAAATAAGTTAAACCCTAATGTTTTGAAATGTTTCAAAACTTGTCCTCAAGTTTTGGAATTTTAAATTTGATTAAAAAAAAATTATTTTTGAAATGCTAAATTCTAAAACCCTAGTAATTTGAAAAGTTCAAATCACACCCTTATGGTTTTTATTAATTAATTAAAGTGTATAATTAAAAGTGATTTAATAAACCCATTAAGTTTTGGTTTACATTTAATTAAATTAAAAGTATAATTTTACTAAATTAAACCACCTAGTATTTTAAAAGTGTAAAATACACCATATACTATATATAACATTAAAAGTCTAATATTATATATATGTATGAGTAAACAGTCAGTCTTACCGTTAGTAGGCCTCATTCACGAAGCTGGTCTATAAGGGGTGTTTAAGGAAATTGCCTATAAAATGGCGATTGAATGGGTATCCACTCTTACCCACCGCACTCTTGACTAGTGGAGGGTCGTTAGCCGAACGGGTAGGATAGGACAGAAACCTTCCATTATAAGTATAATGAAGTACAAAGTAACTAAATGCTTTTACAAATTCCCAAATCATAGTTACTTTAGGCAAAATGTGAAATTGCATGCTAACCCATGGAATTACACTTCGTACCCTTGTCAAACGTTAGTGGAGCGTGTGTGGTTAACCGGCACACTAATTTGGGGATGACATTGGTGGCGGAGGGTGGCTCGATGCTTATCATAGATCAATGGAGCGTGTGTGGCTAACCGGCACATTGATTAGGTGATTGTAGCATTGGGTGCACCACGTGATTCGTATGGTTATTCACACCTTGTTTGTGATCCTCGACATCCCAGTCATAAATAGTAGGGCATAATCGAGATTAAACATGCCATTGAAAAGTTCAATGAATCTCAAAAGATCTAGGAGTTTCAATTCATTTAAAACTTAATCTTCCTTTTCGTTTTTCATGGTGGAAATTGGTAAATCGTCATTTACCTACCTTCAGATATTCTGCAACTAGATTACGGCATCCCTTTTCTAGGTTGTAGAATATTGTGTTGGATCCTAGCTTGATGTTTCATTTGGGTGTTACATCAAGAATTCTAATCAACTTAACTTGAATTTTCTCCCGTTTTGTAGATGTCTAACCGTGGTATTCCCGAATCCCAAGGAAAAAGTGTTCCTAATGAAAGTGAAAGCTTGATTCAAAGTGAGAGATCAATGTGGACTAGCTTAATTTCACTTCCTCCTCTTCCTCCCGTTGTTCTCCCTAGCCCTAATGATCGAAGACTTGAAAGGTTCAAGATCACCGAATCCCTATTGCAAATGGAACATCAAGATGGCAAACCCGTGTGTGGTCACATCCTAGGGATGAAATCACACATTGATAGGTTGATCATGTTGGGTGCATCTATCTCAAATAAGTTGGCTGTGGACTGGGTTCTTCAGTCACTCCCTGAATCATATGATAAGTTCATTAGAGAGTATCATATGATGAAACTTAACGCAACCCTCATTGATTTGACTTATATGCTTATTGCTGCTGAATCAGAAATGATTTGGCGAAGTAAGGGAGCATATTTGTCTGATAAATCAACCAACCATGCTTCCGTGGACAATCGAGGAGAATCCACCTGTTCCTGCTGCCAAGGAAAGGGGAAATGGATACGAAGCTGCCCGAAGGACCTGAAGAATCTAAGAGATGGGAGAGTCGATAAGTATGACTCTACTTCAGGTATAAAATCCATTATCTAACTCTTTTGAGTTCCTATTCTAGATTCTTAATACATGATGTGATAAGATTACATTTTGATGTTTTGTAGGATCGAAGAAAAGAGAGGAAGCTTGAGGGAAGAAGTGAGCTGAATCTAATCATGAAGAAATGGATTTTGATCGCATTACTTGATGAATGGATTCTTGAGCTACTACTTGGAGTTAGAATAGATTGTTAAGAAATATGTAATAACATAGTTTTTCAATTGAATTGCATTGTAAGGACAAATTTTTTCCGCAATAAAATGAATTTTGTTTTTATCTTATTTGTTTATCCTTGCAATGAAATATATGAAAAATTGATGTTTGTGTACTTCTATTATTAGCAAAATGGATTTGATTCTTAATTATGTTATTTGTGGAAATGTCAAAAATTTACCAAATGGGGAGAGTTTCTCATCGCCCAAGTTTCAAGTGGACAGAAACCTGGAATCATGCAATGTGTATTGTATGATGAATGAAAAACTTTCACATTTGGGAAACTTAGACTAATTCTTTGGCAAAATGTCAATTGAAGGACTAGGAGATCGAGTACACTAGGTCGTACGTTGATCAAGTCTACCACAAGAGTGACAAAGATATTTTTCATGATTTACTAAAGTTTAGTAAATATGGTTATACTTATAAGATTGAGTATAATTCAGAGTTAACTGAAATAGTTTCAATCAATAGCAGAACAATAAGAAGAATCAAGAAGGCAGAAAGATAAAAGTTTCTCCATTCTAAGAAGAAGGGAGAGTACCTTTTATTGTGTTTTATGATAAGTCTTAATGATTAAGAACCATGTCTCAATTGATCCTCTAAGTGAGTCTTAGTGCAATTGCATGTCTAAGAAGAGGAATCAAGAATTGTAGAAATGGTTAAATCAATAAGTCAATCATACTTCGTTCCAATATCAAGTCTTAAAGTCAAGATTGTGACATTGAGTGAAAAGTCTTAAGTAGGTTTATAACACTCATCAAATGTGAAATTTGGAAAAAGTTTTCTTATTCTTGCACATTTGAAATTGGTAAGTTGTGCTGTCTTGGATAAGACAAAGACCAACTAGGACCAATTGTGTGAAGTGTTTTGTCTTGATAAGAACTACACTAACTCTTGAATATTTGGTTTGTCAAGAAATGTTTCTTGACAAGAGAATCTTATATGACAAGGAGTCAGTGGGAGTCTTAATGGTCTTGAAAAATTTCAAGAACAAATCAAGAATAAACCTTATCGATCATCACTAGCACACGACTTGAGGTTTACAACCTATCGTGCTGACATTATTTTGTTTCTTTGCCATTCCAATTGAGTTAATTGTGTATGTGAGTTCTATGAGTACTCATTTGAATGCATACTAGAGCCTTAGTCGATGGAAAGTACATTGATATGTAAGGACAAGTTACTAAACTACTTGGAAGACATGGTGGGCACTCTTGTTACCATAGGGAAAGAAATCAAGATTAACATAGTTCAGTCCATATGAGTTTGGATTTGTCGCAAACCTTGGTTTTGGAAAATTCACATGGATAGGAACTCATACACCATAAAATCTAAGTGTCATAAGATTCCCTCCTTCATGAAAATGACTGTGAGGAAATACTTTCACTAAGAGAGATTTTAAGAAGATAACGATTGTGAAAATTGTATTCTCAAATTCGATTATGGTTACGGCATCCCTTTCCATAGTTCGAATTATGAGATTTGGCAATTAGTTTCAACATTTGGAACTTAGTAACATAAGTTCTGAATTGTTTAAACACACACATGAGCTATCTAAGGCAAAGGTGTATAAGTTTAAGAAGCTTAGATAAAGGCTTATCGAAGCATCTGGTATTAGAAATATGAATTTCAGAAATTCAATAGGCATTGTTTTCTGGAAGTTCATTTGTTTTCTGAATACATGTCAAAGCTAGTGGGAGCATAAGTGTTATGCTTATATGATAATAATCATCATGAAAGTGGGAGCATAAGTGTTATGATTGTATGATTATTATGGCGAGTATTGCAAGTTAGCAATATTAATTATAGAAAAACAAAGATTCCATTTGCAAAGTTGCATGGGTTGAAAAGTTGTTTTGCTATAATTAAGGGAGAGAATATTATACTCCGTTTCAAATTTAAAGCTTAGATTAAGAAATTTTAATATTTTCAGTCAAAGGATACATTGTGTGTTCTTAAAATTCGATTATGATTACGGCATCCCTCTTCATAGTTCGAATTGTGAGAACATGACACATAAAATATTATGGCAAAAGATTGGTAAAGTATCATATCTTTATGCATCGTGTCCCATACGCTTCGGGTATAGGATCGATTGTAAATGCTATAGTATTTTACCATTCTAAAAATTTTCCAAATGTCTAGCGCATTAAGAGGGAAAAAGGACTAGAATTGGTATTGACTAAAATAATTAAACAACTATCAAAGGACGGTCCGAGGTTCGCTGAGGAATGGTCGCTTGTGAGTAGTTGGAAGTATGGTATTGGATGGACCATATCGACATTATTATGAATAGATAAGATTCTATTAAGAATGAGTTGTCATATGGAAAATGTGGAAATGTTTCCATATTGGGAGTTGGATATTGAGAGTCTATGCCTAGATTAGAAACTTTTATGCAAGAAGGATGTTCAAAGGAATGTACTTTGAATGTGAGACTTCACATCTATGGAATTGTCTTGTAACAATTTCTAAGAAAGTACTTTGTAATTTCATTAGCTAAGTCGTGGTGACTTTTGTGCTATGATTTTGCAAAGGGATCGTTGCGTAAAATGTTAGAATCTAACATATTCTAGTAGTGCCAAGAACCTTGTGTTCTTACACTGATGATAAGGATTGGGAATTGTGAAATTAGCATCATTAAAAAGGTTTTTCAATTGATCTATTTCACAAAGTAAGGACCATAGGAAACATAGTGTGCATGCTTTATGCATGGGACAGCTGTTATTGTAATTTAAGTAATAAGTTGATTTTCTGAAACAGTAAACGATAATAATGAGTAATCAATATGGTGGTTAAATAGAAGTGTTTTATTTACTCTCACAAGTTTTAGGCCATATAGGATTAAATATTATTGATATGTTTCAATTTGCATGTTTTGACTTCCATAATAACTAGGTTATTCAAACATCCACAGTCGGTCATACGTTGGAAGTAAGTATGAAGGAAGACTGTCATGAATCAGTCTGTAGATTGTCTGAAGTGTTTAGACATGGCACAAGTTTGCTGCAGAGTTCATGAGTGCTTTGATAAGATTAGAGTATTGGATTAAACCCACGCTCACTTGGATCACTTCATGGTTTTATCACGAGTGATTAGTGAGACAATAATATTGTATATTCTTGAAACCGAGACGTGTGAGTTGTTATTTGTTGGTCGGTTACACATTGATAATAAGTAAACGCACCAGTAACTTGGTGTTATAAAACTTATTGTTGTGTGTGATTCGATTAATAAATGCAAGCAAGCATTTGATTCGAAGTTTATCCATTCCTTTTACCCAAAGTGGGATAAAAGCGATATCTGTGGGCCTCTCGATGATTTAGTGATGACACCTAAGCGCTTGGCCAAGCCGGGACTAAGTTGATGTGTTCAATTGTAGTCTGTTATCAGTCGTCATAAATCAGAAGTCGGGAAACAGTATAGAGAGAATGATTAAAATTCATGTCTTATGTCTATATGATATCTTGAGAATGGAGGAATATATAATCCCTTATCTAGAGGACACGCTATCTGATAAGATCAGAGTTGACAACGGCTTTTGAAAGCTACGATTGCTGATCAGGTTCTGAAGTCATACGGAAAATAGTTATTAGACTTATCCAAGTGGGAGACTGTTGGATTAGTGTCTAAGTCCATAACTATTTTGGTATGTACTTGACCCGATTATGAGCATGGTCCTTTTGGGTTGCCTTCACCATAGCAATATGTAGGATGATTTAAGGAGAGAAAGGTTTAAATATGATTTATTAATATATTATGAGAATAATATATTAAAGGAGAAATCATATTGTTTAATTAATATTAGTCAAGAATTAATTGTTAATTAATTTTGTGGCTAAAAGAGATTAATTAAACTTAGGGGACTGAAGTTGTAATTATAAGATAATTATAATTGGGCTATGGATCACCTAATAATATATAGGTTGGACGAATTCTATGGGAAGCCCATTAGAAATCGTCCAAGGGATATGTTTAAGGAGTCCATGGGCTGCTTAGGGCCTAAGCAATCAAATTAGGGTTTCCTAGTTGTAAACCCTAATAGCCTACATGTATATAAAGGGCCCCTATGCCCCAAAAACGTGGACAAGTCTTCCAATAGGGTTTCCAGCCGTTTTTGGTGCCTCCCCTTTCTTCTCCTCTTCATCCAAGTTGTATATGGTGTTTGTGACTCCATTAGAGGTGCAGCACTTGAGGCACTAAGCTTTCTAAGGCCAATCCAAGCAAGGAATTGATTGTTATTGCTATATAACAATCAAAGGTAATTCTATAAACCCTAATTCAGTTCATAATATGTTAGATCTAAGTTTATTAGTCTTGGATTCAAAGCATGTACAATAGAGAAACCTAGATCCAAGCATTAGGGTTTGTATGAGCACATAGGATTGTTCTTATGCATAAAACCCATCAGTTTTTACCTTTATAGTTTGAGTGAAAGGATCACTAAATATTTGTACAGGGAAAATTAATGTAGTACTGAAACGTAGCGCTATAAGAACTACTGCTGTACTAACTACCATAAAACGTATTTATATTAAGGCATTATGTGATTAATTGCACCATACTATTGACTGGTAACAACGGCATACGAATGGTCGTAATAACGGAATGACGTTTGGCACCCGCAGACCTGCAGGTCCGGATATAGCTAGCAGCAAGGTGTAGGATAGTCAATCTAGTATAGATCTATACGCAAACTCACGCTCTCCCTCCAAGAGACTCTGGCTATAACTCGGGCCATGACATTTAAGGCATGCTCCGATACGGTGGATCACAATTTCGTGAACGTATTCATGTATATGTACTTATGTAAGCCTAATCATGTAAAAGTATATGAACGTATGCCTTTGCTACCCAAAGGCACTAAACTGACTGAAAGGAACTATTATGTCCATATATGTATACATGATATATAACTAATGTTTAAACGACCTTCGGACGGTACCCGATATCCCACCAGACCACATCTCAAGCGCAAAAAGGAAATAGGGTGGATAGGCTTCCTAAGTCTTTTAAAACATTACTTATATAACTATACAAATATAGGCATGCTTATAACAAAATCTCTATGTAAACGTAATTATGTAATTGTATAGTAATGTACTATGTATACTAGTTGTAATGTAAGTTCTCTTTATCTAGCAAGTATTGACTCATGAATGAACTGACTCCTTGTGTGATATCGTGTTCTAGTAATAGTTCTAGTATTTTCCTAAGCTACCCATATGGTAGCTTACTAGTAATATAACCGGTACGTATGAACATGGATGTATACCCTTGCTATCCAAGGGCATTGGATGAACTGGAAAGACCTTTTATGACTATATATGTACACATGATATATAACTAACATTTAGACGACCTTCGGACGGTACCCGATATCCCACCAGACCATATCTCAAGCGCGAAAAGTAAATAGGGTGGATAGCCTTCCTAAGTCTTTTAAACATTTCTTATATAACGATACATATAGAGGCATGCAACTTATAATATAAAAGCATAAATAAGTTTTGTAAAACATTTGAACATAAATATTATTTTAAGAAAAGATTGACTTGATGTCAATCTATAAAACAGTTTGAAGGCATAAGTTTGATAAAACAGTTTAAGTATAAAGAAACATTTGTTTGAAACACAATTGTAAATAAGTTTGAAATGTAATATACAGAGTAAAATGTACAGGGTAATAAGTATTTTAAAACATATAAAATGTTTATAAAAATCATTTGAAGGAACTGTTTTGGTAAAACGGCTAATGAGTAGCCAAATCATTTGAATGCTGTATATTAATCACATGTGATTGATGTAATAACTAGCATAATTCTACTTATTAATCACATGTGATTGATATAATAAGTAGCATGATTCTACTTGTATCCCCCATAAAACATTTAAAAATAGTTTAAAACATTAGTTAAGGGGTATGAACTCACCTGCAGTAGGTGACTGGAATTGAACGAACTGTTATCGTAAGGAAGGATCGGGCAAGTGCTTGGTGTCAAGTGAAGACTTAGACGCACACAATGATCCTAATTACATATGAAGAGATATGTATATAAATAATTAGTGATTAAAACACTAATTATACAAGTATAAACATTTAAACGCGAGGAAAACACTCTTGGTCAAGTGCTAGGAGGCTAATGGATTGCAATAAAGGAGTGCAATGCCTCTTATGGAAGTTTATGGTTAAATGACCATATGTCTTGGAGTTTACGGCCCAGGGGAGTAAACTCCTGGCCGTAAACTCTCTACAAAGCCCCAAAATCAAGTCTAACAATTATACAAGTCATGTGGTGAATTGTTTCAAGGCTAAATCAAGTGTTTGGGTGTCATATTAACTCCTTTAAGGAGTTTATAGCCCAGGGACCATATACCCTTGGAGTTTACGGCCGTAAACTCCCTTGGGAGGGTGTTTATGGTGTTTTCAAGTCTCAAACATTTCAAGGTAATGATCTATGTTGGGTTCTAGGCATAAGGAAGGAGTTAGGGTGTCATTTGACCCCTTTATAGGTGTTTACGGCCCAAGAGCTTGTCTTGGCCGTAAACTCCTTAACACATGTGAATCCTTATGTTTTCTAGGCTTTAAACACTTTAGGTTACTTGTCCTAATTTAAGCCTAAGCCTTAGGAAGTGTTTGTGGCATCAAAACACCCCTATTTAGAGTTTTCGGCCCATGAACCAATTGGCCATGTGTTTGCGGCCGTGAACACCCCTAAGTGTTGGTATTTTGATTGTTTTGGGTATTATACACATCAAGGTAATGTGCTAGGGTAGTCTCTTGGCTAAATGAAGGGATTTAGGGCATTTTGGGCACTTAAACATGGAGTTCACGGCCCAAGAACCTCCTTGGCCTTGAACTCTCTTTTACCCTTGAATCTTAATTGTTTTGGTGTCCTAAATATGTAATGAAGGCTTCTAGTGTGAGTTCTAATGCTTTGAGGGTCATTGGAACCCTTTGGGACCTTAAAATGGAGTTTACTCCCCAAGTGTTCTTGGGCGGTAAACTCCCAAATCTTGGGGTATTAATCCGATTTTGATGTTTTCTAGTCATATACACACTAGCATACAAGTCTAAGGTAGTTACAATTTACGGGGAAAGGACTAGGTAGCATTTAAGCCACTTATTGGAGTTTACTCCCCAATAACGTTCTTGGGCGGTAAACTACCGAATCTCACAGATTTGATATGCAATTGGTGTTTCTAAACACAATCTAAGCTATATAACATAACTAGATCGAAGTACTCACAATTTGGGATAAAAACCCGAAGATCCGTGAGAGAGAATTTTGACTTTTCTCTAAATGGAATTCAACAAATGAACCAATTTGGTTCAAAATTCTATTTATAGTCCTGAGATATTTTTGGCAGAAAATATTTTTATTCCTGCAACGAACTCTAATGTCCTAGAGTATTGGAATAACAGTGTTGCACAAAACCCTAATGCATCCACTCTCCTAATATATCCTTAAGTGTAAAATCCTGAAAACTGCCAAACTTATACTCGAAATTTGAGTTTTCACTGTAACTGTTCTACTTCTATTGGCTTCAAATGGTTTGTTCAGAATGGAAATTTCGGGTTGTCACAGTGTCCTAGGTGGCGTCAATTGCGAAACTATTCCGCATTCCTTGAGATAGTCGTGGAATTCAAGACTTAGGTACTCTCCACCTCGATCGGATTGAAGCATCTTGATTTTCCTGCCCAATTGATTCTGCACTTCATGTTTGAATTCTTTGAACTTTTCAAACGTTTCTGACTTGTGCTTGATTAAGTAAATATACCCATATCTACTATAATCATCGGTGAAAGTCATGTAGAAGCGGTTCACATCCTTTGTGGTGGATCTAAAGGGCCCAGACACGTCGGTGTGTATGAGATCCAATAAACCCTCACCCCTCTCAGAAGTTCTAGTGATGGGTGACTTGGTCATCTTTCCAAGTAAACAAGATTCACACGTGTCATCTTCCCTAAGGTTGAATGCCTCCAACACTCTATCCTTTTGGATTTGGGCTATGCACTTCTTGCTGACATGTCCAAGACGACAATGCCACAAGCATTCTTTTTCCATACTATCGGAAGAATCCATACACAACACCTCATTTCCTAGGTTATCTACAACCATAACAGTTTCATAAATTCCATTACAAGGCATTGCTTCAAAATATAAAACACCATTTAGATAAGCATAAATCGAACCATTCTCATTATTAAATGAATATCTAAATCCTTGTCTAAATAAACCATGAAATGAAATGATGTTTCTTGCCATATCTGGTGAGTAGCAATAATTATTTAAAGCTAAACCTAATCCATTACTAAGCACTAGAGAATACACTCCAATCTTGGTGACAGGCGACAATCTTCTGTTCCCCATGATTAGATTTATTCTTCCACGCTCCACATCCCTATTTCTTCTTAGTCCCTGCAAATCAAAACAAATGCGAAAACCACATCATGTATCAAGAACTCATGAAATAGCATGAGATGAATCATTAGATTTAATTGTGTAAATACCTGCAAAAGATGGCTTGATCTTCCCATCCTTGATGGCTTGCAGATATTCCAGGCAGCTTCTCTTCTAATGCCCTATTTTGTGGTAATGGTGGCACTCTGCCTCCTTTGGGTGTGGGTTGGGTTTAGCAGGGCCAACCTTGGTCCCACTACAAGAGGAACCATATTGGGACTTTCCTTTGTGGTGGCTCTTTGAAGGATCCTTCCTCTTCTTGCCCCTTCCTTGCCCAATAGCCAAAACAGGAGCAACGGGTGGATTGGGAGTTAATGCAACAGACTTTTCTTTGAGGTTGCTTTCAGCAGTCCTTAGGGCTAGGACCCAACAACATTATTTACACATTAGAAAAGGGATGCCGTGATCCAACATGCAAATAATTTAGAGGTAAGTGAATGACGATTCACCAATTCTTCACCATGAAAAACATAAGCTTAAGTTTTAAATGTATTGAGAATTCCTAGATTTGGCATGTTTAACTCTCGATATGCCCGTCTCGTTTGTGACTGGGATGCCGAGGATCACAAAGTGGGTGTGAATAACCATGCGAATCTGCATGGTGCCTTCATTGTTACAGTCATCTATTCGATGTGCCGGTAAACCACACACGCTCCATCGAACTATGACAAACAATGAATCACCCTTTTCCACCTTTTCTTAGAACCAATTAGTGTGACGGTTACCCACACACGCTCCACTAACATCTTAGCAAGGGTGCAAAGTGTAATTTCATGGGATTGCATCAATTTACTTTTCCTAAAGTAACTAAGATTGGGAATTTTATAAAACACGTTTAGTTACTTTATATAGATTCATTATACTTATTAATGAGGAGAGGATTGCCCTATCCTACCCGTTCGGCTAACGACCCTCCACCAGTGAAGCAAGCAGTGGGTGTGAGTGTACACCCATTAAGTGCCATTTTATAGGCAGCAACCTTATACCCACCTTATAGATCGGCTTCGTGAATGAGGCCTACTAACGGTAAGACTAGCATTTTAAATCATATATATATATATATATATATATATATATATATATATTAAGCTTGTAATAATATAATACTATAGTGTTGAATTTTAAACTTGTAAAATTCTAGGGTTTGAAATTTAAATTATTCAAATTAAACTTTTAATCACAAAACTTAAATTTCAAAACTTGAGGACAAGTTTTAAACTTTTCAAAACATAAAGGATCAAATAGAAAATAATATAAATCAACTAATTAATTTAATGATTATTTAAATTTGACCTAGTTAATATTACTTGTAAGACAATCTACCAATTTAATTCAAATAATCAATTATTATCATATAAGGAAATTATCATTCAATCAAATGGTAATTATCTTTTGTTTGGTCAAGAATATACTCAAATATATGATAAAATTCGGATATTAATGACCCAAAACAGTTAAGGCAAGTATCCTCAAGCAAAACAACAAGAAATCCCGAAATCAGCTCTAACTGACGCTAGAACTCGCCGAGTTCCACTATGAACTCGCCGAGTCCACAATGGAACTTGCCGAGTTCATCAGTCAGAGGCACAAAAAATGAATTTTTCAACCAAAAACAATCAACCAAAGCATCAATTCAATAGAAATAAATCAAAGCTCTGATACCACTGATGGGTTTGAGCCATAAGAACTTTCCTATGTGCACATGCAAACCCTAATGCTTGGATCTAGGTTTCTCTAATTGAACATGCAATGTATCCAAGGCTTAAAATTCTAGATCTAATGTAAAAAATTGAATCATAACATATGAAATCAGATCTAGAAGAATACCTTAAGTTGCTTGCTTGAATCTTCTTGTTCTTGGAACTTAGAGTCACAATTTTCACTCCTCTAATGGCTTACAAACACTAACTAGCAAGAGGTTGATTTTGAGACAGAGGAGAGGTGAGGAAATCGGCTCTAGGGTTTTTTTCTTGCAAGAGTGGCCGATTTCCCTCACCCATGCAATCTATTTATACTATGAGCTACTAGGGTTACACCCTTAACCCTAATTGAATAACTTAGGCCCTAAGCAATCCAAAGATCCTTCTAGATATAAGGCTTGAACGATTTTTAAGATATCCAATCCCTAAAATCGTCCACCCTAATGTCCATAAAGATTCATAGCCCAAAAACATAACTATCACACAATTGACAGTTTATGCCCCTTTATTCAATTAACCTCTTTAAGTCACCAAATTAATTGTTAATTAATTTATGACTTACATCAATCAAATAATATTATTATTTCTTTAATATATTACTCTCATAATATATTAATAATAATATCTCTTCTCTCTTTATAAATCACTCTGTCAAGTTGCTATGGTGAAGGCAACCTAAAAGGACCATGCACAACCGGGTCAAGTACTTACCAAATATAGTTACAGTCTTAGACACTAATCCAACAGTTTGCAGGTTATAAATCATCAACAATATGATGAAAAGGCGGATGTTTTCAGTTTTGCGATTGTTTTATGGGATCTTGTGACAGCCAAGGTAATAATTAAATACACAATTTTACTTACTATCATACATATAGAGTTAAGAATGATATGAATATGAGGTTGTAGGTTCCTTATGAGAAGATGACACCATTGCAACCAGCCTTGGGAGTAAGACAGGTCTTCATTTCCATTTGATTAGCATTTGGATTTGGATATATCATATATGAGAGAGAATGCATAATATGAGAATGTGGATGAATATAAATATTGCAGGGCTCCATTAGAAGAGGATGATGAGACGCTCTTCTCACCATCGTTCATCTCCAAAAGATGGGGATAGGAGTGATAGAGATAAACAAAGGGGTACCCGTGAAACAAGTGACAGAGATAAGGATAAAGATAGGAGCAGGGAGGACAGAAATGGAAAGGGTAGAGATAAAGATAGAGAAAGAGAAAGAGACATAGGTGGTGACAGGGATAGGGAGAGGGACAATGTGAGGGTAAAAAGGCAACATGGACATTAACCTTAGAAAGAAAGGGAAGATAGATATCAAGAGAAAGAGAAAGAACAAGAAAGACCACATCGAAGTGGAAGCAAGATCAGAAAGACATGGGAGTGAAACGGACAAGGAAAAGAGTCATGATAGAGAAGTTAAAGATAAAGAAAGACATGGCTGGAATTATATATTTATATTTAATACTTGAATCTGAAACTGATATCCACAGTCCTATATTGTAGTTAGGAATCAAGGGAGCACAAATCTTACCTTATTATAGTCTACAAACATGTTGTTCGTATCCCCATATCTGTTCACATAAAAGTTCACACACAAGTTCCAAATGAAAAGGTTACTTTGCAATTTCATATGCCCATATCTGTTTGAATAATCTTAGTAACATTTTCTTCCATAAAATTCCCCTGTTTTGTGTGAAGATTTAGTTATTTGACAAATTGAAAGCCAAATTCCAATATGTTTGAGTGATGAGATCTAACCTATCATTGCAAATGGTAATTTGATAAAAATGTTGCTGGAAATGTACTTATTATTCTTGTGTCTGCTCATATTAGACAGGTGTTGACTTCAAAATGAAGCAGCTTACAGTTGGAGGAAAAAGATTAATACTTACAATATGGGACACTGGTAAACATTGCTAATATTGTTTTCAAAACAAAGTTCATTCCTCTAGAACATGTCTTTTTATCTTAATCATTGATTTTATCCTTTCATGCTATATAAAGTAAAATTGTAAAATTGGTATTGTAGCTGGACAGGAGAGATTCAGGACACTAACAAGCTCTTACTACAGGGGTGCGCAAGGGATTATTCTTGGCAATTAATTGATAAATATTTTGTTTCTTAATAATACATCATTATTTTTATTACACTTTTACAATGTATTCTAATGTAAACTCATGCTTTTTAAGGCCATTTTTATTACACTTTTTCAATTAATCTTTGGATTTTTGTAACTTCTTAATTTTTTTTATTTCCTGTAGATTGGTATAATAATTGGGAAAGGTAGGGAAACTATTAAAAAACTGCATACATGGTCTGGAGCACGCATTCAGGTAGTTTATGAGATGGCTTGACACTTTTTGAATTCACCTTTTATGCTTCTTGTATATAAGATGAGTGTATTGTTTACACCCTCTGTTACTTTTGGATCCCATGAAAACTACAACAATTTCCACTTTTTAGATGACTACTGCTTCCCTCTGTTAATCTGCATTTTTTTTATTTGGGGTGGTCTTACTTATATGGATTAACTGGGTGGTATCATGGATATTTGAGATCTGGGAAGTGTAATGAATTGAAAATTCAAAATGCAATTGCTTCTTTTTGTTGTATTGTTGGATGGGTTTGTCCTAAAAATTATAATGGACATAGTACCAATTGTTTGCACAAAAGCAAGTCGGATGTGAAAGCCTCAAGGGTGATGATTGCTACAAGATCTGAAGGAACAGAGGCATGTGCGTTTCACAATCAGAATCAAGTAAGTGATGGAATTTGGGAGCAAATCAAATCAGTGTTGGTTTGATGGTTTTTTTTCTTTGATGGTTCTGGTTCACCTATTTAAACACTCACTTTACCTTTGTTTTATTCTCGATGTAGCTTACCATATAGATGTTGGTATTTGAAGAATGACAAGGGATTAAAACAGTGGAAGAAGTCGAATCAACACTATGGTAGTTAATAAATAGAGGTGCTATTACATTGTGCACAAATAACAAAGATCCAGGTTTCCAAAACAGTTTGTGTTTTATGTTTGTCATTATTTGGATTATGAAGATTTGTTTTTCTAGTTTTACCGATGTTAATCAAATAAAAATTAAATGTGATTTATTTTGAATATTAGTACATTTATTATATGAAATGGATTTTTTTGTTATATTTGTATTTTATTTTGTATTATGAGACTTTAAATGTGTTATTTAATTTAAAAATTATCAAATATATATATATATACATATATATATATATATATATATACATATATATATATATATATATATATATATATATATATATATATAACGTTTAAAATTATGACACGCAAAATGTGTGTCATCTTTATTTATGACAGGGGCTTTAATGATATGCAATGCGCGTCGTAAACGCGTGTGGTAACGTTACGACACACAAATGCATGTCGTCTTCTTTATCACAGGGCCTTCCTTGACACGCATTGTGTATCGTAAGAGCGCGTCGTGAATGCGCGTCATAAATAGACGACGCGCAAAAGCGTGTCGTCTCTCGTTATGATAGGGCCTTCCTTCACACACATTTGCGCGTCGTCTGAGCATTTTACGACATGCATTGCGCGTCGTAAAAGGCTGTTTTTCTTGTAGTGCCTGGAATTCCATTCGTTTCCTTCTCTTTTCAGCATAGCTTTTCTGTCGGTCTCTAGAGGCTTTCAATCGTTCACGAATTTGAACGATCTTCTCTGTTGTTTCCCGAATGATCTCCGAACCAGTGAGAGTGCTATCAAGAACTCGCCCTTTAGCTAACTGTGTGTCACCCACCTCAGCCCAACACATAGGGGATCTGCACTTATGGCCATATAGGGCTTCAAATGGAGCAACCTTTATGCTCGTGTGATAACTGTTGTTGTAGGAAAACTCGACAAGGGGTAAATGTGTATCCCATGCCTTCCTAAAGTCGATCACAAAGGCTCGCAACATATCTTCCAACGTTCGGATAGTTCTCTCACTTTGTCCGTCGGTCTGTGGATGGTAGGCTGTAATCATGTCCAGCCTCGTTCCTAGGGAACTTTGTAGTGACTGCCAGAACCTAGAAGTGAATCTACTATCTCTATCAGAAAAATGGATATGGGAACACCGTGCATTCGTACAATCTCCCGAATGTATGTTCTTGTGAGCTTCTCCATCTTGTCAGTTTCTTTAATGTGCAGGAAGTGTGTAGACTAGGTTAACCTGTCAACGTGTAACACTCTAAAAATTCCAACCAATTTAAACTTTTCAAAAACAACCTAGTTTCATTAAGTTATTACAAAAAGGTTTTCAATAAAATTATTATCAGAGTCTTCCCAGAACCATATCATAAAAACATAATCATGTGGAGCGGGACGATCACGCCTTTGCCTTGCCACAGTCTCCTGAAGTACCTGGAACATTTAAACCACAACTGTAAGCCCGAAAGCTCAGTGAGATACCCCCAAAATACCAACCTCATATACCATACACATAACATGCCATATCATCACAGAACACAGAACAACCATGTACTTTGGATCTACTGTGTGACTGGTCCGCCGCACCGGGCCTTCAGTCCACCTGGTCCACCCTCCGAGTCTAGCCATATCCATCGAGTCTGTAATGTGGTTGGTCCGCCCACACCGGGCCTTCAACCCACCTGGTTCACTCTCTGAGTCTACAGTATGACTGGTCCGCCCGCACCGAGCCTCGGCACGTCTGGTTCGCCCTCGTGGGGCCTACAACCTATTCGAACCGCTCGCTGGGCCATCGGGATAACCGGTCCGCCCTGGGTATGTTGGCCTACAGCACAAAGCAGGACCCGCCTCAACCCAAACCCAATCCAACAACCATGTGCGCATAAACATATAATCATATAACAATCCACATCCAACCAAACCGATCTAGCAGATCTCATAACATAACCTCATCCTAACAAGGATACCGACCTAACCGGTCACTAGCATAGCATCATCCTATATTCCAGGATACCGACCTTAACCAGGTCCCTAACATATACCATCCTAACTTCCCGGATGCAAAAAGATCAAGCAACAACATAACAACAAAACCCGGATTACAATCCGATAAAGGGCCGGCCTTGGTGCCTTAGACCCTATTGATATAGTGAGGATAACTCACCTCGCAACTGCTGACTGAAAAATAAGATCATGCTGCTCCAACCTCCGACACGAACTCCACCACTGATCAATACCAAAATACTGAACTCAATAAATACCCATAATTACCAAATTACCCCTGGAAGTCAACTGGTCAATTCTTGGTCAAAGTCAAAGTCCTTAGTTAAAGTCAACCCTCCTGACTGACTCTACTCGCCGAGTCAGCCCGCTGACTCATCGAGTCCCCATGCTCTGAAACTTCCAGAACTCGACTCAACTCGCCGAGTCGCCCCAAGACTTGCCGAGTCCCAAAACTCTGAGTCTAACCGTACACAACTCACTGAGTCATCCCTGGACTCACTAATTCACAACATAACCAGAAAAGGTTAGGACCTCATGACCAGACTCGGCGAGTCCAAGGCTATCTTCAACCAACTCGCCGAGTTGTTCTTCCAACTCGTCGAGTTTCTGCCTATCTTCTTGCAACTCGCCGAGTACACCCATGTGACTCGCCGAGTACCTCTAGCTCTTAACCCATCCAGAGGCTTTCCAAGCCATGTAGGGTCTCAAATTCATAGATCTACTCTTATACATGCCATCCATCATGTAAAGTGGCAAACTTTACGTGAATCTATGGAGATCTAAGCATAAAACACTCTTGGCTAAGGTTTGGGACTAGAAGGCTTCATCAACAACTCTTGAACAGGGAATTTATGCTCTTTTGGATCATCACTACTCTAGATCTAAGGTAGCAACATCAGATCCAACCTCCAAACTCAAGATAACACTAGATATACTCCCAAAAATCCCACAAATGATAGATCTAGATGGATAACAGCTCAAGCAACGAATCATTACCTCAAGAGAAGACCCCAACAGAAGAATAAGCCAAAACCTTGTAAAGCCCCTTGCTCCAACCCTTTTAATCTTCAAAAATTTCTTCAACAAACACTCCTTCAAGATCCAAATGCTCTCTAATTCTCTCACACACGAATATTAGGGTTTCTGGACTTCAAGGGAGAGTAAAGAGGTTGGGGAGAGGGTATTATGTTCTTTATATAAGGCTTAATCCCTGGGATTAGGGTTTTCTCCACACAGCACCAACTCGCCGAGTCCAGCCGCCGACTCGCCGAGGTTGCCACTTAACACGCGACCAGAATCACGACCCTACTCGCCGAGTCCACCCATGGACTCGCCAAGTTGACCATTCACATTTTCACTATGAACCCTGAACTTGCACTCTTGAACTCGGGATGTTACACAACGATCATCCAGATGGTAGCGAGACCACCAGTAGTCTTGGGAAACTTGGTTATGAAGTCCATTGTGATCCGCTCCCACTTCCATTCCGGTATCTCCGGTTGTTGGAGTAAACGTAACAGTTTATGGTATTCGACCTAACCTTTGCGCAAGTAAGACATTTACTCACGAAGGTAGCAATCTCTGCATTCGTGTTAGGCCACCAGTATAACTTCTTAAGATCCAGATACATATTATCTGAACCTGGATGGACGGAATATCGAGTATTATGTGCTTCGGTCATGACCAAGTCTCTGAAGCCACCATGTTTCGGTGTCCAAATCCGGTCCATGATATATAAGGCTCCGCCACCCTTGAATTCCATGTTCTTATCCATCCCTCTTAGGGATTCACTCGCCACATTTTCCGGTTTCAAGGCCTCGATTTGAGCTTCTTTGATTTGCATGGACAGGTGTGAGTGGATAGTCATGGTCAATGATTTAACTCTTTGACCAGAATATTCTTTCCGACTCAAGGCGCCTGCTACTACGTTGGCTTTACCCGAATGATAACAAATTTTGCATTCGTAGTCATTGAGTAGCTCGACCCACCGTTGTTGTCTCATGTTGTGCTCCTTCTAGTCGAATATGTGTTGTAAGCTTTTGTGGTCTGTAAAGATAGTGTTTTTCGAACCATACAAATAGTTTCTCCAGATCTTCAGAGCAAACACAACTGCTCCTAGCTCAGGATTATGTGTGGTGTAGTTGACCTCGTGTGTCTTCAGCTGTGTTGAGGCATAGGCGATGAACATACCTTGTTGCATCAGAACACAGCCGAGCCCCTGGTTGGATGCAACGCAGTAAACTACGAAGTCTTTTATCCTTTCGGGGAGAGATAGTATCGGTGCGATGCATAAGGCTTGCTTCAGTGTTTGAAACGCCATCTCTTTTTTCTCTTCCCAGTCAAAGGCCACGCCCTTTTTGGGTCAATGTCGTAAGAGGTTTCCCAATTCGAGAGAAGTTCTGTATGAATCTGCGGTAGTAGCCAGCAAGTCCTAGAATTTGACGAATTTCTATAGGCGTCTTTGGTCCTGACCTGTTCTCGATGGCTTTAATTTTGGAAGGGTCTACGTGGATTCCTTCTTCGCTAACCACGTGACCTAAGAATTCGACTCTTCGGATCCAAAATTCACATTTAGAGAACTTCGCATAGAGCTTCTATGATCGTAAGGTTCCTAGGACTTGTCGTAGATGATCACCATGTTCCTCGTTACTTCGAGAGCAGATAAGTATGTCATCGATGGAGACAATGACGAACTGATCTAAGTAAGGACGACATACCTTATTCATTAAGTCCACGAATACTGTGGGCGCATTGGTCAATCCGAATGGAATCACTACAAACTCGTAGTGTCTATAACGAGTTCGGAAGGCTTTCTTTGGAACATCCTCCTCTAACACTCATAATTGGTGATACCCGGATGTCACACCCCAAAAACCGAGTACGACGGAAACGTTCTGGGGTGGATGACGTCATGTCAAGTATCACAACATATGCAGTATAGTAATCAAAGTACAACAACCATTGCATTAACAATAATAATTTTACATAGGTTACATTTAGCAACAACAACAAGGTAAATACAGAAAATAACTTATAATGCAGCTCGGTACTAAGCTGTCTTCACAAAAGCTCCCGGAGTGTACCTATCTACCGATGACCTGAGAATACAAGTTATTTTGAAAGCGAGTATCAGCATTTTTAAGTGCTGGTGAGTTCATAAGTATTTAATGACATTAGTATAAATACATGTTTATCTTCAAAATAATCTCATGAGAGACGGTGGTTTACAATCTACAGAATGTTAGAATTCTTTTCCAGAAAATCCTATATTTTCTAATAAAAGTGGTCTTCTACCGAGACCCAATTGTTTTATGTTTAAGAAACATTTTCCACTTAAAGGTACTATCATTATCAAATTATGATTTATACTTTAAAGAATAAGTGAGAAGATCACAATCATAAGTAATAGGGAAAATAATATTTTTGCCTCAGTAGTAACGCTGCTGGTTAAAAGTAAATAAAACATAGAATCCTGATGGTATTGAATGAATAACACGCCTCAGAGAGTCTAAAAGGATGAAATACAGACTCCAGGAAGTATTAAATGAACAGTACGCTTAGCAAAGTCAAAAAGGTAAACAAAACATAGACTCCAGGCGAAACGCCTCGCAAAGTCTAAAAGAATCAAATACACACCCTAGGGTAGTGTTAAATGAACAACATGCCTCAGAGGGTCTAAAAGGAATGAAGTACATACTTTAGACGGTATCGAATGAATAATACATCTAGCAAAGTCTAAAAGAAAGAAGTACGGACTGCAGACAGTATTAATGAGCATTACGTCTTGCAAATTCTAAAAGAATCTTTAATCCTAAGTAGGTTTATTTAAAGATTTAATACATGGCCTAGTGTATAACTAGGAAGATATACATGATGGTAATCTTATATATATATATATATATATATATATATATATATATATATATATATATATATATATATAGGAGACACCATGATGACACTTATTACCTTAAATCCATGAGTTATAAGGTAAACGTAAAGATACGCATAACCATACTGATCGACAATCGAATACTTGACGACCTGATGGCGTCAGAATAAATGTGACATTTGCCACCCCTTGGCTTGGTCAGCCGGGAATGTAGCTAGCAGTCAATATGTGGGACTGTAGCTATATACACAATGCCCACTCTCCCTCCAGGAGACTCTGGTTACCAACTCGACAAACGGTGGAATCTGTGTCATGAGGACGTATCTCATGTTTCAAATTCTATAACCTTTCTCTTTAGTAAAAAGTATAAGTGCTAGAATATAACTAAGTTCTCTTTCATGAATGTTATGGTTGGTTTCTAAACTATACCTATTATAGTTTACTTGAGAAGTTATCTAGATGCCTTTGCTACCCAAAGGTTGATGATCTGGCTGATGGAACCTTTATGACTACATATGTATACCTGATATATAACTACTATTTAAACGACCTTCGGACGGATAACCGATACCATAAAGCCACATCTAAACAAGGAAAAGGAATTAAAGCGAGTTAGCCTTCCAATGTCCTTTAAACATTACTTATATAACTATACATATACAAGCATGCATTTAACAATACATGACTATAAAAAAGAAGTTTTGGTAAAACTTTTGGAAAACATATAAATAAGGATTTATGACTTGATGTCAATTTATAAAACAAGCTTTGAAAACCATTAGCTGGATAAAACAGTTTATCATGTAGAAATCTATTTGCTATACAGTTATTAATCACATGTGATTCATATAATAACTCTATAGTTGAACTTGTATTCCCCCCCATAAAAGAATTTAAAATCATTTAAAAGGTTAATTCAGGGGTATGAACTCACCTGACGTGGGTGATTCGGATGAACGGATGGTATAGGATGCTAAGTGTCAAGTGAGGACTTGACCACACACGCGAATCCTATTTAACATGTAATGATACATTTAAGTATCAAATTAGTCATTTTAATAACTAATTATGCAAGTAAAGACATCCTAATACATGAAAAACTTTACCACAAGTGCTAGGACTACTAAAGGTTGCATATAAAGAGTGTATGGCCTCACATTGTAGTTTACTCCTCAAATGGTGGCCCTTAAGGGTGTGTACGGTTTTGCGACCATTTCCACCATGAGTTTATGGTTGTAAAAACATGGCAATGGTGTCATTGGGTGCTCAAAGGTCTTAAACTACTAAATGAATTATGCTAGACTCGAATCAAGGGCTTAGGAAGTGATTGGGGTTCAAGATGACCCTTCTTTGGAGTTTACGGTTTTTGAACCACTCCTTGGGGAGTTTATGGCAGTAAACACATGATTTTACGGCCGTAAACTCATGTTTGCCCCTTCCTTTCGTGTTTTGGTGTATCTAGGTTAAGCATGAAAAGTCCTAGTCACATATACAAGCCATATAAGGTGTTAAGGGCATCAAAACACCCTTTTGAAGGTGTTTACGGTTTTGGGAGGTCCCCAAACCATAAACTCATGTTCTTGGGGGGTTTTTGGTGTTTTTCAAGTGCTAAACTCGTCAAGGAAAGGATCTATGCTAGTTGTGAAGGCTTAGGAGGAACTAGGGCACACTTTGGCACCCATTTTAGGGTTTACGGTCCAAGAACACCTTGGACCATGAACAACTTGTTCTTGGTGTTTATTGGGTGATTTCTTGATACATGGAAGTATAACATGCCTTAATATAATCTAGGATAGAAGTACTTATGTATGCGAAGGTTGGGACGAAAGCTTGAAGATCCTTGGGAGAGAAATCGGGTTTTCTCTAGCTTGAAATAAAAGAAATGAAGGAAAATGGTTAAGTGCCATATATATAGCCATTGGGGTTTTCGGTGCAAACTCCCTTGTTTGGCCATAAACACCTATTCAAGGTGTTAAATGGTTATTTTCTATATAACACTCCTAACGGACACTTCCATTTAATTGTTCGTTTGACGAAAAATTAAGATCAAATACTCAAACGGACTTAAAACAAGCCAAAAATGTTTTGAGATGAATTTGGATAATTTTTGATGTGCTTGATTGCGGAGTTTATACAAATGAAAATTTCGGGTTGTCACACTGGATCTCAAATCAATCTTTGAAAAATAGCTCGACCCTTGCAGCTGGTCGAATAAATCGTCTATACGGGGTAGGGGATAACGATTTTTGACCGTCAGTTTGTTCAGTTCCCTGTAATCGATACACATACTAAACGATCCGTATTTCTTCTTGATGAACAAGACCGGTGCTCCCCATGGTGAGAAGCTTGGTCTTATAAATCCCTTGCTGAGCAGTTCGTTAAGTTGGCCGGATAGTTCCCGCATTTCTGTCGGTGCTGGACGATAGAGCGATTTGGCTACTGGGGTAGCTCCTGGCACTAGGTCGATTCTGAACTCGACTTGGCGTTGCGGAGGTAACCCTGGTAGTTATTCCAGAAACACATCGGGGAAGTCTCGTACTATAGAGAGGTCTTTTAGGTATTTGGTTTCTTGGTTCACATCGACTATATGAGCAAGGAATGCACGATATTCCTTTCGTAGGTACTTCTGGGCTTGGATGCTCGAGATGATTCGAAGGCTCGTACTGGGTTTGTCCCCGTAGATCAACAAGGTTTCGTTATTCGGTAGGTTTAGATGGAATGCTTTCTCAAAACACAGAATATCGGTACGATGAAGACTCAACCAGTTCATGCCCATAATGACGTAGAAACTCTTGATTGCCACGGATATGAGGTCGATTGGAAATGTATAATTATCTAGTGTGAGGGTACAACCTATGAAAATCTCGTTAGAACTCTCTGTCTTTTCGTTAGCCATTTCTATGAAGAAGTTTTCTTTTAGTGCTTGAGGTGCATGATTAAGTAAGTTTTTAAATTTTTGGTTCACGAAGCTCCTTTCTACCCCACTATCAAATAGGATACATGCATATGAGTTATCAAGGAGGAATGTACCCATGACTACTGTGGGGTCTGCCACTGCTTCATTATGGCCAATAGCAAGTAGTCTCCCTACTCCTCCCGCATTCCCAGCCTTAGGATAGTTTCTTTTGAAGTGCCCTATCTTACCACACCCGTAGCGGGCCTAGCTTACTCCTGTACCAGGGACCTGGGTGATGGGTCTGGGTGGTGCTTTGCAAAACCGGACAGTATGGCCCTTCCGGTCGCAGTTGGTGCAGGGCATTTCCCGGCAGGGGCCGTTATGATGGAAGTTGCACTTAGTGCACTTGGGTAGGCTCCCTGCACATGGCTTTGCGAGTACATGGGCAATAGGAGTTGTGGCAGCACAGACAACAACAACATGTTGGTTCTTTGAAGAGGGTTGTGCTGATTTGCCCTTTTGTCAGTTCCAACGCTTTCTCTTGTTGTCAGCCACTTTGGTTGGTGTTGAGACAACAATTGTAGTTGTTGTTGGTGGAGAAGGAACCTCGTGATCGATAAGCCTCTGGGCCAATTGCTTGGCACTATCAAAGGTTGCAGGGTTCGATGCTAGAACGTTTCCTCGATACGAGGGTACCAAACCCCAGATGTATCTCTCGACTTTTTTTCTTTCAGTGGGGACCATGTTGGGACATAGAGTTACTAGGTTACTGAATCTAGTTGTATAAGCCACTATGTTGGAACCCTTCATCTTAAGGTTCCACAGTTCCTCTTCGAGTTTTTGAACTTCGCCCCTCAGGCAGTACTCCTTTTCTATTAGGTCCTTCAGCGTCTCCCAGCCCATAGCATTAGCCACCATCAGTGAGAGTGATTTGACATGGCCATTCCACCATGTCAGGGCCCTTTCAATGAAGGTGCGGACAACAAATTTTATCTTGCTTCCTTCAGGACAAGATCACATCTAAAATATTGCTTCTGTTCTTTCGATCCATTGGGACAATTCTTTGATCCCTCCGGTTCCGTTGAAGAACACTGGTTTGCAGCTGATGAAGTCTTTATAGGTACACTCCTGTGTACGGGATTGGCTTTCACCATAGTTAGAGTTGGTGCCTGTTCCTGGTCCACTGGCACCACCTGAATTCACTTGAGTCATGGTTGCGGTCACAGCAGCCTGAAACATCACCGCATCGAACTGCAAAGGGGGTGGTGGTGGTGGAGTTTGATTTACAGGCGTGCCTCTGGTTGGACTCTTGCGGTGCGGCATCTTTTACTGAAAGTTCATAGAGATGGAGATAATAGTAAGAATCAATTGTAAGTATGATGAGAGTGATCCATGGACTAAATCGCCAAAGCCCAACCACTAGAATGAGTGTATGATTGAAATAGAGACACCACAATAGAGTAGGGAAACGCAAGAGTAAAGACTTCCCAATAGATTAGGTAACTGTCAATATTACTGGTATTAATGATGTAAATGATTTCGGGAAAAAAATGACCTAACAGTTCGTCTTACATCAAACCATAGGGGAAAAATGTTGACAACTTAGAAATCTAGTTATAGTGTTTGAAAGACAGGAATATATTACAGAAAAGTACTTCCTAGAGCACAGATAAGAAAGGCTATTCCTTCAACCAAAAGAAAAGATGATTCAACATCTTCTACCGATGACGGGTATCCCTCGGGCGAACCCTTAGATCTACCAGTTGATGTACAACTTCTTGAAGATGTCGCTCATGCGCCCTCTGACGCACTTGGAGTTCCCTGACTTCAGCTCAGGATGCAGCTAGTTGTTGCTACAGAGCCTCATTGGTTCTCCTAGTCCTTTCCATATCCTCTTCGAGTTGGTGAATGCGGACCGTGTTAACGCCAGAGTTGGTGTCAATTTCCATGACTCGGTCGATGGCTGCTTGACCTTGCTCCACATTCCAAGAAATCATGCAAACCATAATGGACAGGACTCGGTCAGCTGAGCTCCCTCGCTTATATTGTAAAAGCTTCGATCTCCATTGAAGGGTAAAGGTTGACCCTGTTCATCGATCCATTGGTTCAAGTTTGTCGCCCACAAGGGTGTGGCACCTTGAAATGCTGGTCGGGTGTTGAGGTTTGCGATTTGAGCCTCTTGAGGCAGGTTGTTGACTTCTGGCTCGGAGTCAGAACCATCCGAAAAACCTTCTGCGAGGTGATCATCCAATAGGATAAGATGATCATCTTCTGGCTCTGCTTCAAGCCATCCAACATTGCCTTGATTTGGGAAGTACGGGTCGCTGGGTGGATGGAATCCAACCATGATATCTACGCGAGAAAAACAGGGTATAAGAATCTTAAATCTCATAGGCGTATTACCTAAGATAATTATAAGATGATCTTTACTAGTTACTTCAAGACTTGCATAGTGCATACCAGTTACATGGAATCAAAGTAGGATAGACCTTCGAATAAGTGACCCTAACTCTAAATCCACAACCAAACAAGGAACAAGAAGTAAAGCAAAGATCATAGATGCTAAGTCTACAACACCTTAGTCACATACAACCTTAGCGTATCTACTTAGCAATTATTGACCTACTAGTAAAGACCTTTTTAGTTCTCAAATAAGTAATTATAGTAACACAAAATACTCCTATAGTATTTTAGGTTTATGCTCTGTTCTAATGTTCTCGTTATAGTAGTATTGGTAAGTTTTTAGACTTGTTGCAACACCACAACCATTCTTAGGCACATGCTAGTCACTCCTCGGAAAATATGGTTGATCAGGCTATATCCCCCCAGATTTGACTATATGTCTCTAAGCCTAATTGTGTTGTTCAACAATCGTAATACTTTTGTTCTGTCCTAATGACACTTATTTTAGTATGAATGCAGGTATGTATACTTAGTTAAATATTTTATTATTTAAAAGTATAAACTCTTGGTCAGACTATATTAATCCCATTACATTTATAGTTTGTATATCTTTTATGGGTTAATATACTCGATTCACTATAAACAATTCTCTGATACCAATCTGTAGCACCCCAAAACCGGAAAGGCAGAAACGTTCTGGGGCGGAAGACGTCATGTACAGTATCATAACATTGCATAATAGTAGAACAAGCAACAACATCCATTGCATTAATAGAATAATTATATACATGTGTGTTCTTTTGTAAGGTTTAAATGACACCAAAAATGTATAATCAAAATAAAGACGAGTCTTGGATCCACTCGGCCCTTCAGAAGCTACATGGGTGTACCTGTCTTACTGGTTCCCTAAGAATAAAAGTTATTTTGAAAGAGAGTATCAGCATAAAATGTTGGTGAGTTCATAAGTATTTAGTGTCATTTAGTAGTTAAAAGCCACAATATGTTTGTATTAAAACCTTGAAAAGTTTGTAAAGTTTTCCCAGAAAATCCTATATTTCCTGCTTATAAATAATGTAGGCTTTTACCCGAAGCCCGACTGTTTTACATGTTTGTTCTTGTATAAAATTGTAATGTTTGTATATGTATTTGTAATAGTAGGAAAAATATAGTAGTACTTTCTTACTGTGCAAAAGTATATTTTCTCCCAATCATTTCTAATCCCTACTTGGAAAATAGTACGTTCTACCTCAGCAGTGACACTGCTAACTATGAAATGATAAAAAAATGAAGACTCAAGGTCGAGTTAAATGTAACATACTCCTTGGTGAGTCTTATTGCCTTTAATTCTAGTTGGTCAACTAAAGGTTTAGATGTGAATTTGTTTGTAACCATGCTGATCGACGGCTGAATACTTCACCACCTTTAGGCGTCATAAAATAGTGAGGTGACATTTTGTCACCCCTTTGCCTTACCGGCTAGGACTGTAGCTAGCAGTCGGGGTGTGGGATTGTCTGTCCCGTATAGATCTATACAGACGATGCCTGCTCTCCCTCCAGGAGACTCTAGTTACCAAGTGATACAACAATGTATTATTGTATCGAGAAGTAGTATTTCACATTCAAATTATGGTATCCTAGTGTTTGTATAGTAAGTCATAGTGTAGAAATGTTCTCTTTGTACTAGTGTATAGTATGTATTGTTTCTCATAATAGTATGTTCTCTTAGTTTCTCATAATAGTAAGTTTGTATCGACTCATAAATGAACAAACTCTTGTATGTTTCCTTTTACTAGTAATAGTGAGTAGTGATCTCTTAAACTATACCTATTATAGTTTACTAGTAATGTTGTTTGAATAACTGCTTGCGCATTGAATATAAATAAAAGCTTTTATATCTATATACAAATACATAATATATAACTAAGGTTCAAACGACACTCGGATAAACAACCGAATACTCTAAGTCCACAACCAAACAAGGAGAAGGAAATAAAGTAAGTTATCAGTCCTAAGTCCTTTCAACCTTATTTATATAACTATATCTATATAGACATGATTTTGACAATATATAAGTTTAAACGATTTTAATAAAGAGTTTTAGCATAAAAGAGTTTGATAAAATGTTTTGAAGCATTTGAAATCCATAAGTTTGATAACAGCTTGAAAGTAATAGAAGAATCTTTCTGTTTGTTCTAGTTATTAATCACATGTGATTGATATAATAACTAGAATGTTTAAACTTGTATCCCCCCCCCCATAAAAGAATTTTCAAAGGTTGATTAAGGGGTATGAACTCACCTGTAGTGAGTGGTTCTGACATGTGGTTGGAAGAGGATTGCAGAGTGTCAGGTGCAACCTTGAGCACACAATGATCCTAATAGACACATATCGACATATATGTGTATGAATTTAGTGTATAGACGACTAAATGAAAAGGGTAACACCCGTATTGTCAAGGAATCTCTAAGATTTATGGGATATAATCACATATGATTTCATAAATAGGGTATATGGCCACCCTAAAGAGTTTACGGTAAAAAAGGTATGACCATTGGAGTTCACGGTCCAAGTGTTCACGATGTTAGGTGTTTACGGTCTTAGTGTTTACGGTCAAATGACGTTACGGTCATGGAGTTCACAGTCTAAGGATATTCAACCGTAAACTCATCAAATCTTGCACAAATGATGGTTTTCAAGGGCTTCATTCAAAGGTTTCAGATTCTAGGGACCATGCTTAGCCTTAGGAAGGGTAAAGGCTATAAGAACACCCTTTATAAGGGTTTACGGTCTATGAAGATTCATAGAACCATAAACTCTTTTGTTCATGTAAAGAGGGATGATCTTAAGTCCAAAATAAAGGATTGTAACTAGATAGATGTAAAGGAGGGTGGTACTTACTGTTTTGAAGGCAAGGTAGGTGTTTTCGGTCCAAAACAAAACTGTGTTCTTGAGAATTTTTGATGATCTAGGTAAAAGATGAAATCCTTGGATGAATCAAGAGTGAAACATGTATTTAGGAAGGATCTAACATCTAAAGAGGGAATTACTTACTTGTTCTTGAAGATTTGGAAGCAAAAGTTTATGATCCTTGAGTGAGAATCCGATTTTTAGGCTTGAAATGGTGAAAAGTGATTGAAAATGGCTAAGTGCCATATATATAGGGATGGGTTTACGGTCACCATGACCGTAAACTCATTGGTCTTGACCATAAACTCCCTTTTTGAGGAGGTTTACGGTTGTAGGCAGTTAAAAACTTAAGCTCCTATTTCCAATCTCTTATTCCTTTTATATACTAGGTTTAGAACAGTCTAAATAGGTTCCAAGCAGTGATAACTGGAAGCAAAATGAGTCTAACACTAATAGGTTGAATTGATTAAACAAGCTTGGAAATTTCAGGATGTCACACAAATGATAGAACATAGGCAAAAAAAAATGGTGTTTTATGTCTAAAAAAAAGTTGACTCAATTTCGAAGCCAAGGGGGCATGTAATCAAAATCATCCTCCTCCTTTGCTCTATCTCACCACAGAAATCAGAAATCTAGAATTTAAAATATGGGCACAGTTTAATTGATTAGAGAGGAGCTGCAAGCAAAACGCCTATAAATATTTTTTTAAAATCAAGGTGCAAAGGTGTTGAGGTGGTAGTTTCACCCTAAATCTTGGGAGGAGAAGACCAATTGGTGAACTCATCGTTTGTGAAAAAAGTAATTGTAATAGTAATAAAGAAAGTGAACAAAAATCGCTACCCATTTCAT
Organism: Lactuca serriola; assembly: GCF_051521515.1. Taxonomy (NCBI): domain Eukaryota; kingdom Viridiplantae; phylum Streptophyta; class Magnoliopsida; order Asterales; family Asteraceae; genus Lactuca; species Lactuca serriola. Next base: position 221,704,310 of record NC_136415.1, on the reverse strand, counting down.
ACCATACCCTGCGTAGGGGCGGCCGGGAATCAACTGGCTGACCGGTGAGTATGGTGGTGAGGAAACCACTACAGCTTTCGTGGTCTCCTTGTGCAGACGGTAAGTAAAGGAGCGGGGACTTTTTTTGGGTGCATAGAGAGAACTACATAATCAAAGATGATTAATGGAAAGGATCTGAGGCGGTAGAAGATGAGAGGCGGTAGGGTAACAGAAGCGTTAAACTAACCTCAGTTAAACAAACCTGATGAACAATACCCGAGTTAGGTACTGTTCATAAAGATGTTGTGTTTTTATTATATATAATTTAGAGAAAGATGTGCATCGCTAAAATTGAACTCGCGACAAGCCTGGATATAAGTAAAAGGAAAGAGAACGCCTTTTTCAGTAGGCCTACATTAATTTTTTTTTAAAAAAAAATTAACATTTCTTATATATAATTATTTATGTAAATTTCTTTAGGGCCCGATCCAACAATAGGCCCTGGGTGGTCGCCCAGCTTGCCCACCCTCATGGGTCGGGCCTGCTTGTTTTCAAGACGTCAAACGAGTTGTAAATAAAGAAGAAGTAGGTTGAGCTAATCGTCCACATAATAGCTACAAAAAAACAAAAAATAGTACTAATTATTAATCAAATTCAATTACCTAGACTTGAAGACCAAAAAACAAACCATTGATATACTGGTTGGTTGTGCATGTGCTTGATGCAAAGTCAGCATCTTTTTTCAAAGTGTCGTATGTATATGTATAAAGCTAAAATAACAAATATGAAAACTTTGTTAGATATTACACGCAAAATCGGAGCTCAATTTTAAGTTAGAATATCTAACCTTGCTAAGAACAGAGTAAGAGTGCACCAAAACAACATGCCTCTTTCAAATATAATTGAGTTGCCAATATATGTGTAACACCGTAATTTTTCAAACAATTTTACACATTTTAAAAACAAAATTTCATTCATAAACATTATAAAATCCCATTGTCTCCCATATTAATCCATAGAACATAACCCAAGATCATAGTGTATAAAAACTCCTCATGTGTGTAATGATCATGCCGGCGCCTTCCCGCGATCCTCACTAGTACTTGAAACACATAACATCAAACACAATAAGCATAAATGCTTAGTGAGTTCCTCAAAATACCACATGCAACATATATTAGCCACTCGTGGCTATAACTCTGTATGACCCTCTGGTCAAAGTGTATCATTGGGACCCTCCAGTCCTATAACTCTGTGGACCCTCTGGTCCTAACTCTGTGGACCATTCGGTCCTAACTCTGTAAACTCTGAATCACATATAGCACATAATCACATAGATAACACATAACATACAATACTCTGTCACATAACTCTAATTACCCCTCTAGGTAAGGTATAGTTAGAAGACTCACCTTGGGTAACTCGGTAAACCTCGAACTCTGAAATACTGCACTAGCCTCCGCCTCATCACATAAATAATTACTCTAATTAATACATCTTCTAAAGGCTAGGCTAACCCCTCTCTATAAGTTCTCTAAGATGGGTAAGAGACCATTCTACCCCTTTAATGGCTCATTAGTCCAAACACTGACTAAACCCTAAAAGTCAACAAAGTCAACGGTCAAACTTTGACCCGACTCGTCGAGTGCACTCGTATGACTCAGCGAGTACATGCATGTCCTCTTCGCCCCTGGTCCTCACTCAACTCGTTGAGTTAACCCCACACTTAACGGATCATCACAGGTCGCGACTCGCGGGGCAACCGGACTTGACTCGTCGAGTCCCTTATGGGCTCGGCGAGTTCCTCGCATGACAAAACTCATCCGACCTCTTGAGGTTAGATCTGCTTCTCTAATCTATTGATCTGACTTCCCTATGACCAATAAACATGTAAAGGTCGAATCTTGCTACTCATGCAATGCCCCCAAGGCTTATTTTGGTGAAATCCCTTATATCATGGCAACCTATGTCCATTTCCTCCATAGAACCAAAAAAAGCAGCATGGTTCAGGCTCTCTGGACCTCAAAAGGTCCAGATCTAGAGTTTAGCACTCAATGGGACACTATACACAACTAAACAAGCCATAAAAGGGTATAGAAAACCTTAAATTCACAATTCATAAGCTAAACAGAAGGTTAGGATCGAATAGCTACCTTAAATTTGAAGACCCAAGCCGAAAACCCACTGAAATGCACTCCTCTTGACCTCCCCTTGATGGAAACACTTTTTCCTTTGTAAAATCACACAAAAAATGATCAATAAGGCTCAAACTCTCTCACAAATCGCTAGGGTATCTCTCTCTGAACTGGTAGCCGCAAATGGTGGCCATAAAGGCCTTTAATTTGGGCACAGACCTTGAGAATTAGGGTTTCATTCCTCAGCGCGGACTCGTCGAGTCCACCCTTTCCAACTCATTGAGTCCGTTCATTAATCCAGTCAGCAGTCGCGGTCCTATTTGACGAGTCTACGACTCAACTCGTCGATTCCCTCTCTTTTTCTCAAAAATAAATGATAAAATATAATACCTGGAATTTCAGATGTTACAATTCTCCCCCACTAGAACCAGGCTTTGCCCTCAAAATCTTGCTCCACAAACAACTCTAGATGCTGCTCACGCATCTCTAACTCCGACTCCCATGTCAGCTCGGACCCTTTCCGATGTTGCCACTGGACTTGCACTAGGGGCACCTCCTTGTTCCTCAGAACCTTGATATTCCGATCCACAATCGCAACCGGCCTCTTAACATAATTCAGGCTGGCATCCACCTGAATATCCTCCAATGGTACCACCGCCAACTCGTAGGCTATGCAGTTCCTCAACTGAGACATGTGGAAGGTATCGTGGATCTGGCTCAACTCCGCAGGTAGCTCCAGATGATAGCTACCCTGCCTACCCTCGTAGTCACCCTGAACGGACGAATGTGTCGGGACCCAGCTTGCCCCTCTTCCTGAATCGGATCACTGCTTTCCAAGGAGATACCTTCAGGAGTACGAAATCCCCCACATGGAACTCAAGCTCGGATCATCGCGTATCCGCATGACTCTTCTGTTGACTCTGTGCCGTCGACAACCTCTGTCTGACCTGCTGTATCCGCTCAGTCATCTGAAGCACTAACTCAGTGTTGCCCATCACTCGCTGCCCGACCTCTCCCCATCATATGGGATTCCGACACCTCCTCCCATACAACAACTCAAAGGGAGGCATGCCGATACTCGAATGATGGTTGTTGTTATAAGAAAACTCAGCCAATGGCAAATACGTGTCCAAAATCCATCCGAAGTCTATCACACATGATCGCAACATGTCTTCGAGCGTCTGAATCGTCCGCTCACTCTGACCGTCCGTCTTTGGGTGGTATGCGGTACTAAAATCCAGCCTTGTACCCAACTCCTCATGGAATTTCTTCCAGAATCTGGAAGTGAAATACACATCTCGATCTGACACGATCGAGATCGGTATTCCATGCCGCGATACCACCTCTCTCAAATATAACTCTGCCAGTCTTTCAACAGAAAAGCTCTCACTGATAGCAAGAAAGTGAGCACTCTTTGTCAGCCGATCAACAATCACCCAAATTGCATCGACTCCCCTCGCAGTCCTCGGCAATTTGGTGATGAAATCCATGGAAATCTGTTCCCACTTCCACTCAGGAACCTGAAGTGGCTGCAACTTGCCATGCGGACGCTGGTGCTCGACCTTCACCCTGCGACAGGTCAAGCATCTCTCTACGAACCATGCGACATCCCTCTTCGTACAGGGCCACCAATACTCCCTCTTCAGGTCCAAATACATCTTAGTGGCCCCGGAATGAATAGAGAACCTCGATCTATGCCCTCCTCCATCAGAATGGTACGTGCCCCGCCTTCAAACGGCACCCAAATCCAACCTTGAAAGGTCATAAGCACACAACTATTGGCAACGAACTCAGATATATGTCCGATCACCCGCTCTCTTTTGCGGTTCTTTGGTCTCATGGCCTCTACCTGGGCCTCCCGAATGGTGTCCAACACCGGAGTCATCACTGTCAATCTCAAAGAAATATCTCGTAACGGGGCACTCACCGCCCTGCGACTCAGGGCATCGGCTACCACATTAGCTATGCCCGGATGGTACATCATCTCATACTCAGTCTCATGAGGCTTCAACTACCTCGATGCGTATGCTATCACATGACCTCTCTGCATCAACATCGCACCTAAACCTGATATCAACATGTCAATACACCATAAAATCCTCCATCCCCTCCGGAAGGGCTAATACTGGGGCTTCGCATAATCTCTGACGAAGTTTCTCGAATGAGGCCTGCTGCTCTGGGCCCCAACTGAATGCTACGCCTTTCCGGGTCAACCTGGTGAGTGGAACAACAATATTGGAGAAGTCTCTGATAAATCTCCAATAATAGCCGGCCAACCCCAGAAATATCCTGATCTCTGAGGGGGATTTCGGCACCTCCCAACTCATCACCACCTCAATCTTGGCCGGATCGACCAATATCCCATTCTGGTTGATGAGGTGTCCTAAGAACTGGACCTCTCGTAACTAGAAATCACACTTGGAGAATTTGCTGTAAAGCCTCTTCGATCTCAGAACTCCGAGGATCTCCCTCAAATGCTCCTCATGCTGCTCTCTGGATCTCAAATATACTAATATGTCATCGATGAACACGATCACTGAATGATCCAACATCGGCCTGCACACCCTGTTCATGATATCCATGAACGTCGTCGGTGCATTGATGAGCCCGAAAGGCATTACCACGAACTTGTAATGGCCATAACGAGTCCTAAACACTGTCTTCTGGATATCATCCTCTCGCACTTTCATCTGATGATATCCATACCTCAGATCAATCTTGGAGAACCAAGAAGCTCCGTGCAACTGATCGTACAAATCGTCGATCTTCGGTAAGGGCAACGGTTCTTGATTGTCAGCTTGTTCAACTCCCGATAATCAATGCACATCCGGTGTGAACCATCCTTTTTCTTGACAAAAAGGATCGTCACTCCCCACGGTGAGCTACTCGGCCGTATAAACCCCTTTCCCAATAGCTCCTGAAGCTACGAGGATAACTCCTGCATCTCTGGAGGCGCAAGGCAATAGGGCGCCTTGACGATAGGCGCTGCCCCCGGAACCAAATCGATACGGAACTCCACCTGCCTCTCGGGAGGCACTCTCGGCAACTCCTCAGGGAAAACGTCTGGGAACTCACGCACTATCGGGACCTCATCAATCGACATCGGTCTCTCTGCATCTACTATTGTATCCACCACATAAGCCACAAACCCGCTACAGCCCTGCTGTAGGCCCTACCTCGCTCTAGCGGCCGAACAAAATGCTGACCCAGAACGGGTACCCTTGCCATAAACCGTAAGAACTCCTCCACTAGGGCCTCGTATGGTCACCCGCTGCCGCTCGCAGTCGATAACCGCACCGAACCTGCTCAACCAGTCCATGCCCACAATGACACAAACATCTCCCATCGCAATCGGGACCAAATCAATCGGAAACTCAACGCCGAAGATCTCGAGTACACATCCTCGGACCACGTTAGTGGCATACACCACTCTCTCGTCAGCTATGGAAACTCGCAGAGGTCGAATCAACGCCTTTCGACCGATACTGATGTGTTGACTAAAGGCTAACGACACAAAAGACCGACTCGCACCTGAGTCAAATAACACCCAAGCAGGTATAGAACTCACAAGAAATGTACCAACCACAACATCTGGCGCTGCGCGGACTTCCTCCGCTATCAACTGGAAGGCTCTCTCGCGAGCCTTTGGCGCCTCGGCCTTCACTGGCCGACGGCAGCAGGGGCAGATCCTTGTGGTGCTCCCTGGGATGAACCCCGGCAACTACGGACACTCGAACTTCCGGTGTCTGGTCTGGTTGTAGTGAAAACAGACTTCAAACCCCTTGGGGTAATCCTTGGCTATATGCCCATCCTTGCCACACATATAGAAAGACTCTGCTCTACAAACCCCCTCATGACCCTTGCCGCACTTGCCACAAGTGCGGCCCTTCTGCTTCCCTGATCTCGAATCAGCAGGCTGGCCCGCATGGCTGCCGGCTGGGAATGAGCCGACCGCCGATCCCTCCCCTGAGACTCCGCCTCCTCTCTAGCCTGAGTCTCCAGCTCTATCTCCCTCTTCCTAGGATTTTCCTGGAGCTCGGAAAATGTCAGGTACGAAGAGTTCGCCACAACCTCTCGTATGTCCCTCCTCAAAATACTCAAATACCGACTCATACGTGCCTGCTTGGTAGACACGTTCTCAGGGCAAAACATCGCCCTCTCATGGAACATCCTGGTGATCACAGTAATAGACTCAGTACCGTGTTTGAGGGTCAAAAACTCCTGGTCCAATCACTCCATCTCCACCGGGGGAACGTACTCATCACGTAACATGGCGGTGAACCTCTCCCAGGTCACCGCAGCAAGCTCAACAGGCGAATAGTGCGCTGTATCAAACTTCCACCAGTCCTTCGCTCCCAAGCGAAGCTGGTTCAGCGCGAACCGAACCCTCAGATGCTCCGGACATGAACATATATATAAGCATCCCTCAATATCAGAAACCCATCTCATTGCAGCATACAGATCCTGCGTCCCATCAAACTCTTGTGGCTTTGTGTTGCTTAACTCTCGGAACAGCAACGAATCCCCACCCTGAGGTCTGGCAGCAACAACAGTTGTGGTAGCTACAACGGTTGCAGCCTCAGTAACTGCTGCGTATCTCTCATCAAAAGTCTCAATCAGCGTGGTCTTAATAGACCCAAACATCTCTGGAATCTCTGTGTGGATGGAAGCAGCCACCTCCTCATGAATCAACCTGCGGATGTCCTGATCACTAACACCTCTACTCTCAGGTGTGTGGCATGTCCCAACCATGGTGTTTCTTTGAAATACAACACAAAATATCAGATACTCGCTCGAGTGTACACACAATCGATATCCTATTCCTACTGGATCCCTGGTACCCTAAGGATTCTTACTTGGGTTGCACATTGATCCGGTGTCTTCAGTAGTACGGGCCCAATACTATCGTCCGCACCGCATCAGTATTCACCCCAAGTCCTCGTCCTTGGATTCCAAATCCCAAGTACTCTACTCTCACTATGCATAGTCTACTCTCTAGCAGATCTCTCATAGCTCCTCGCTTCTATCTACTCACTCTCAATCATATCCTAGCAGCAAAACCCCTAGGTTAAGGCATCACAAATTAGGCCACTCTAGTCCTAATAATAATACCTAGCCTATTCTAGCATGCGTAACATATTATCTCATATCTCATAACACATAATATAAGGTTATTTTAGGAAATCACCGTTCGGGCGCTGGCTGATCGTACACACTGCTTTGCTCTGCTTTTTTTTCTAAACTTTTACTTCTTGAGAAAAATTTTGTGATTTTTTATTTAAATATCTCTCAAATCCCCAGTTTGAGTTCAGATACGCCCGAAGGTGCACCCAAATCCCTCAAACCAAGGCTCTAATAACAATTTTAAGTTAGAATATCTAACCTTGCTAAGAACAGAGTAAGAGTGCACCAAAACAACATGCCACTTTCAAATATAATTGAGTTGCCAATATATGTGTAACACCGTAATTTTTCAAACAATTTTTCAAATTTTAAAAACACAATTTCATTCATAAACATTATAAAATCCCATTGTCTCACATATCAATCCATACAACACAACACAAGATCATAGTGTATAAAAATTCCTCATGTGTGTACTGATCATGCCGGCGCCTTCCCGCGATCCTCACTGGTACCTGAAACACATAACACCAAACATTATAAGAATAAATGCTTAGTGAGTTCCCCAAAATACCACATGCAACACATATTAGCCACTCGTGGCTATAACTCTGTATGATCCTCTGGTCAAAGTGTCTCAATAGGACCCTCCATTCCCATAACTCTGTGGACCCTCTGGTCCTAACTCTGTGGACCATTCGATCCTAACTCTGTAAACTCTGAATCACATATAGCACATAATCACATAGATAACACATAGCATACAATACTATGTCACATAACTATAATTACCCCTTTAGGTAAGGTATAGTGAGAAGACTCACCTCGGGTAACTTGGTAAACCTTGAACTCTGAAATACTGCACTAGCCTCCGCCTCATCACATAAATAATTACTCTAATTAATACAACTTCTAAAGGCTAGTCTAACCCCTCTCTATAAGTTCTCTTAGAAGGGTAAAAGACCATTCTAGCCCTCTAATGGCTCATAAGTCCAAACACTGACTAAACCCTAAAAGTCAACAAAGTCAACTGTTAAACTTTGACCTGACTCATCGAGTGCACTCGTGTGACTCGGCGCGTACATGCATGTCCTCTTCGCCCGTAGTCCTCACTTGACTCGATGAGTCAACCCCACACTCAACGGATCATCACAGGTCGCGACTCGCGGGGTAACCCGACTCGACTCGTCGAGTCGCTTATGGGCTCGGCGAGTTCCTCCCATGAGAACACTCATCTGACCTCTTGAGGTCAGATCTGCTTCTCTAATCTATTGATCTGACTTCCCCATGACCAATAAATACGTAAAGGTCGAATCTTGCTACTCATGCAATGCCCCAAGGCTTATTTTGGTGAAATCCCTTCTAACATGGCAACCTATGTCCATTTGCTCCATAGAACCACAAAAAGCAGCATGGTTCGGGCTCTCTGGACCTCAAAAGGTCCAGATCTAGAGTTTAGCACTCAATGGGACACTATACACAACTAAACAAGCCATAAAAGGGTATAGAAAACCCTAAATTCAATGCCCATAAGCAAAACAGAAGGTTAGGATCGAATAGCTACCTCAAACTTGAAGATCGAAGTTGAAAACCCACTGAAATGCAATCCTCTTGACCTCCCCTTGCTGGAAACACTTTCTCCTTTGTAAAATCACACCAAAAACGATCAATAAGGCTAAAACTCTCTCACAACTCGCTCACATTCTCTAGGGTATCTCTCTCTAGACTGGTAGCCGCAAATGGTGGCCATAAAGGCCTTTAAAAGGGCACAGACCCTGAGAATTAGGGTTTCATTCCACAACGCGCAATCGTTGAGTCCACCCTTTCCGACTCGTCGATTCCGTTCATTAATCCAGTCAGCAGTCGCGGTCCTACTCGACGAGTCTACGACTCAACTCGTCGAGTCCCCCTCTTTTTCTCAAATATAAATGATAAAATATAATACCTGGAATTCTGGATGTTACAATATGGAATAGATCTTTGGTATGTATGACAAGATTGAATAACATTCTTGACTGTATCCATGGGGTGCATACATATGTTAACAAATATACCAACACAAGCATGCTCTTGTTTTGCAAGTCCACGTTGTGGTTATACGGTTTTGATGTACAAATATGCATAACAGAAACTTCCTGGTTGAAAATTTTACTTTCTTGACCCTCTCTGATCTTACCTAAGGCCTAGTTTGATATACCACTTACTGGTCTAGTAAGAGGTCAGCTCTGACTCAGTTCAAGTCAGAACGTTTGGTACCACAACTTATGCCTCTTACTCAGTCCTTGAACATCCGATCAGATCATAGAAAAAATAATTTTGACTGAGAAAAAGCCGTCAATTGCCCTTGCTCAGAAACACAACGCCCCTCACAAAAAGAAGACGACATATCTATTCTCTTAACGATCAACTCTTCATCCCTTCCTTCTTTTGCAACCTTCCTACTTTGCTTTGTCCTTTTTTTTTCTCAAATCAGTTGTAAACTGATGTCGATGCTTCTTGTAGGAGGAAATATTAGGGTGATGATGGAAAAACAGATTCCTTATGGATTGTGTATGTTCACTTTCTGAATTGATATTTCCACCCTATGCCTGGTTACAGGAAATCTAGTTTAGGATAATCCAAAAAGACACTTGGGTATCTAGGCACAAAAACACAAGCCAAATCGCCAATGAGTTCCATGTTCGTTTAGAAGGAGAGCTAAGAAGGGTTCTATCTATGGTTCAGAAGAGGAGTCATATATATGCATGACAAATTAGGGTTTAATCCTTTAAATTAGTTAAGTAAATCTCGAAATTAATGGCATAATCAATGGTTTCCAAAACTGAAAAGAGTTGGTAATCTTACCATAACCACCCCTTAGAATTCAGATTTTACTTAATGAAACTAATTCAAATTTCCGAAGACCTTTTGGGGCGTTGCTCCAAACTCTGTGGGATCACTACTAGGGGCTCTGCCCCTTGGACCCCGCTAGGGGTGCTACCTCTACGACCCTACAAGGGGGAACTACCCCCTTGGTCCCCGTCATTGTGTCTCATCGGCTTATAATTCGATCTTATATATGCATGCACTCTGCATTCACCGAACATATAATATGGAGTACAAATAATAAGGTCCTTAACTCACATTTGAGATCCAATTACTAAAAATTCCTGGTGACACTAAAATCACCAACAACCCTCCACCATTTTAGTGTAGCCCATGAAGTAACATAAAATTATCCAAACAAAGCAAACTTGTACATAAATGAAAATGTCGAAATGATTGAATTCCCATTTTAGTGTCAAACAAATTAAATAATTGATAATCAGGATGTCCTAAGAATTGAACCCTTCAACCCAACTGAATACCTGAAAGTAAAATACATACTAGTTTATTGAGCTTTCTAGCGAAATATAATTTGACACTATCATAAAGTTGTGTGTCGTAATCCTCTCATGACTGTATCAAGGTCAAATACTAACCTCTTGTAATGCGTCTATACTTTACGATCACGTAGGTAATTCCTTTACTTCATGTATCTACACAAATTTTTTATCAAAGGAATTATTAAGAAGTTCAACTTCAACCTGGTCAACTTGCAAAACCGAACACATACCTAGGATGTATACTTCATTTGTTTTAATTTATAAGTGTGAGCTTTCCTCATTGAACTCAATACCTAATGACATATTAGAAAGGAATTTGGTGTCTCACCATTACAAAATTAAGTGGACTTTAATCCCATCCCAATAACAGACTTGTGCATTAAGTCTCTTTTTCAGACCATTAGTCATTTGATCTACCAAATTTTGTTGCGAGATCATAAGCCCAACCGAAATCACACTATTCATGATTAGTCTCTAATCATACTGTGTATAACACCTAAGTGTCTAGACTTGCCATCATAAACTTGGATATGTGCCTTAGATAAAATGGATGCATTATCGCAAAGGATATATGTAGGTGATATCGGTTTTGACCACAAAGGAATCTCATAAACAAAATTCCTTGGAAATTATACTTCTTTATCAGCAACTGCTAACGTAACAAACTCGGATTCGATTGTCGAGTTTGTTATGTTAGATTGTTTATTGGAAGCCCAAGAAATGGTACCTTGCCCAAGTAAGAACACCCAACCAGTTGTTGAGGAATGGTTATCCTTGTTGGTTATCACACAAATGAATGTGATCATGTACTTTTTATTTCATAAAGATGGAGTAGAGTGGAAATCACACAAGTCATTGTGTACAGGTTCCAAAATAGCCGATTTTCTAGTAACATTTTGAAAATGTTGTTTTGTAACTATTGTAATCATGCATGTTTTACATTTTTCCAAATTCATTTAAAATGGTGGTATTAGACCATCTTTTGACATTTCATGCATCCTTCGAAAATTGGCATGACCCAATCTAGCATGCCAAAGCATAGAGTCATCAATTTTAGAAGAAGAAGATGACAAAAAAGTAGAATTTCGAATAGATGACAATTTATCAATAACATTCAAACAAAAAATTCTATTATTTAAATATCCAAAACCAACAAACAATCCACCACGATATAGGATATACATATCTGCTTCATAACTTGTTTATAACCACCAGAATTCTGACAACTACCACTAACAAGATTATTTTGAATATCAGGAACAAACAAAACATAACAAACTTTCGAAATCTTTCCAGAAGTAAATTCAAGATTAATGACACTGACACCACAAATCAGTTTAAATGATTCGTCTCCCATATGTAACACATATCCATCTTCAAGCGGTGTTAATGTTTCAAACAACCATTTATCCTTGCATACATGGTTTGTTGCACCAAAGTTGATCCACCAAGCAACATCATCATCATGTGCATAAAATGATTCAGGAATAAATGACACATGATAAATATAATTATGTTCAGAATTATCAAAGTTTGTTAAAAACTTACATCCTTTAACATGGTCCTTAGACCAGTTTCCATTTCCACTGGCTCCACTGTTTCTAGCACCATTATTGCCAAGATTCACACGACAATCATTCTTACAATGTCCCACTTTGAAGCACCTCCAACAAACTAGTTCCCTTTTCTTTTTGTTGGAATTATTTGGGACACTTTCTTTCTTGTGTTTTTCATGTCCTTTGTTGTTTGGATTTATTGGTTTGTTTTAAACCACATGAACTGAGTTCTGTCAAGATTCAACTTTTCCTTTGTTTTTGTCACTTTCTTGTGCACAAACAGATTCTTCATTGTGTAAATTACTATCAAGTTGAACCATGGATAGTTCCTATTTTTGATGTTTCAGATTATGTTTGAAGTCTTTCCAGGATGGTGGAAGTTTGTCAATTACACTCGACATATGAATGGTTTCATCCGTATTCATGTTGTGTAGTTTGAATTTACCCAAAACGCGAAGGAGTTTGTTTTGTTGTTCCATGACAGATCTTGAATTAACCATTTTATAGTTATTAAAATAACTGACAAGGAACTTCTTGCTAGAAGGATCCTCAGCCATGTATTTTGATTCAAGAGTGTCCAAAAACTCCTTTTGTAACAACCCGAAAATCATGACATAATCTTTTTTTGTTTTTAGATTAATAAATCATTAATACATAGCTTTCCTATAAAAACCAAGGTAACCGAGTCGTAGCAAAACATCGATAAATCAGAGTAATTCACGGAATGTGGAAACATGTGGTGTGTGCTCTGCAATCATCCTGAGCCCTGGCATTTTAAAACAGAAGTGCCTGAGACATAAACTGTAAACCGTAAGCACAAATCCTAGTGAGTTCCCTAAAATACCATATAACATACAACCACAGAATATCATGCGTCATACATATAGTTTCCATGAGCTTCCCCATGGTCTTTACTTGGAATGCCATGGGCTCCCCCATGGTCTAATATCCAAATGCCATAGGCTCCCCCTATGATCTTTACCTGAAATGCCATGGGCTCCCCCTATGGTCTTCCATGCAAGTATCACAGTGACAAATAACATTCCACATAACAAATAATGGGCCAAAATTGGTGCCTTCAACCCATGGATATAGTGAGAAGACTCACCTCCGATAAAAGACTCCCACAAATACTCTCTGACTACAAATCCGCTAAAACCTCTGCAATATCAAACAAATAACACCCAATTTAGTAATCGGGTTCCAAACGTAGTCCAATAATCCATATATGGGGTAAAAATACCCTTTAAAGCCTCACCAAGATTAGTCCAAGACTAAGGCCCAAGCTCCTTATCATAAAGGCCCAACAACCAATAATCATCCAAAGCCCATTCATCGCCCAATTTTTCCAAATTGGGCCCAAACCCTTACATGGGCCTTACCATAAGGCCCATTAACATTTTCCTAATCCAAACACTATTTTATAGGTGGCCCAATAAAGCCCAATGCAATCCAAGACCAAAAGATAACCCAAACCGAAAGCCAAACACACAAAGCCCATTCAGACCGAGTACGCGGAGCGTACAAGCATGTACGTGCAGCGTACTCGCTTGGAGGATTGTACGTTGAGTTTACCTGCTTGTACACCTTACATACTTACCTTATTCATCCAAAACTTGATTTTCACTCAATCCATTAAGACAAATCTTTCCAAACCACATATTTGACCTACTTGAGTTGAAATACGACGTAAAGTTGCAAACTTTACGTTCATAGATGACTAGAGGAAACTCTTAAGCTTAAAAGGGACTTATTGGTTGACTTTATGCATGCAAAAATCCATAATACACATAAAGCTTGCACCTTTATGCTCAAGGATACCAAAACAAGCTTAGATCTGAAAGGATAAACCCTTAAACAACCTAACTCATCCATAATCTCAAAAAGAAGACCAAAATCATAATAATCTAGCCATGAAGAGATCTATTCATACATAAGCCAAGATGCAAACTTATTACCTCAAAAAACTCCTGCACAAGGTGATGATTCTGGATCCAAATCTTTCCCACTAAGCCAAACAACTTCTAACTTCTCTTCTTTCCTTCCCAAGGGAAAAATGAGCATCAAAGCCTCCCAATACCCCAAGAACACCTCCAAGAGGCTCTAAGGTCGATTTAGGGTTTTTCGAGTGTGGAGGCTGACTTAGAAATGAAGGAAAGGGGCTAACATTAAGCTTATATAGGGTATACATACGAAAATTAGGGTTTTTAGACCAATCCTCGTATCCCCAGCATACGAGGTCTCGCACCCCGATCTCAACTCCGAAGTACGCTAAGCGTACACTCCATTACACATGGCGTCACCCTTTTCGCCTCAACACACCCCACATACTAGAGTTTTCCCCAAACCCTAAATCATTCCAAAGGCGATAACTTCCTCGATACAACTCCAATTTCTACCATCCTTATATTAAAATCTATCAAGAAGATCTAAACTATTATAAGCTCATACTTGCCATAAGATATCCCGAACGAAGATCCACTTTGCATAAAAGCCCGAGTTGACAAAATTACTAAAATTCCCTTTGACTCAAAAACACAAACTGAATACCCGAACATCTAAATTACATTATCCAACCCCAATTGAGTCCAAATATTAATTCCTCAAGGGTCCGAAGCATGCTAATACCCAATCCCTGATCACCATCCTTAAAATGGGAAACGATTCGAAACAAGGCGTTACACCTCTGTACTTTTAGCCTCTCTATGGATATCGAATAAGGAATTAGCTATACCATTCAGAATGTTTCATATGCAGATGTAGGTGGTGTTTGTTTTTTCTGAGGCAAAATATATGCAGTCTGCGGACCAAATCTATAAACCTATGTAGTAGAAGAGGTAGACCAAACGTCTGCAGTCTGAAAAAAGAAAATTGTTTGTTTTTCTTAACATCTGCAGGCTACTAAAATAAACTAAAATCTAAATAAACTGATTTTTTTAACTTCAAAATGATTTTTTTAATATTTTTATGGCTTTGTTATAAATAATTAACAAATCTAGATCAACTTTTATTTATTATTGCATAAAAAGTAAAAATAAAAATGATACGAATGAACGTATATATTTGATAAAAACCAACAATTTTTGTTGCAAAGTTATACCTAAATATTGTAATTAGGAATTAAACAATTTGATACATAAATGGATGTAAATAAATTTCAATTTTTTCAAATTAAATCAATTAAAAACGTAACATAAATATTTTTTCAAGAAATTGATGATATTGTATTAAATAATGTTTTATAAAATTTGGCACAAAAAATATAGGAATATATTATGATTTTTTTATATTTATATATAAAACTTCAATGACCATTATTGTAATAAATATTTATTTATAAATTTGCAAAAAAGATAATGTTTGTGTCGTTAAACATTTTTTTAACGTATTGTAACTTTTTTTTTTTCAAATTGATTATCATTAATAAAGTTTTGAATAAATATAAATTAAAAAACTAAAAAAAATAAAGATATATGCGTGTTTTTAGGCTAGAAGATGTTAGAAGACTCTGGTCCACATCTGCGCCAAGGAGAGGGCGCACAAACATTTTTACGTCTGCAGTTTAAAAAAAACAAACAGTTTGCGAAGTCTAATGTCTGCGCGTGGTCTGCGCGGCGCAGCCAGAAGAGGCCAAAAAGATCTGCAGACAGAAAACAAACAACACCGTACTCATCGCTTTCTCATTTACTCCTCCTCGTAGTTTCTTCCAATGTCTCATTTTCCACCACTTCTAGCCTTGGAGTACTCAGCACATATATAGAGCCTTCAACGCGGTCAGCATGAACAACATCTTCTTCTACCAGCGCTTTAAATTGTTGCCTTCAAACTTGTGTAGTTTTAAGAATTTTGTGGTCGACTCGCAGATAGATTCTGCCATCTCCATCAGACAAGAATATCAGTTCAATTGTAGAAGGATATGTTAGGGTGATGGTGTAAAACCAGACTCCTTATGGATTGTGTAGGTTCACTTTCCGAACTGATATTTCCATCCTATGCCTGAGTTACAAGAAATCCAATCCAGGATAATCCAAAAGGACACTTGTGTATCTATGTAACATCCATATATTTGAGGTATGATATTTTTAAGAAAATGTATATCTTGAAAATCTGGTTGGCCACAATGTGAAGGCATCACCACGACGTGGCTACTATTTTGGGTTAAACCCTAATTTTCTGTCTTTAAGCCTTATTTAAAGGAAGTGGTTGCTAGGGTTTCCTTCACCCTCAACTTCCATCACCTTCAAACGACCCTTTATCCAAACCCTAGCTCTTTTGAAGCTCTTGTGCTCATTTTGCAAGTTCTTGGTTGTTTTTAAGGAAGAAGAAAACGAATTGGTGCCTTGATTCAACAATGAAGCCTTTCCCTTAATTGTGTGCATCTTTTAGACTCTTTGTTAGTCCTCGAGTTCCCATCTTTTAATGTTTTTCTCTTTAGATTTAGGTTTTAAATCATATGTTGGTACCTTTGATAAGGTTGTGTGGTTTTAATAGATAAAGTTTGCAAATTTTATGGGTTCTTTATGTCCCAAGAGCATTATATCTAGTAGATCTACGAAGTGGTGGTGATTTGGGAACCTTCCATGAAATGTAGATCATATTGCATCTTTTGACCTAGATTTGGGAAAGGACATGTATGGGGCATGCATGTACATAAATTTTGCATTTTTAGGGATCATTAGCGTCCCTAAAGCCTTTCTGGAAGTTTTGGGCTGAAGACTGTAGAAGTGTTTAATAGAGTATGAGAATCAAATTAGAGTAAAAGATGAACACAAGAAGTAAATAAGGTATGGTTTAGCTCATATTTCTTTCAGAGAACAAGAGTACAAAACTGATAGTAAATGATAGGAAAATTCTACTATCTGCTCTATGTTCAATTCCTATTTATAGGAGGCTGAAAGTACAAAAAAAATACTAAGGCTGGACATTAAGATTCGTCAAAAAGAAGCCTTAGCAAATACATAAGGAAACATACGAAACTATCTATTACACAAACTTCGACATATTACAAGATATTTCGACTCTACATTCTCCCCCTTTGTAATCATGTCGAACTTCTCAATTCATGTGAATCTGTGCAACAAGGGGACTCGATCTCTTCGAGTGGGATTTCAAGAGTCTCGTCAGATCGATACTTTTTACAAGTTCGAGACGTGAAGGGTAGAATGTACGTTACTAAGCTCGCGAAGTAGGTCTAGTCTGTGAGATACAGGACCGATTCCGGTAAGAATCTTGGAGGTCCTGACTATCTTGGATTTAGCTTTCCACTCTTTACGAAGCGTATTAAGCCATTCCCAGAGTGAGATTTCCTAAAGAATTTGGTCTCTCACTTGGAATTTCAAGGTTTCTTGCTTATCTTCCCAGTCAAGGACCACTCCTTGCTAGGTTAAAGTCGTAAGGGTTTCTGTAAATTGCGAGGAGTTCTGAATGGACTACGATAGTAGGTCTGCAAGACCTAGAATTTGGTGAATTTCTGTCGGCGTCTTCGGTGCCGACAAATTCCCAACGGTTTTGATAAATTTACAGAGTACTCAAGAATTTCCCATCACTAATAGTGTGTCTTAGGAATTTGACTCTTAAATTCCAAAACTCGTGTTTATAGAACTTCGCGAAGGGTTTCTCTGAGGGAAATGTTTCCATGGTTTCCTTCTTACTACGAGAGTAGATAAGTAAGTCATTTACAAAGAGAATGACGACTGATCCCAGTAAGAATGGCGTACCCTATTCGTTAAGCTCATGAATACTATGGGCATATTGGTCCTATCCGAGGGGTATCACTACGGACTCGAAGTGTCCGCATCGATTTCGGAAGGTAGTCTTCGGTACATCCTTCCCTAACACTCGAAACTGCTGATATTCGGAACTCGGGTCTATTTCTGAAAGGTAAATAGTTCCTTGCGGTTGGTCAACCAAATCATATATGCGAGGCAGAGATAACGACTTCTAATGGAAATCTTGACGAGGTCTCCGATAGTCGAGGTACATATGATGCAACCCGTCTACGTCTAGAAGAATAAGACCAGAGCCCTCCAGGGTGAGGAGCCTAGTCTTCCAACTCTATTGCTGAGTAGTTCTCTAAGTTGTCCGAATTGTTCTTGTATTTCTGTGGGTGTTTAGACAGTAGGGCGATCTCGTTGCAGGAGTCGTGCAGGGTTCTAAGTTTGTTCACATGATAATGTGATTACTCATAGTCATGGGCAGTCTCCGTATTGAAGTTCATATTAGAAGTCATACATGGTTCATCAATCGCAGCCTCGAGTATACGAGTCGTATGTAATTAAGATTGAAAAGGTAGTCGAATAACTGATTCTTCTTTAAGCTCACATCCCTACGAGGAAAAGAAGTTAAAGTGGAATCATCAATTCTAAACCTGTAGAACCTTGATTATATACCACCCTATGTATACATTCTTCAGTGATAGATCAATCGTATGGATCTTTGGTTTGAACTTCACGTACTGTACGAGTGGTACTTCGGGGTGGTTTGCTGAGGTTTCTTTGGAAAGGATAAGAAACATGAGGTACTCTAAGCAGAAGTACTTCCGAGTTCTAAAATGACGGCTTCGTTAAAAAGACGTTTACGGAGAAAGAGATGTACGTATGAAGCTGGTCTTATGCGGATCAAGTTGAGTCTATTCGTATGGTAATGTCGGAATCATATGGGAACTAAAGACATTAGATTTGACATAAGGCATTACAGGCAAAACACAACCGTGCAACCATCAACAGAGTTACAGTACTTTAGACTTACTACAAGACTATTGTTGCGAACAAGGTATACTACAAAAGACAAGTATACACAGCACGAGCATCCCGTTACTGATGGGATCTCGCAAAAGTTACGACTCTAGTTGCACTAGTTTTGGATGGTTTATAAGTCTATTACAACGAACGCCCTAGATATTCTAACGAAGGTCCGTCGTAGTTTCTCCTGCAGCTGTGATCCTGAGAATCTTCCCATCAGTGCCCGAGTTCTTCGCTATCGGGCAATCCTTCTTGAGGTGTCCAATTTCACCGCATTGGTGACATATCTGGACAGTACCAACATTGGTGGTGGAAGTGATGTGTCGAGCTAGAGTGACGTGGACACGAGTGTTCTTCTTATTCTTCCCCTTTGAAACTTTCCTTTCATAGGGTCTAGTTTTAACACCACCATCGTAAGCCTGGTTGACTCTGATGTCAGGGGCTTGAGTGATGGGTCGTGCCGGTGCTCCACAACAACGAGCATGGTGCCCTATATTTAGGAAATTGAAACATTGCATCCCATGGCAAGCCCCATGATGATGGAAAATACACTTATCACACTTCAGAAGTTTTCCCTCGTACGGTCTGCTTGGTACGGGGATGGCAGGGGTTTCCACATATTGTTGTTGCATGGCCAGCTTTTGGGATTTCTTGCGTTCTTTCTGGGCTTGGCGCTTTCGTTTCTTGTTCTCTGCTTTTCAGCTTTGTGAGCTTGCGATTGTTACCGTTTGATGACTTCCTGGATTGATACTACGATCGGGATTTTCAACCCCTTCGTCAGCATTGATTGCGCTGATAGCGCTTCGATGTGCAAGGACAGCTATCACGACAGCCATCACGACAGCTGTAACTGCGGTTTGAAAAGTAGTAGCGTCCATAGGAAAAGCAGAGGTTTCGTTGTTCGGTTGGTTGTTTCCGGATGACGACATGATTCTATAATACGAAAGATAAGGATTTTGTGAGCGATCCTGGTTGACATTAGCTGTACCTCGATTATGCAAGTAAAGAGTAAGAGTATGTTCTCGGAAATTCGACCTACATCCCTATGATGCAGTCCTAGTATGGATTGGTAGTATGTTAGCAAAGGTTCGACTTACATTCCTATGATGCGGTCCTAGTAAAGAATGGAAGTATGATCGTAGTATGGCCTTATAACGCTTGACGTCTAAAACAGGTTACCATCGTCTGCTAAATAACATGATCCAATCCTTGAAGAAGAATTGGGAATTATCCCTGATCTAGAACACCCTCATTTAGTAAGTCAACTAGAGTGGGTTTCAAATAGACTCCCATGATAGCATGATGAAAGTATTTGAATAAAGAATGACATAGAAGTTAGCCGACTGTCAATATCTTTGATATCCATGACGTAAAAGCTTGGGAAAAATGACCTTGTAAAAGGTCTTACATCATATCCAGAGTAGAAAGTCCGTGACAGCATCATGACCTATCTAAAGTACTTACAGTACAAGATAGTTTCATAGAAAATGCCACATCAGACATAGACAGAAAAATGATTCCTTTTAACAAGGAAAAATAAAGTAAGGCATCAACTACTGGCGAATGTCATCCCTTTGGTGAACTCTCAGCTCAGCCAGTTGACGTTCCATATCAAGTAGGTGTCTTTTGTACACCCTCTGGCGTACTCGGAGTTCTATGTCTTCGGCTCGTGATTCAACCGGTGCTCGCAGCAGGGTTTCATGGTCTCTTTCAGATCTCTCACGAGCATCTTCCAGGCGAATGGTGCGGTTGGTATGCATTCTCGCATTGGTCACAACTTCTGTGATCTGATGTAGGGATGTCCTGCCTTGAATCTCATTTCGGGCCACTCTGCGGACCAAGATTGGCAAGATTTTGTCTGCTGAGCCCCCATTGCTCAGGTCATAAAAGCTTCGGTCACCATTAAATGGCATGGGCTGATCTTGTCCTTGGCTCCATGGTTTGGATCCAAAGTCAGTTAAGGGACTATGGCATTAATATGAAGAGAATCCCCTTATACTGCGATTCTGAAAGTCCAATTCGCATTTGCCATAACCTAGTGTAGCACTCCAAGACTAAACATATTGCGCTAAGGTATCATTTCATTAAGGATCACCTGGAAAATGGCAATGTTGAAATTCACTTTGTGAGATATGCTGATCAACTGGCTGATATCTTTATGAAGGCCTTACATGAACAAACCTTTAATAGAATACGTCAAGGCTTAGGAATGACTGAAGCCGGATCTGTTTCGAAACTACCTTCGTAGTTGGTAAGAATTCACTGTGAATTGGGTTGAACGCTCTTAGTGATTCGGAGTCTACTTTTTAAGCTGCGAATTGGTCCGAACGCTCGTAGTGCTTCAAAGTCAACTGTTAAACTGCGAGTGCGTCCGAACGCTCTGAGCGACTGGCAGTCCACTGTTCATTCGGAGGTTCAGAACGTCATGTATCCTTTGTATACTATGTTTTCTTGTGCTTTCATTTTGTTCTTTATTTTCTGATTTTATTTCTTTTTCAAAAAATCAAAAACTCAAAAATATTTTCTTTCTTTATGTTTTTTTTTTTGAAAAACACTAAAAAATACAAAAATATTTTCTCTTTTTAATTTCTTTTCCAGAAAAATATTAAAACACCAAAAATAATAGTTAATTCAACAAGATTGAAGGAACATATCATGGTATTCTTAGTTATGAATAATGCGACGAGTATAAATTTCGAATTATTGCACTAGTTAAGTGTCCCTAGAAGCGTGTTGCTGCATGTTGATCGAAGCCTTCGAGACTCTATGTTTGAAGCCTTAATCAATTGATAATACCAATCGATTCTTCCCAATCAGGCTATTATTCACATAATTCATTGAGCTACCTTACTCTTCTCACATGAGTTAAGAGTTGATTCCTTAGTCATTCGTAATAGTAGTGGTACATTTATACCTTCGGAGCCACCTTTAACACTTCTGCATATCACATTCACTTTCACACTCATAACCCTTCAGATTCTCAGAGATTACCACTGAGGATTATGGTTACACAATTTCTGTGTTCATGATCTTAAATTCGTTATCACCACGAATTGTGTGAAACCTAAAGTCCAAAACATATTTCTGAATTTATGGTGAACAATTGATATGTTCTAGCTTTTCACGATGGAATTGATGTGAATCCACCTTCGTGGTTCGTACATGGATATCGCATTATTTTGTTTGCAAGATCTTAATGAAATTTTTTAGACCTAAGACATTTCTTCCTAAAACATCTATTTATATTTTTCTTGAGATTTCTATATTATCCAACCACTCAGATATTTCCAAAGCATACTTGTTTTTATGGCTACACTGGTCAGACAAGTACTTCTTCAGAACGTTCGGACTTATGTTAAGTTTCGGAGTTTGGTTGAAGATGAAGCCACCCTTAATCCTAAATAATAAGAAGCCTTTCATTGTTTCTCAACAAACAGATGATCGTAATTCAACGGGATACCACACAGACACTTCTGAGTCTCTCTTGACTCCGAAGGAAGAGATCGTTTCCTGGGATCCAACTGTTTCATGTCTTTATTGACATCACTATAATCCTTTAGATAACTTGTTTTATTTTCTTTATCTTTGGCATACTCTTGCACGAAGATCCTTGTGATTTTAAAAAAGTCTGGTTCGTAGTTCTAATGATTACTTTCAGATTCAGAGAATAGGAATTGGTGAACTACTATGAAAGTGTAAACTGAAATGGCAGATTTTAATCGATAAGATTGCAATATTGGCACGTAAAGATTTCAAACTTAGCCTGACATCACGCTGCCTGACACACGCCAACCTGTCATGCCTTTTTGTTCGGTCATAGGTTGGTCCAAAGAACGAGTCTTTTCAGGTGCTTTTTCCGTGATTATGGAGCGCCAAATGCCGGTTTTTTCTAACCACTAATTACATATATAAGGAAATTCAAAGTGTCATTCTCATTCACTATTTTCAAAGAATTTCTCCTGCTGGTGCAAGAAAACGCTTTTCTCTCTCTACTGTTCATCGTCTTCTCCATCGATCTCCATGGCTGGTTCATAAGAAACTCCATCTGTCGCTGATCAGACTGCTTCATCAGGGCTACTGGCCATCAAGGCTAACCGGAATCTCATATTAGACCTTGATCCATCTAAATATGACACATTTCTCCAACCATTGATCGAATGCCTCAGATACTCTCCTTTGGCTACTACATTATCAAAGATAGAGAATGTTCCTTTGGCTCTTCTATCCAAAGCTTACTCTATTGCTCGTTATGAAGAAAGTGGTTCTGTTATTAATTTCGAGCTTGGTAATCAACAATCATCCATCACCATGTCCAGATTCAGTTAATTAGTGGGGGTTTCCCTCTACCAGGGATTTGGTCGATCCTGAATCAATTTCTTTTGCTATTCTGAAAATGTTCTACCAGATGGGCTACATAAACTATCTTGCCATGCTCTCCAAGTCAAGAAGCTGAACCTTCCTCCCATGTGGAATGCATTGTTTACCCTAATTTTCAAAAGCTTCTCAAAGATGGTAATGGGTTCCGATAGCGCAAGTAAGCTTTTTCTTACTATTCTCTATCGTGTGTACTCTAAGATCAATATAGATTACGGTTCAATGCTTTGGACTCAACATGTTCAAAGTACTGTTTCTATAACAAGGCACTCAAAAATATCTTGAGCTTGTTTTTGGGCTATCATCGTACAGAGGGTAATTGATCATCACAACATTCCGGTGATAGAGGTTTCGGTGATTACTGCAATTCTAATTTTCTATACTTGCAGTGTCATTGTGTCTGACAGTTCAAGGTTCGCCTTCATCAGATCTATTCCACAGTCAATGCTTCGCAATATTCCAACAAACAGTGAAGTTATCAAAGCATATCACAAACAACCAACATCCGGTCCTCATCGACAATCGTTGAGATGCGAAAGGCCTTAAAAGAGGATGACAAGCCAAAGAAAGGGGGTAAACGAAAAGCGAATGTTGGACCCTCCGAGCCTGCTCACACTCGAACGAAGAAAGTCAAGCAAATCACTCGTAAGCCTAAGTCTCCTACACTAGATAATGAGGAGGATTCGGAGTCACACAACATATCCGATGTTCGCATACCATATCAAGGCCAATGAGAGATTGAAGACATGGCTGCGACTTCGCAACCCATGGTTTCAGATCCATCAACAACCAATCCTGAGGTACTTTTTCTTGCCAAATTCTGTTCCCATAAAAGATGATTTTTTCCAAGATTTTTCTCAACCTTCTCCTACTACTACACCTACACCAATCACAATAGCTCCATGTCCGAATGTGTCAGTGGGACTTTCGCAATCCTAGGTGTCAGTTGCACAATCCGTTCCTTTCTTCATAGAATCAACAACAACTACAGCAACAACCACTAGTACACCACCGGTCACTGTCAACATATCTTATACGGGGGCAAGGGCTTCTGGTTTTACTTTTGGTGCTGATTTCACTCCCATCTCACCTCTTCGGCATGATGAGCTGGATACCATGTTCGTTGATGATTGGGATGTTTTTGAATACTTTCACTACAACCCTTTCAACGTCCAACAAACTAGTGATGATGAAGATGATCTGATGATGAATGGGGAAATTTAAAGCTCTAAATGATAAGTTGGATACTCTCCTTGAGTGTTCCAAATATTCCTATAGTATTGAATACTCTTACGAATATGTCAAAGCTCTAATTGAAACTTTCACAAAGGAGCATGGCACACGTCTTGATGCATCTACAACAACCGTGGAAAATTCCGAGAAGATAGTTCATTACATGACTGAAACAGTCGATAAACTACTTTCTGATGTTAAAGTCTTTATGGAAGACTTCTAAAATTCTTCAGAATGCAATACAGCCTCTACGAACAAGGTAATTACGAACCTTGGTACAACACCCTCAACCGAGAAAGAAGCTCTTTCCAAGGTTTGCTTTGGCATCCAGGCTGATAATGTTGAGCTACAAACGTCGATCACTTCCAAGATTGAAAAGCTTCAAGCAAATCTTGCTCCTGATAATGATCTCATGTATAAGCTTGCCATCAAAACAGAAAAGGCGAAAGTTGTTTCTGTCCATCTCTCTCATGCCAACAAGGAGATTGAAGAACTGAAGTCCGAAAAAGCTATAATCAAGAGCTGTGTTGTTGATGTCAATGCTCACCTGCATAATCTCATTGGGACTTGTGATTCACTTCTCACAGTCTTTGTTCGAAAACATCTTGCTAAGAAATTGAAGCCTATCCTCTCCATGCTTGACCGAATTGAGGGTGTTAAGAGGGAGAACCAGGGAAAACTTCTAGTGGTGGAAAAGCAACTAATGGTGGCGATGATCACAATCAAAAACCTTCCAAGTAAAATGATTTGAAGGATAATGTAGCTTCGGTATCAAGAGGAAAAGAGAAATTGGTTAATGATAGTGATGGGGAAGAAGAAGATGAAGATGAAAAGTGAAGACGCAAGGCTCGTCGCGCAGAAATTGACGAAAATCATTGAATTGTATGGGAAGCCAAACAAAAAGAAAGGAAAGCCCATGAAGCCCAAGTCACTTTGGAAACACAAAAGATTCTTTTCCCTGCCTAGTCTACAGAGCGTATCTTGAACAAAGACATCGATAATCCAAGTGTTTACTGGCTGGAGCCAATTACTTCGTTTGAATTAGAAAACACTTTGGACTCACAACTTGATTTTCCCATGACTCCGTAGGCATTCTTGTTTCATAGTTTTGAAAAATTTGAGAATGTTCTTGAGTTCGATAACGATGTCAATTTGATGCTTATCATGTTTTATCTCAAGCACATGAAGCCATAGTACGAAACATGGAGTTCAAATAAAATAATTGTTGTGAAGGTTTATGGCTCCATTGAAACCGAAAGCTTCTAGAATGCTCGTTTCAAGGTTAGACGAGGAGTTGCGAGTTCAATGTTTGATTTACACTCACTAATTTGCCATGTTTGAACATATTTTATTGGATTTCTCTGCTGCTTCTCTTGCTAAAGGATGAAAACAAATTTGAACCACTTGTGGTGCATCTCTAAAGATTGTTGGCTTGTTACATCCAAGAAATTGGGAAGATCGATGTGGAAATCGTGATTGTCCTTCGCAAAAAACCTACAATACTTCCTAAGGAGCCTCCGAAAGATCTTGACAAGATGAAACTGGGAAGAATACGAAAGGATGATTGGAGTGTGGCATTTCAAATACGAGAAAGAATTGATGCTCATTTTCATAGAGTTTGCTTCTTTCTGCCTGACAAGCATCTATACTCCACCACTTGCCTAGAATACATCTTGGAGTTGATTAATCAGTGCAAAGAGAATAGTGTTGGGGATAAGAAATGTTTCACAGATATGATCAACTGGTACATCTTGGTTCGTAAAACCCAGTTAGGGATTATGCTGAAGCTTTTCGTTGTTCAAAAACACCAACATAATTGAAGAATATGCCTTCCTTATTGATACAAAGGGGGAGATTGTTGGGTTATTTTGTGTTGTGTCAATAATGTTTTGTACTATAATAGTCCATTTTGTAACGGGTTAGGCTTGTCCACCTGATCTTTAATGTTTGTAGGGTTAGACTATATGTAGTGCATGCATGCATTGTATTAGGGTATGCATTGTATTTTTCCCTAGTTGCTTTTACACTAGAAGATCTTCATCGAGCTTTTCTAAGGCAATTATTATTAGTCATTCGAAACCAGTTTGATCAATGCATTCATTATTTTATTTACATTTCTGTTAAGAATCTTTCAGTCAACTCCTATTTATTCTAACATGTTCCAATATCCAAATACTAAGTTCAAATCAAATCCCATTTCTATAATGACAAAGTCTTATAGCTCAAGTGTGACCTTTCATGCTTAGCATAAAGGAAAGACTTTATTAATGGGTACCACTACAAGAAATTAGGGTCTTTACCTACACATTAAATTACCCATACATGTTATGTGTACGTAAATACCAACACATAATTCATTTATGTGCAGATATTTAAAAGTAATAAATTTTCATAACAGATAACACTTAGTATGTGTAGGTATTATCTTATAGTAACATTTTATTTCAGGGGGAATTTCCCTCCAAGATTTGTGATTTATCATTTACGTAATACGAAATTAATGACATATGTTAAATTTTTTCTTTATGTGTTGGTAATATACCTACATATAGATAGAAAATAATTGGATGTGAGGGTGATTCATTTTGTTTTATCAACACATAATTTTACTTCAAATATGTATTGGTAACTAAAGTAAATAACAATAATATAGTTGATGTTGTATAAATAACGTGGCAAAGTAAACTTCCACACGTGTTAAAAAATTTCAATATATGTGTGGGTAATTTTAAAAATTTTATCTATGCATATTGTTTATATATAAATATGTAGGTAAATAAAATAAATAGTTTATAATTTTTGTATTTAACGATGACATGAAAAATTTAATACCAAACGAATTTAAAGATATAAAATATGTGTGACATAAATATTACATACACATAAGTCTCGTTAGAGAAAATGCCACTTTTGCAACCGCCACTACCACTGTCACTGTGACAACCCAAAATTTATTCCGTCATAATATTCTATTTTCGTTAATAAAATTTATTTTTATTAAGATTTTCCGTTAACGTTTGAGTTGAGTTAATTAAATTGCAACTTATATTTTTAACTTCATAAGTGTCGGAACGCATTACAAACACGTCAAAACATCCTCAATGTTCTTTTGGAAAAAATTTAGTTTCAACTAAGTCGGGTTACGGCAAATTAATCGAGTACGACCAAAAGCTCCGTTTAACGTCGGTATCGGGTAGATTTCCACCGGGCCATAAACTCAACCCCCATACAAGGGATTGAGTTACCACATTTTGAAGCTTTTTCACTCTCTTAAAACACTTTCTCTCACTACTCTCTCTAAAACTTCAGTTTGATCCAAAAACACCCCTTTCAAGCTCCAAATTGGTAAGTAATCTATCCTAGCTTGTTATTAAGCTTGTTTATCATGCAAATTCGTGTTTAAATCATCCAAATGCATCAAGAACATGTGTTTACGGTTTGGGAACATCTCCCAAAAACCGTGAACTCCTATAAGAGGGTTTTGAAGCTCCAAAACCCTTCCAAATCACTTCTAGTGCTTAGTTATGACCTTTGGACTTGCAGGAATGGACTAAGAACACCAAAATCTTACCATTTGGGGAGTAAACTTCAGTTTACGGCCCAAGAACATTCTTGGACCGTAAACACCCCTTCTTAGACCATAAACACCTCCAAAGGGTGTTAAAGTGCCCTAACACCTTGTATGGCTTAGATTTGGGTCTAGAACTTTGTATGCTTAACCTACAACCATCAAAACACATGAATCATGGGCAAACATGAGTTTATGGCCGTAAACTCATGTGTTTATGGCAGTAAAGTCACCAAGAACACCTTCATAAACCGTAAACTCCTTTTCCAAGGTCAATTCAAGTCCCGGTCACTTCCTAAGCCTTTGATTCAACCCTAGAACCTTCCCTTATGCACTATAAGACCATTTAACACCCAAAAACAAACCACCCATGAGTTTACAGCCGTAAAATCATGAGGATATGGTCATTAGGCCGTAAACTCCTCAAAGAGTTTACTCTTGAAAAGAAAACTCCATAATTAGGCCCTACACACCCTTAGATGCAACCCGGATCATTCTAAACACTCGGGGTAAAGTGTTATCGCACCTCGGAATGTATTATCTTATTTAATTAGTATTTCAAAGTCTAATTAGATACAATTATGTATCTCCTCATGATTACATAGGATCCTCACGCGTATTCAAGCCCTAAACTAACACTTAGCATTCAACCGTCACATTTCTCGACTGGTGAGTTCATACCCCAACATTTTTCTGAGTTTTTCATGTTTTCAGGGGGGGAATACAAGCAAATCATAAAGTGTAACACCCCAAATTCTGGTACGTTATATAAATATTTATTTTTCAAGTTTTCAAGAGGAACTCGACGAGTCAGTAGCCAGACTCGTCGAGTAGAGTCGGGATTTTGAGCACGTTTAAGTTGGCTACTCGGCGAGTCCATATTTTGGACTCAGCGAGTCCGCCCGTCTGGATGAAACCCTAATTTCAAGGGTTTGCACCCTATTTAAACAACTTTTTGGGACCCCAAGTCAGCCCCCATCACCCCAGAGCATCATTCTCGAAACCCTAGAACTCACTTAGCATTTTGTGTGTTTTGGTGTGATTCTTTGAAGATCTTGAGAGAAGAAGGAAGGTAGATCAAGAGAAGAAGAAGAAGATCCAAGATCTTTGTGGCATTTCAGAGTATAGTGAGGTATAACTCGACCCTTTTCTGTTTCTATGCTTTAATCCCCTTTAGAACGCCATTAAAGCTATTCTTGAACCATTTCTTGGCTTGGTAGTAGCATAGAGGACTCATTGAGAAGAATAGCCTTCAGATCTAGCTAGGTTTGAGTTCCAGAAGCTTAGATCTAGTACCTTTATGGAGCCATTTTGCATGAAA
Organism: Lactuca serriola; assembly: GCF_051521515.1. Classification (NCBI taxonomy): domain Eukaryota; kingdom Viridiplantae; phylum Streptophyta; class Magnoliopsida; order Asterales; family Asteraceae; genus Lactuca; species Lactuca serriola. Next base: position 221,674,915 of record NC_136415.1, on the reverse strand, counting down.
GCTCTAGATCTACTCTTATAGTGTGCTTTGAGCCTTAAAACCTTCATTTGATGTTATTTACACGTAAAGTAGGAAACTTTACGTGTTAATCAAGCCCTAAGAACCTAGATCTATGAATGGAATGAACTGGTTTCAAGCAGAATCGAGTATATAGTGATTGCATGTATACGACTCGGCGATTCGTTCTTCAGAGTTGGCGAGTCGAGTCGCGAGTCCCCTATTTTTCCCTTTTCGAGTTATGCCGAGTGGAACCAGTGAGTGAGAGATGGACTCAGTGAGTTGGAGGTTAGACTCATTCATGAAAGAACTCGGCGAGTCAATGCACTGACTCGGCGAGTCCAAGGCAATCTTCATGCCTCAAGAACAGACTCGACGAGTTGTTCATACAACTCGGCGAGTCACAGTCAGAGTGTTTATATGTTGAAGGAGAACTCGACGAGTTGTTCATACAACTCGGCAAGTCGGATGGAGATTGACTGAGTGTTAGTTTCGAAGAGGAACTCGTCGAGTCTATGCCAAACTCGACGAGTAGTAACGGGCAGAAGCAAGAAAGTGAGAGTATGGACTCGACGAGTTGGTCACCCAACTCGACGAGTCAGGTAACTGAATGTTGACTTTGACCGATAGGTTGACTTCGACCAAGGGTAAGATAGTCTTTTTACTCTCAGTATTATTATCAGTATTTGATTGAGGGTACTTATGGAAATTGTAGCCGGGGTGAAGTCGGAGCCGCAACAGACAGATTTCGGAGCAGTTCTTTCAGCACCTAGGCTACAAGGTGAGTTTCCTTTCAGTAGGAACGGGACTAAGGCCACAATGCCGACCCGTTTAATTAGTAGTAGTTTTCGGGCTTCGGTCCGATGCAGTAGTTAGAATGTTTGATGCCTTCGTGGCTCAGACAGGTTTTGTGTGTTATGTGTTTCGGGTATGGCCCAACTCAGTATGCAGTCTATGTTGTTATGCTAGTTGACATGTGTATGCTATGTTATGTTCAGTAGTTTCGGACTTCGGTCCGATGCAGTCAGTTTCAGGCGTAGGCCTGATGCAGTTAGTTCCGGACTTCGGTCCGAGGCAGTTAGTTTCGGACTTCGGTCCGATGCAGAGGGCAGAGTCGTGGTTAGTTCTGGACTTCGGTCCGATGTAGTTTCCAGGCTTCGGTCCGATGCAGTGGGCGGGGGCCCAGTAGTTGCTTATATGTTTGTTTGGTATGAGGTAGTTTGGGGGAGCTCACTAAGCTTTGTACTTACAGTTTCAGTTTTGGTTTTAGGTACTTCCGCAAGTAAAGGGAAGAGCTCGGGATGATGGCATCGCACACACCACAGCTTCAACTTTATTCCTAGGAGTATTGTTCAGATACTTAGACATGATTTGATACAATTTTTTATATGATATTTTTATTATGTCTTTTGGGATATCCGACGTATGGTTTTTATTATATGACATTTAGTGTTATGACTTTTATTATATGTAAAAACAAAAACTTTTTGGGTCGTGTTTTTGGGATGTTTCAAGTTGGTATCAGAGCCTTGGTTTGAGGGATTCAGGCACACTCTCGGGTGTGACTGCACTCAAACTGAGGAAATGGTAGAAAGATTTTCAAAAAGATTTTGAAAAGAAAAAAAAACCTAAAAAGAGAAAGAGTTTTGAGAAGAGGAAAAGGGTGTGGTGCATGCGATCAACCGAGCTCAAGTAAGTACTCCCAGATTACCCATACGAGTTTATGTTATGATTTTCAGTTTCAGGAGAACAACATGCTAGAATAGAACTGAGGATCTAGGAGGATGCCTTATGTCACTGCTATATGTGTTTCAACTTTATGAGAATTGCATGCTAGTTTTGAGTAGACAGCAGTAGGATAGCCTTTAGGTTATGCCTGATAGTATGAGCTTAGCATTGTATGCCAGTTCAGTTCCTCATAATGAGGATAGAATTGCTTGAGTAGTTTCCTGTGTCTGAATGCTGCTTGCTATGTGCTTTGTGGGGCTCTGAGTGATGTGAGTTAGCCATTAGGTGAATACATCACATCACATGTGAACGTGGTTGAATAATCTCAGAGTGCCAGATCTGGCCCTATTGCGCAGCTCTTGTATGAGTTTAACCGTTGTAGGGACGGGCCTTTTACTCGAAGGATTATCTGAGCCTCGCCATATGTGATGGTATTCAGGTGATGGCTAATTGGCATTACAAGGGGGCCTTTCAGCAGCTGAGGACTGGTTTGGGTAGAGTCTGAGATTTCCCTCGGGCAAGCCTAAGATGGGAGTAGCAGAGATTAGTAGTAGTAGTAGTAGTGACTTGGTGGAGTCAAGGAGATACTTGAGGAAAGTATGGATATATGTGGAAGGTAGTATGGGCCCGTACTACTGAAAGCAGAGGATCCGTACTCAGATCAAGGAAAGCTGAGATGAGACCAGGAAACTTGTGGTAGTAGTGATCCCTCGAGATATATCTATGTTTTTGAAGTTTATTATGATGTGTTTTCATAATGGTGGTACTACGCCCTAGGCCAGCAGTCGGCAGTTCAGACGCCGGAGGGGGATCAGGATCAAGCCCGGAGGTCGGGCAGTTGGATGAGCTGACTAGGGAGTTTCTCTCTACAGAGATTACTTGCACCATACTTGAGCAGACTCCTGTGATCTTTGGTTCGATCAAGGAGGGTATCTTAGAGTTGATGGACGAGAGATTGAGCACTTTCCGTGCTGAGGTAGCGGCCATGATGGGGTCGCGCACGCTTACCTTCAGGGAGTTCCGTGCATGTGGAGCTCCAGATTACCATGGGGCGTGGGACCCCATAGCGAGTACTAGATGGTTGGCGGATGTGGCCAACGCTTTCCACATGAGCAGATGTCCCGAGGGGGACAAGGTCAGATTGGCGTCCTGTCTTCTGAAGGACAGGGCACGGGATTGGTGGGAGGAGGTCGGACATGCCATTGGAGATGACGCAACTTTGGATGCTATGACCTGGGCTGACTTTACTGCCAGGTTCAGGGCTGCGTTTGCACCGGTTATTGAGGTGCAGCAGTTGGCCAGAGAGTTTTAGGACCTCACCCAGATGACAAAGACAGTGGCGGAGATCACCACCAAGTTCATGGAGAGAGCACTTCTCGTTCCTCACTACGCAACTGATGAGGAAATGAAGAAGGCTCGGTATCATGAGATGTTGCAAAGTGATATCCGCCAGTTTGTGAGCCGGTCCAGCTGTAAAACGCTGGATGACATGATTTCTAGGGCTCGAGAGGGAGAGATTGACCTTGAGATGGAGAGAAAGAGGAAGCCGGAGGCGGCTCCATGTTCAGGGAGTTCGGGCAAAAAGCCCAAGGGTTCAGATCACAGAGCTAGGAGTCAGCAGAGCCACGGTTCGTGTGGCAAGTGTAGGAGATTGCACGATGGGGCGTGCAAGGTAGGGAGTGTCGGCTGCTACAAGTGCGGCCAGACTGGGCATATGTGCAGAGATTGTACAACCACTACTACCGCCGTTGCGACATCAGATCTGATTTGCTTTCAGTGCAATCAGAGGGGATATAAAAAGTCCAAGTGTTTGAGTTTAGCCACTGCAGGGAAGGTGTCAGCACCTGCTCCTGCTACCTTGAGGATTGCGGATGGCCGTCAGGGCCAAGTTGAGACGCCGGTGGCGAAGAGTAGGGCTTTTCAGCTGACGGCAGAGGAGGCGCGAGCGACTCCTGATGTGGTGACGGCTAGTATTTCTCCCTTATCTATGCATTTATTATTGATTGTTTCTTACGGTTATATGTTTTGTATATGGTCGTTCTCAGTGAACGGCATTTCGGCTACAGTACTGTTTGATTCGGGGCTACCCATTCATCTGTCTCTCTTGCACTTAGCAAGAGGTTTAGCAGAGCTCCAGGGGAGCTAGATTATCCACTTGAGGTTGAGATAGCAGTTGATAGGACCATTACGGTTGCAAGGGTACACAGAGGATGTTCCCTGCAGTTATTTGATGAAAAGTTTCCGGTGGACTTGGTCACTATTCCCCTGCGAGGGAATAAGGTTATAGTAGGCATGGATTGGCTGAGCCCTAATGGGGCGGTGATAGATTGTGAGCTACAGTTGGTGAGGGTTCGCACTCCCAGTGGGGGAGAGTTAGTGATTTAGGGCGAGAAGCCACAACGCGGACCAGTTCTGTGTTCAGCAGCGAGAGTGAGGTGCTACTTCTAGCAGGGTTGCGCCGGTTATATTGCCTATGTTGTAGATGCCCGGGAGAAGGGCAAGTTATCGGTTGATTATGTTCCGGTTGTTCGAGACTACCCATATGTATTTCCAGAGGATTTGCCTGGAATACCTCCTGAGAGGCAGGTCGAGTTCAAGATTGACCTGATCCCTGGTGCGGCTCCAATAGCCAAGGCACCATATCGGTTGGCTCCCCCAGAGATGCAGGAGTTGTCTACCCAGCTGCAAGAGATGCTAGACAAGGGTTTTATCAGGTCGAGCAGTTCGCCCTGGGAGCACCGATTTTGTTTGTGAAGAAGAAGGACGGGTCACATCGTATGTGTATAGATTACCGGAAGTTGAACAAGGTAACGGTGAAGAACCGTTACCCACTTCCGAGGATAAATGATTTGTTTGATCAACTTCAGGGAGCGTCTTGGTTTTCCAAGATCGATTTACGCTCCGGGTATCATCAGATGCGTGTCAGGGATGCGGATGTGCAGAAGACTGCTTTCAGGACCCGTTATGGTCATTATGCGTTTGTGGTGATGCCGTTTGGTCTCACCAACGCTCCAGCCGCATTCATGGATCTCATGAACCGCGTGTGCAGACCGATGTTGGATCTGTCTGTGATAGTGTTCATTCATGATATCTTGGTTTATTCCAAGACCCAGGAGTAGCACGAGGAGCACCTGAGGGAGGTGCTAGAGACCTTAAGGAGGGAGAGACTTTTTGCGAAGTTCTCCAAATGCGAGTTCTGGTTGCGCGAGGTGCAATTCCTTGGTCACCTCGTCAACCAGAAGGGTATTCTGGTAGATCCGACCAAGATGGAGGCCGTGATGCAGTGGGAGGTCCCGAAGTCTCCATCTGAGATTCGGAGCTTCCTAGGTTTGGCAAGGTACTACAGGAGATTCATCCAGGATTTCTCCAAGATAGCTGTACCGCTCACCCGACTGACTAGGAAGTCAGTGGTGTTTCGCTGGGGGCCTGAGCAGCAGGCAGCATTTGAGACCCTTAGACAGAGATTGTGTGAGGCTAACTATCCTACACATGATTTAGAGTTGGGGGCAGTGGTGTTTGCCCTCAAGATTTGGAGACATTACCTTTATGGGTTCCGTTGTACCATTTACACGGATCACAAGAGTTCTAGGTACCTCATGGATCAGCCGAATCTGAACATGAGGTAGAGGCGATGGTTAGATGTATTGAAGGATTACGATTGTGAGATCCTTTATCACCCAGGGAAAGCCAATGTGGTGGCCGACGCCCTAAGCCGCAAGGCGGCAGCAGCCCCAATCAGGTATGTATGTCTGAGAATGACAATGATTACTCCATTATCGGAGCATATCAGAGGGGCACAAGTCGAGGGCCTCAAGGTGGAGAGGCAGAAGTGTGAGAGGATTGTGGGCCAAGTAGCTTCCTTCGAATATGACAGTCAAGGATTGTTGACGCTTCATGGGAGAGTTTGGGTGTCGTACTGGGGAGGGGTACGACAGGTGTTGATGGATGAGGCCCTCATGTCTCGATTTTCTATACATCCAAGGGTAACGAAGATGTATAGAGATCTTCGACCCTATTATTGGTGGCCCTGCATGAAGCGGCATGTCGCCTGGTATGTGGAGAGGTGCCTGACCTGCAGGAAGGTCAAGGCAGAACACCAGAGGCCTCATGGAAAGATGCAGCCGTTAGACATTCCAGTGTGGAAATGGGAAGACATCACCATGGATTTCATCACAAAGCTTCCCAGTACTGCACGTGGAGTGGATTCGATTTGGGTCATTGTGGATCGGTTGACGAAGAGTGCTCATTTTAACCGATTCAGGAGAGCATATCGGCGGAGAAGCTAGCCGATATTTATGTGCGAGAGGTGGTGGCATGGCATGGAGTGCCTGTCTCGGTGGTGTTAGACCGAGACGTCCGTTTTACTTCCAGATTCTGGAAGCGGTTTCACGACGAGATGGGGACTCATCTCCATTTCAGCACCGCTATCCACCCTCAAACGGACGGGCAGAGCCAGAGGACGATCCAGACTCTCGAGCACATGCTCTGGGCATGTGTTCTAGATTTCGGTGGCAGTTGGGATACATATCTTCCGTTAGCGGAATTTTCGTATAACAACAGCTACCATGCGAGTATTGACCGCCCTCCTTTCGAGATGTTATACCGTAGGAAGTGCAGGACCCCGATCTGCTGGGGCGAGGTCAGTCAGCGTGTCATTGGGAGCACCGAAGTGGTGCTCAAGACGACGGAGTTGATCCAGCTGGTTCGTAGTAGACTGCCAGAAGAGTTACGCCGGCAGGAGGCGTTCAGACTTGGAGCTTCAGGTGGGTGACATGGTCCTGCTAAAGGTATCATCCTCGAAGGGTGTCATCAGATTCCGAAAGAGGGGCAAGTGGGCCCCAGGTTCATTGGTCCTTTTAGGGTCTTGGCCCGGGTGGTTCGGGTCGCCTACCGATTAGATTTCTGGCAGAGCTTAGCCAGATCCACAACACTTTCCATGTTTCTCAGTTGAGGAAGTTTTTGGTGGACGAGTCGGCAGTAGTACCCATGGAGGATATTCAGGTTGATAGCAGCTTGAATTATGTCGAGAGACCTGTTGCGATCTTAGATCGGAAGGTAAAAACCTTGAGGAACAAGGTAATTCAGTTAGTAAAGGTGCAGTGGCAGCACCGGAAGGGTTCAGAGTGGACGTGGGAGTCCGAGGAGGAGATACGGGAGCATTACCTAGAGTTGTTTCTAGATTCAGCGGCAGCAGACTTCGTCGACAAAGTTTGAGTCAAGTGGGGGAGAGTTGTAACACCCCAAATTCTAATATGTTATTTAAATATTTATTTTTCAATTTTTCAAGAGGAACTCGATGAGGCAGTAGCTAGAATCATCGAGTAGAGTCGGGATTTTGAGCACGCTTAAGTTGGCTACTCGGCGAGTCCATATTCTGGACTCGGCGAGTCCGCCAGTCTGGATGAAACCCTAATTTCAAGGGTTTACACCCTATTTAAACAACTTTTTGGGACCCCAAGTCAGCCCCCATCACCCCCAAAGCATCCTTCTCGAAACCGTAGAACTCTCTTAGCATTTTGTGTGTTTTGGTGTGATTCTTTGAAGATCTTGAGAGAAGAAGGAAGGTAGATCAAGAGGAGAAGAAGGAGATCCAAGATCTTTGTGGCATTTCAGAGTATAGTGAGGTATAACTCGATCCTTTTCTGTTTCTATGCTTTAATCCCCTTTGGAACGCCATTAAAGCTATAATTGAACCATTTCTTGGCTTGGTAGTAGCATAGAGGACTCATTGAGATGAATAGCCTTCGGATCTAGCTAGGTTTGAGTTCCAGAAGCTTAGATCTAGTACCTTTATGGAGCCATTTTGCATGAAAGCTCTAGATCTACTCTTATAGTGTGCTTTGAGCCTTAAAATCTTCATTTGATGTTATTTACACGTAAAGTTGCAAACTTTACGTGCTAATTAAGCCCTAAGAACCCAGATCTATGAATGGAATGAACTGGTTTCAAGCAGAATCGAGTATATAGTGATTGCATGTATACGACTCGGCGATTCATTCTTTAGACTCGACGAGTCGAGTCGCGAGTCCCCTGTTTTTCCCTTTTCGAGTTATGCCGAGTGGAACCAGTTAGTGAGAGATGGACTCAGTGAGCTGGTGGTTAGACTCATTCATGGATGAACTCGGCGAGTCAATGCCCTGACTCGGCGAGTCCAAGGAAATCTTCATGCCTCAAGAATAGACTCGACGAGTTGTTCATACAACTCGGCGAGTCACAGTCAGAGTGTTCATATGTTGAAGGAGAACTCGATGAGTTGTTCATACAACTCGGCGAGTCGGATGCAGATTAACTGAGTGTTAGTTTCGAAGAGGAACTCGTTGAGTCTATGTCAAACTCGACGAGTAGTAACGGGCAGAAGCAAGAAAGTGAGAGTAACGACTCGACGAGTTGGTGACCCAACTCGACGAGTCAGGTCAACTGAATGTTGACTTTGACCGATAGGTTGACTTTGACCAAGGGTAAGATAGTCTTTTTACCCTCAGTATTATTATCAGTATTTGATTGAGGGTACTTATGGAAATTGTAGCCGGGGTGAAGTCGGAGCCGCAGCAGACAGATTCCGGAGCAGTTCTTTCAGCAGCTAGGCTACGACGTGAGTTTGCTTCTAGTAGGAACGGGTCTAAGGCCACAATGTCGGCCCGTTTAATTAGTAGTAGGTTCCGGGCTTCAGTCCGATGCAGTAGTTAGAATGTTTGATGCCTTCGTGGCTCAGACAGGTTTTGTGTGTTATGTGTTTCGGGTATGGCCCGACTCAGTATGCAGTCTATGTTGTTATGCTAGTTGACATATGTATGCTATGTTATGTTTAGTAGTTCCGGACTTCGCTCTGATGCGGTCAGTTCCAGGCTTAGGCCTGATGCAGTTAGTTCCTGACTTCGGTCCGATGCAGTTGGTTCCGGACTTCGGTCCGAGACAGTTAGTTCCGGAATTCGGTTCGATGCAGAGGGCAGGGCCCTGGTTAGTTCCGGACTTCTATCCGATGCAGTTTCCGAGCTTCGTTCCGATGTAGTGGGTGGGGGCCCGGTAGTTGCTTACATGTTTGTTTGGTATGAGGTAGTTTGGTGGAGCTCACTAAGCTTTGTGCTTACAGTTTCAGTTTTGGTTTCAGGTACTTCCGCAAGTAAAGGGAAGAGCTCGGCATAATGGCATCGCACACACCACAGCTTCAACTTTATTCATGGGAGTATTGTTCAGATACTTAGACATGATTTGATACAGTTTTTGATATGATATTTTTATTATGTCTTTTGGGATATCCGACGTATGGTTTTTATTATATGACATTTAGTGTTATGACTTTTATTATATGTAAAAACAAAAAAAAATTGGGTCGTGTTTTTGGGATGTTTCATAAAGGTTTTCGAAACTTAAACCTGTTGTAATTATACGAATTTTTGACAAAGTTTAGATATTTTATCCCTTTTGTAATATGCGGAGCATAAGGGAAGTTTTCTGAATATAATTACGTAGTTTTCAAAATAGTGTAGGAATTTATCAAATCATTTAAATTATTATGGGAATAAATTAGGATCTTTATTACTTGTTTTATAGATTCAGATTTTCATGCAATGTCTATATATGAACTATGTCTGATATAGTTTATCCTTGTTAATCTTGATTATCCTGTTAAATAATTTCTTTGTATTTGATTATTTATGCTCTACCTTATTTCAAATGAATTCGAAATTCGATAACGATCAAGTGTACCGTGAATTATTTAATACTAGCTTGTGAGATTCGTCTTCGTTGTACCCTTCGGGGTATTAGTAAATCCTCTTCGGAAGTATAGCTAGAGTCTCCTGGAAGGAGAGCGTGAAATTTGTGAATAGATCTATTCGGGACTGACAATCCCACACCTTAACTGTTAGCTACAGTTAGGCGGGCACGCCTAGAGTGACAAATTTTGTAAATTGGTCGACGCCTGAAGAACGTCTAGGAGGTCACAGGTCAAATTAGTATGGTTATACGACTCACAATACGTATTAAACTAATTAGTTTTATTCACAAATTTCTTTCTTTCTTCTATAGTCTTATTTATGTATTAAAACTACCTACTTTCGTACTGGAGAGTATTCCAGAGTTCTTAATCTATAGTTTTATGTATTAAAACTACCTACTTTCATACTGGAGAGTATTCCAGAATTCTTAATCTATAGTTTTATTTATTAAAACTACCTACTTTCATACTCTTGGTTTTCTTAACTTACTGGTGATTAGTCAGAATTTTTCTTATCTTATAGAAATCGACTTATATGTTAGAAAATATGGGATTTTCTGGGAAAACATGCTTATGTATTTCATAACTCAGTAACAATGGTTTTCGATATTACAGAAATCTTTATCAAAGGAAATGAAGTATTTATTACAAGATTAAATAACTGTTTTTCCTTTCAAATATGCTTATGAACTCACCAGCTTTATGCAGATATTTTCAAAATTGCTTGTATTCTCAGGTTCACATTAGACAGGTACCCCGTGATCTTTTGAAGAGGACGGAGTATTTTAGCAGTCTCGTCTTTACTTTTGTTATACTAATGTATATGTTAAACATGTATTATTTCGCTTTCAAACAAATGTAATTACTTCCATCTAATGTAATGGTTGTGTTTACTATGCTTACTATGTACATTGGTTGTGATACTTTACATGACGTCACCTCCGCCCCGGAACGTTTCCGCCTTCGGTTTCGGGGTGTGACAGTCACTACCGCCATCACCACCACCTCCTCCTCCACAACATTGTTAATCTCCCCACCCCACCTCCACCACCACTACTAACAACTATGACACCACCTCCACCACCACTAGTACTACCTCCACCCCTCGTCACTACTAACTTCATCACCACTCCTTTTGCCACTTGAGCCACAACCACCATTGTCACCGCCTCTTTTGCCACCACCACTACCTCTGCAACCGCCACTACCACTACGTCCTCCTCCTTCCACCATCACTACCACCTCCATGTAAACAAAATCAATGAGTTTTCTTTAAAGTTTAGTTCTAAACAACACCACTGATTTGGGATTTGGGATTCGATTGTTGAATTTTGCTTCAGTTTTAAGCCACTTGTGAAGTTTCTTTAGTTTTAGGTTCTTTTTAAAATTAGTGGCAATGGTATTTTTACTTTCTTTTAGTGTTTTCTTCATTATCATGTTAATATAAAGATCACATGTGAACTTTTCAAAGTTCAATTATGATTATATCTATAGAAGTTTATAAATTGATATTTGCATACAGTTGATATTATCCATTTGCGAAATTATGTAACTCATTTGCTGCTTCTAATCCGATGCAACTTATTTGCTATATTAACGTGCTTCTATTTTTTATTTCCTTTGTGTTAATTATTCCTTTTGTATATTGTAGGCTTGCAAATCATTCAGTTATATGTAAGTATTTTTCCTTTGTTATTAGTTCTTTTGCATCTCCGAGACCCGAAGTTTCTTTACTAATATACACGTTTCACCTGTTTCTTGCTACAACTGGTGTCACAACGAAAGGGTAATATGTATGTATGATTATACTTTATTTCCCTTATTCTTCTTATATATAATGGAAATCATGGGAGCCTTAAAAGCGATATATTCTCAAGCTATCCACCAGATCCGATCCATCTAGTCTATATTTCTCTAATCGTTTTTTTATTATTTCTTGTACCTACTGTATTTGATCTTTACTATTTCTTCAACTTTATAAAAAAACCCATCTCCAGAAACATGTTTTATGATCTCAAGCAACAAGGAAAAATTGGAGAAACCAAAACAAGAAATTGGTAGTGGTGATACAGGAGAAAAACATGTAACTACTTGTAGTCAATGAGGTGTTGGACATACAAGAAAAGCTTCTAAGAGGAGAATCTTTAGTATCTTGATTATGTCGCTAATTGTAACTACTTTTTCTTTTGTTAGCTTAAGCATTTCATTTTTATGACTTTTAGTTTTCATTTGTAGTTTGAATTATTATGTTAAACATTTATAAATAAAATGACATTTTGGTCTCATATGTTCCTATTTACACCCACATATTTCATATTTATTGGACATTTGAGCATTATTACCTATATTTATCAAGGTTAATGCCAACACGTAAATATACTTGACCAACACATATACAAATTTATGTTGAAACATAAAAGTGCCCCTCTTAAACTTGAAGAGATCTGCAGCCATCACAAGACCCGCAGTCAAGATCACAATGCAATCTAGAACTGCATCCGTAGTCGTAGTCATCTATCTTAGCTTTTAGTTTTATCTGTTATCTTATGTCTTTACACTTCTTTATCCAATGTGCCTTGCATGGGAACCTTAGACATATTTAACTTTGTTATCTTAGAGACTCTATAAATAAAACTCTCTCTTACTGAATCAATCAATCAATCAACTGTCTCTATCTTGAAATATCACATTCTTTCTTACTCTCTCATCTTAATAGATCTTAAGATCCTAATCTGAAATATTAAGATCGTTATCTATTTGGAGCAAGTCAGCTTTGACTTAATCAATAAGTTTAATCTCATTTACGAAATTGGGTTGACTGCAATCCTTATTAAGAATCAGCTTAAGTGTCTTCAGGTACTTCCGCAAGTAAAGGGAAGAGCTCGGGATGATGGCATCGCACACACCACAACTTCAACTTTATTCCTGGGAGTATTGTTCAGATACTTAGACATGATTTGATACAGTTTTTGATATGATATTTTTATTATGTCTTTTGGGATATCCGACGTATGGTTTTTATTATATGACATTTTGTGTTATGACTTTTATTATATGTAAAAACAAAAAAAATTTGGGTCGTGTTTTTGGGATGTTTCATAAAGGTTTTCGAAACTTAAACCTGTTGTAATTATACAAATTTCTGACAAACTTTAGATATTTTATCCCTTTTGTAATATACGGAGCATAAGGGACGTTTTCTGAATATAATTACATAGTTTTCAAAACAGTGTAGGAATTTATCAAATCATTTAAATTATTATGGGAATAATTTAGGATCTTTATTACTTGTTTTACAGATTCAGATTTTCATGCAATGTCTATATATGAACTATGTCTAATATAGTTTATCCTAGTTAATCTTGATTATCCTGCTAAATAATTTCTTTGTATTTGATTATTTATGCTCTACCTTATTTCAAATGAATTCGAAATTCGATAACGATCAAGTGTACCGTGAGTTATTTAATACTAGCTTGTGAGATTCGTCTTCGTTGTACCCTTCGGCGTATTAGTAAATCCTCTTCGGAAGTATAGCCAGAGTCTCCTGGAAGGAGAGCGTGAAATTTGTGAATAGATCTATTCGGGACTGACAATCCCACACCTTAACTGTTAGCTACAGTTAGGCGGGCACGCCTAGAGTGACAAATTTTGTAAATTGGTCGACGCCTGAAGAACGTCTAGGAGGTCACATGTCAAATTAGTATGGTTATATGACTCACAATACGTATTAAACTAATTAGTTTTATTCACAAATTTCTTTCTTTCTTCTATAGTATTATTTATGTATTAAAACTACCTACTTTCGTACTGGAGAGTATTCCAGAGTTCTTAATCTATAGTTTTATGTATTAAAACTACCTACTTTCATACTGGAGAGTATTCCAGAGTTCTTAATCTATAGTTTTATTTATTAAAACTACCTACTTTCATACTCTTGGTTTTCTTAACTTACTGGTGATTAGTCAGAATTTTTCTTATCTGATAGAAATCGACTTATATGTTAGAAAATATGGGATTTTCTGGGAAAACATGCTTATGTATTTCATAACTCAGTAACAATGGTTTTCGATATTACAGAAATCTTTATCAAAGGAAATGAAGTATTTATTACAAGATTAAATAACTGTTTTTCCTTTCAAATATGCTTATGAACTCACCAGCTTTATGCTGATATTTTTAAAACTGCTTGTATTCTCAGGTTCACATTAGATAGGTACCCCGCGATCTTTTGAAGAGGACGGAGTATTTTAGCAGTCTCGTCTTTACTTTTGTTATACTAATGTATATGTTAAACATGTATTATTTCGCTTTCAAACAAATGTAATTACTTCCATCTAATGTAATGGTTGTGTTTACTATGCTTACTATGTACATTGATTGTGATACTTTACATGACGTCACCTCCGCCCCGGAACGTTTCCGCCTTCGGTTTCGGGGTGTGACAGTCACTACCGCCATCACCACCACCTCCTCCTCCACAACATTGTTAATCTCCCCACCCCACCTCCACCACCACTACTAACAACTATGACACCACCTCCACCACCACTAGTACTACCTCCACCCCTCGTCACTACTAACTTCATCACCATTCCTTTTGCCACTTGAGCCACAACCACCATTGTCACCGCCTCTTTTGCCACCACCACTACCTCTGCAACCGCCACTACCACTACGTCCTCCTCCTTCCACCATCACTACCACCTCCATGTAAACAAAATCAATGAGTTTTCTTTAAAGTTTAGTTCTAAATGACACCACTGATTTGGGATTTGTGATTCGATTGTTGAATTTTGCTTCAGTTTTAAGCCACTTGTGAAGTTTCTTTAGTTTTAGGTTCTTTTTAAAATTAGTGGCAATGGTATTTTTACTTTCTTTTAGTGTTTTCTTCATTATCATGTTAATATAAAGATCACATGTGAACTTTTCAAAGTTCAATTATGATTATATCTATAGAAGTTTATAAATTGATATTTGGATACAGTTGATATTAACCATTTGTGAAATTATGTAACTCATTTGCTGCTTCTAATCCGATGCAACTTATTTGCTATATTAACGTGCTTCTATTTTTTATTTCCTTTGTGTTAATTATTCCTTTTGTATATTGTAGGCTTGCAAATCATTCAGTTATATGTAAGTATTTTTCCTTTGTTATTAGTTCTTTTGCATCTCCGAGACCCGAAGTTTCTTTACTAATATACACATTTCACCTGTTTCTTGCTACAACTGGTGTCACAACGAAAGGGTAATACGTAAGTATGATTATACTTTATTTCCCTTATTCTTCTTATATATAATGGAAATCATGGGAGCCTTAAAAGCGATATATTCTCAAGCTATCCACCAGATCCGATCCATCTAGTCTATATTTCTCTAATTGTTTTTTTATTATTTCTTGTACCTACTGTATTTGATCTTTACTATTTCTTCAACTTTATAAACAACCCCATCTCCAGAAACATGTTTTATAATCTCAAGCAACAAGGAAAAATTGGAGAAACCAAAACAAGAAATTGGTAGTGGTGATACAGGAGAAAAACATGTAACTACTTGTGGTCAATGAGGTGCTGGACATACAAGAAAAGCTTCTAAGAGGAGAATCTTTAGTATCTTGATTATGTCGCTAATTGTAACTACTTTTTCTTTTGTTAGCGTAAGCATTTCATTTTTATGACTTGTAGTTTTCATTTGTAGTTTGAATTATTATGTTAAACATTTATAAATAAAATGACATTTTGGTCTCATATGTTCCTATTTACACCCACATATTTCATATTTATTGGACATTTGAACATTGTTACCTATATTTATCAAGGTTAATGCCAACACGTAAATATACTTGACCAACACATATACAAATTTATGTTGAAACATAAAAGTGGCCCTCTTAAACTTGAAGAGATCTGCAGCCATCACAAGACCCGCAGTCAAGATCACAATGCAATCTAGAACCGCATCTGTAGTCGTAGTCATCTATCTTAGCTTTTAGTTTTATCTGTTATCTTATGTCTTTACACTTCTTTATCCAATGTGCCTTGCATGGGAACCTTAGACATATTTAACTTTGTTATCTTAGAGACTCTATAAATAGAGCTCTCTCTTACTGAATCAATCAATTGTCTCTATCTTGAAATATCACATTCTCTCTTACTCTCTCATCTTAATAGATCTTAAGATCCTAATCTGAAATATTAAGATCGTTATCTCTTGGGAGCAAGTCAGCTTTGACTTAATCAATAAGTTTAATCTCATTTACGAACTTGGGTTGACTGCAATCCTTGTTAAGAATCAGCTTAAGTGTCTTCTTGATATAATACTCGTTGTCATTTATATTTCCTTATATTTCCACACCAAATTATCTAACTATCTAACTCTAACTTATTATTATTATTGTTGAGATTTATGATCCACTGAGTTAAACTTCATTCCACATTATTACTTGTTCTAACGTTTGTTCAAGTGTGTTACTCAAGTTTTTCTATCAACATATGGTATCAGAGCAAGAGTGGTTCCTTTTTAAACAAGAACTCTGATTTTAAAAGGCCTTCTATACCACTAGAGCTCATTTTAAAAGAAAACAAAAAATCAAAATCTTTTCAAAAACAAGGAAATATGGAACAAGCATTATCTCTCAATGTGTCCAACAATGTTGGAGGTTCAAATAGAGCTCCAATACTTGTGGCAAACGAATATCATCACTGGTCTCAAAGAATGGAGAGGTATCTACGAAGACTTGGAAGAGATGTACGGAGATCTGTAGAAGAAGGACCTCACGTGCCTGTCCTACTCCCGTTCAAAATGATGATACTCAAGCTAGACTGGAAGGAGGTCAACCAGCCATGAATCGTCCCACCAAAGATGATCTTGATAAGATGGAAAATGATGTTGTTGCCTTTTATGAGATATATTGCGGAGTAGCTCTTGACAACTTTGACATCATCATAAATTTCAAGTAAGCCAAAGAAATCTGGGATGTTCTCAAGAACTTGTATGAAGGTACATAACAAGCTTAAGATAAGAAGCTTACAACCACACTCAACGAATTCAACAACTTCAAAGCTCATGCTGATGAAAGTCTGGAAGACTCCTTCAAGTGGTTCAATTTAATTGTCACAAAGCTATCAAATGCTGGCACCATAAGAAGTAACCATGAGGCTAACCTTTAGTTTCTCAATGGTTTGGGTAGACATTGGACTATAGCTAAGATGATAGTCCAAGGAGATATAAAAATTCATTCTTTATCTCTTTACAAACCGTATGGTGAATTTCAAGCACAAGAATCAACAGTACTCAAAGACTGTGCTGACTCGGAGGACCACTCGCTCTTGTAGCACAAGCACCTCACACTCAATCTTACTCACCCTTGTATGAAAACCCTCTGCAGTCATATGAAGCTGACTCAGAATACAGTGATGAAGATGAATCCCAAAACGCTATTGCTCTAGTTAGTCAACAATTCAACAGACTACCACCCTCATCATTTTGCAAAAATTAGCAGTTTACTAAACCTCCCTTCAACCGCAACTTCAATCCTCAGAACACTCACTCACGATATCCCAAAAATCCTCACCTAGCACCACAATCTCAAAACACTCAACCCAAAGAGGCATCGCAGCCTGTCAAGACAACTGACTCTGGTACCTCAACAGAAGAAAAATCTGACGTTGTAATTTGTCACAAGTGCAACAAGTATAATCACTTTGCTAAATATTGCAAAGAAAATGTAGTGAAAGATATGCATTCTATCTCAGAATGGCTCAAGAAATGGAAGAAAAAGAGAAACCAGGGGCATACGTAGCCGAATTCAAGAGAGACCATCAAGTGTGGTCATCCGGAGATGAGGATGAAGATATCAACAACATCAAGGGTAAAGGCGAAATTTGCATGATGGAAACTGCGGACGAGGATGGATCAACCAAACTGGAAAAGAATTAATGCTACATGGCAAAGGATGGAACTCTGAGCATCGTTAATCAGAATATAACAAAGCCTTAGATGAGAAGAACATTGCATCCCAAGAAATGTTCCATGCTAGAGGACATATAGAAGACAAAAGACTCAAAGTTTCCATGCAAGAAAAAGACTTAGGATTAGAGAAGGATGCAAGAATGTTATGTGAAACTCAATTAGGCATATCATTAGATCAGTGAGATTTAGCTCTAGTTGAAATTGTATGTTTAAATCTTGTAATAGAAAAATTGTTCAATGAAAGTGAAGCTATTGAGAATCTTGTGAACAATGGAACCGTAGATAACACCTATAATTGGGGTTGGTCCAATGGGTACTCCACCGCAAAGGACTCATCACTCCGACTTAATAAAGATCATCCCTATGTCCCTCTGGACCGAGATTTCCATTTCACAGTCAATAACAAAACCTTTCCCAAGGACATCAAAACTCATTTTGGTTGTCTTCATAATCTGAGTAATAATTGTGTTATTGAGGAAATTCTTCCTGAATTTTCGGGTCACTCAAGTGATCAAATTCCTATCTCTGGTACAATTTATCCTAACTCTCAGACTTCATCAGTTCATCAGTTGTTGATGATGAAATTCTTATGGAATCCGAAGTTCACATGAACTTCCGATCACTACCTTCAGACTGCAGTACCGCTCACTACAATTCTGAACCGCAGTCTGACCAATTGCCTCTGATCAAATGTCCCACAAAGAAGTCAACTCAGAATTATGTTGTGGTAGTCTAATCTTCCTTACCGCAACCCACATTTAAGATTTCAGTGACCATTCAGCCAATTCATCATGAGTTTCCTATAGAAAATTTCGAGTTTGATCAATGTTCCCAGAACCCTGAACTTTCAAGTTCAGATGAATGAAGTCCTCGTGTTCAAAAGCAATCTAGTGGATCCAAGAAACCGCTGTTGAATCTCAATAACTGCGTTTCTCCAAAAACTTAGGCAAAAATGGCCTTTAAAGAGGAACTTCAATCTTGTGATAAAAAGTAGGAAATTTTTTCAAAAAACAAAAGACAAACCAAAATTTCAAAACCCAAAAGTACAAAAAAAACTTGTTTTCTCAAATTACTTTTCTAAAAACTCTATAGTCAAGAAAACAAACAAAAAGGGATGTACAATTTCTAAAACCCTTTCAAACCCTTCTGACACAATCCAAAAGAAAGTAAAGTCTTTTCGAAGTAATGGTTTTCAGATCTATTGCTCAGATGATCCAAAATGGAAGGAGATTTTACCAAATCCAACGCATTTAAGGCCACTTCATACTTTTAAGAAATCACATTCTAGGAAACCTACACGTGCTCACACACGCTTAAATCGTACTTTTTTAAATTCCAAAAGCACCGCTGTCACATCTCACTTTTCTTGTACTGGTCACAAAACTGTTCCCACACCCTTCAGACCGTTGACCTCGCAGAATGTTAGGGTAAATGACAAAAAAATTTCATGTAAATGTCATTGTCAAAAGGGATCATCTCAAGTCAAAGCTTGCACTATTCAAAAACCTCGTAACTTTTCTAAACCTCATAGCACTTCAAAAGTTCTCAAACCTCCAGGACTAGGTCTCAAGATTGACATAAAACTTGTCCTTGCAACCTCGGTTCATGCATCTTTGAAAAAACCATCGATCGCCTCGGGATCCAAACTTGTTTGGGTGACCAAATTAACCGTGTATCTTTCAGAAAATGTGTAACTAGGATCAAGAAGAGGAGTGGTTAATATATAGTGCCTGCTCCTTGCACATGACCGGAAGGTTAGAATACCTTCGAGATTTCAGGCCTCTTTGCAATGGTGGAAACGTTACATTCAACAACAATACGAATGGAATACTTTGTGGTTATGGTGTGCTTACTACAAGGAACTTCTCTATTTAAAAGGTAGCTTACATAGAAGGTCGTAAACACAATCTCATTAGTTTAGGCCAACTGTGTAAAGCAAGCCATAGGTTTGAATTTGATAATGAATACTGCTACATAATGACAAGCGATAGAAGCACCTGTTTGATCAAATCCATGTCCGAAGGGACCATGTATCCTTTGGACGTTTCTTTGATCATTAGGAAACCGTAGTTGTGCTTTCTGTACAAAGCAGTATCCGAAGTCAGCTGGCTATGGCACCAAAAGCTAGCCCATCTTAACTTCAGATATATCAACAATCTGATCACCAGAGAACTCATCTGAGGTCTTCCCATTCTCAAATTTAACAATGATACCCTATGATCAGCCTGTGAATGTGGCAAACAATCAAAAGCAAGCCATCCTGTGATGATTGACTCTTCAATTTCTGAACCATTGGAACTCTTACATATTGATCTCTGTGGTCCATTTATCGTATCCGGTATCCACCACAAAAAATACACACTGGTTATAGTTGATGACTTCACTCGTTTCACTTGGGTCTTCTTCCTGAGACTCAAATCAGAATCTCCGTAGGTGTTGAATAATTTTATCAAAGAAATTGAACTTCAAATCAAATTACCAATGCGCCACATCTGAAGTGATAATGGAACCGAGTTCACTAATCATCTCCTGAATAGTTTCTTGGTCTCAAAAGGCATCAGTCACAATTTCTCATCTCCTTACACACCGCAGTAGAATGGAGTAGTAGAGAGAAGAAACAGAACTCTGGTGGAAGCATCCATATGTATGCTTAACTTCGCAAATCTTCCTCTCTATTTATGGGCCGGAACAGTGGCCACAACATGATTTGTTCAAAACCGAAGCAGTGTATGCAAGCGTCTCAACAAAACTCCGTATGAGGGCCTTAACAACCGCAAGCCAAATGTCAGATTCTTTCACATCTTTGGGTGTAGATGTTTTGTGATTAACAACAAAGATCTTCTTAACAAATTTGCATCGAAGTTGGATGAAGGAACTTTCCTTGGCTACTCAACAAACATGGTAGCCTATAGGGTTCTCATCAGACGCACGAGAGTAATAGTTGAAAGCTTTGAGGTCAAATTCGATGACTATTACGTCCGCAACACTACTCCTTCAAATGAAACGAAAGCAATCCTGGAAGGTGACATCCCAGTCTCCCCGGGTCCCGTAAACATAGTTGAAATAAACTATGATGATCTTTTTTACCCCGTAGAGACTGCTCAACTCTCCAAATTTCTTGTGTCTCCGGAAGCTCAACAGCAGCATGCCGAAGTTTCTGTTACTACTCTATCCGATGATATGTCACTCAGTACTTCCACCTTGTCGGTTGAGGGGGAAAGCTCCACTTCGGATCAAGTGGCAACCATCGAGGTTCCAGTACCTGAGGAAGCAGGTCCGGTCCCTATCCGCAAAATTACTCTTCCATCAAATGTCTCATCAGACTCAGATGATGAAGATATAGAGAGCATTGACACAGAAACCGATTCAAGGGTAATCATTCTCTCAGCAATCTAGGGGGAACCTCTCTCACTTGCTCAAGAAAATACTAATCCCACTTTCCCAGTCCAAGGCAATTCGGCCGGCTGCTCACAAGTCCAGCGGGAAATGCCTTCTTCTATCACAGAGTCTTCAGATATCGAAGACATTCCATCCACCACAGCCGCTGATCATCTGCAACCTCGTCTACATGTATGGACGAAGGACTACCCAATAGGTCAAATCATCGGCAACCCCTCTACAGGTATCCAAACTCGATCCTCTAAAGATTTATCTGACCACTGTCACTATGTAGCGTTTATGTTTTAGGTCGAGCCCAGAACCATCAAAGAAGCCTTAATGGAGCCCGATTGGATATCCGCAATGCAAGAGGAACTAGAAGAGTTTAAAAGAAACAAGGTGTGGCAACTCGATCTGAAGCCAAAAGGTCACACTGTTGTTGGTACCAGATGGGTGTATAAGAATAAATTAGATGAATCCGGTGCGGTCATCTGAAACAAAGTGAGACTAGTCGCTAAAGGGTATAGTCAACTAGAAGGTGTTGATTATGATGAAACATACGCCCCCATAGCCAGGATGGAGGCCATACGCATCTTCTTAGCGTATGCTACTCACAAGAATATCAATGTACATCAAATGTCTTGAATGTCTTGAATTCCCATATCACTGTTACAAGCTTGAGAAAGCAGTTTATGGTCTAAAGCAAGCACCAAGAGCGTGGTACGAGACTCTCTCCGAATTTCATGTCTCGTCTGGTTACAAAAGAGGAGTGATTGACCCCACTTTATTTAGAAAGGAAAACGGTAAGCACCTTATGCTTGTACAAATATATGTGGGTGATATCATCTTTGGATCAACTGATCCGAGGATGGTGGATGAATTTGCAAAGCTCATGACCAACAAGTTCAAAATTAGCATGAATAGAGAAATTAATTTCTTTCTAGGACTTCAAGTAAAACAAGTTCCTCAAGGGATATTCATCCATCAAGAGAAATACACCTCTGAACTGCTGAAGAAATACTCAATGGACAACTGTTCCTCGGCCAAGGTACCTATGACCTTTGGATATAAGATTTATGCTGATCCTTCTGGTGAATTAGTAGACCACAAAACTTATAGAGGAATAATTGACTCTTTGATGTACCTCACTACAAGCCGACCAGACATTGTCTTCACAACAGGTCTATGTGAAAGATACCAAGTCGATCCGAGAGTATCTCACATGACCGTAGTTAAGCAAATTCTTAGATACTTAAAGGGCAGCAAGGCTCTAGGCCTCTGGTATACCGCAGGGAATGACTTCAACCTACATGCTTTCACAGATGCGAATCATGTTGTATGTAGATTAGATAGAAAAAGCACTTCCGGTGGTTGTCAATTTGTCAGTGGAAGACTCATCAGCTGGTCATCAAGGAAACCAAATTGTGTCTCATTGTCTACCGCATAAGCTGAATATGTGGCAACAGCCAATTGTTGCTCACAAGTCTTGTGGATGAAAACGCAACTTATGGACTACGGATATAGGATGCTGCAGATACCGATTTACTGTGACTTAGAGAGTGTGATAGCAATTTCCCATAATCCTATTCATCACTCTAAGACGAGGAATATTGAATTACGGTATCATGTCATCAAAGAACACATTCTGAAAGGTAACATTGAACTAATTTTTGTTCATACTCATGAAGAGATTGCTGATGTATTCGCAAAACCACTTGACTCTACAAAACTCAACAGTTTCTTATAAATGTTTGGAATGATGAATCCAGACCCACAATTCTTTTTGAATTGATAGGTACCCCATACCATCTCTGGTCCCTAGTGCGGTCCTAACAAAGTATATCTATCATACATGGTTTCAGTATACCTTTTGTACCACAGTATACCTGGTGTATCGCAACCTTATATCATACCTATATTTTTAAGGTCCTTATTGTTTGTTATTTCTGATCTTGTTAGAGTGTTTATCTCAGTTCCTTCTACCGCAGTCTTATAACCATCCACCGCAATGACAAATCTCTCCACATTGATGTATCAATCCGCAATGACTATCCAATCCGCAGTCACATTGAATGAACCTTCAACTACTTCATAAATTCCAAAGAACGTTGTGTGCTATTTAATGATCGTTCATTAAATTAAAAAAAATATTATCAAAAACATTCTTTGTGCAACACATCACCGTTTCAGTTATCATTTTTCAAATAATCCTTTTGTCAGACCTATTTTGGGTTTGAAACCAAATAAAATAGTTTCCCAATAAAAGAAATCTTTAAGAAATCTTTTTCCTTAAACTGTCTAATCCCCCTTGCCCCAAGATGTCAAATATGTTCAAATTCCACCTTTATTCAACAGACTTAAGCCCCTCACCACACGATCCTCAAACGTGTGATAATGGGCTTGACACTTCATTAAATGCTACATTTTTGGAAAATCAAAAACATTTAAACTTTTCTGTTTTCAATCGTTTTTGTGGCTAAAATTCACATTTTCTTAAAAAAATAAAAATTCAAGGGTTTTTATCTTTAACCGCCACATATAGGGTAAAAACAATATGTTTTTGAAATACGCCCCTATAAAACCTTTTTTTTCTCATCCAAGAAAGCTTTATGATTTCTGAACCCTCTTAGCTGGTCTTCATCTTCTTCACCTTCTTGCACTCAAGTTTTCTGCAAGTTCTATAAACCTTTTTCAAAATAGTGAAGTCTAGCATCGCAAAGAAGCAATCCAAAGTTTCTGGTTCCACTCAATCTGCTGGTTCTGATTCCGCCACAAGGAACCAATCGCCATCCATTGCCTCAAGAAACTTTAGGGCAGTATTTTAAGATCAATCCACCTACAATGAGTCTATTCGACTCATGATCAAGTTCATCGCTAGTCACCCACTATTTGGACCATTTGATTCCTTCACTGATGTGGTTCCAATTTCAACACTCTTCAAGTGTGCATTCTCGGCGTGTCATCCCCTCAACAACCTGCAAGAAGTTCATCTGAACCTAATGAACGATTCCCTGGTCATATTGACCAAAGACAAGTTTCTGAATGCAATCAATCTACTGGTTCATCCCTCTACAAAGTTCATCTCACCAGGCGTGACGGACATCATCTCTTCACTCTACTAAATGGTGTACTAGAAAAAGCTCAAGGGGATAGGAGAGTTCAAGAAAAACCAACTCCCTGCAGTCTGGCAGTTCGTCTGTCACTTCGTGATCCGCAGTCTGTCACGAAGAACCGAAGGCACTCATAACATGGGTCTCAAGCTTTTGGAACTTGTCTGGAGTATCTTCACATGCCACGACGTCAACTATGGTCAGATCTTATGGGATGACTTCCTTCAGTGCATCCCTAAGGAGACTCCAAGGGCAAATCCTACAGAGCTCACTTTTGCAAGGTTTTGGTCGTTGTGCATTTCAGACCTCCACCGCGATGCAAAGATCAGCATGGGCAGCGACATAAACTTCTTCGTGACTCGTGAAATCAAAAGTTACACTCCCTCTAAAGATCAATATGTCTTTGGACCTTTAAGACGCTTTCCCATACATATCTTGACTACTATTGGACTTGAGGAAAAAAGAAGTCACTGATCACATTGAGGCTACGGAAGGTATTCACCCATACCTTTCTACCCCGCCTCTACCCATTCAAAATATACTAGCCTCTACAACACCCCGTGATCCAGAATAAACCGTAGCTCCATCTTACACTAATCTCTCTAACCTTCCTTTAGCCCAACGTCTTAAGAAACTTTCTTCAAGAAAAACTTCTCTAAGGATCTCCAAGAAAGGAAATCCATCCAAAGAAGTCGAACCATCCAAGAAACGTAAACTCAGACATGTTGTCTCTTCAGATGAAGGCTCTGATCCAGTTCAGACCCCTACAGTCAATGTTGACGATGAGTCAGATGATGACTTTGTCCCAATTCTCATTTTCAAGAAATGCAAAACCGGTAATCGGAAGTCTCTCAAAAGACTCCGGTAATCGTTGGGGTCCCCGAAGACCCATTCGCATCAACCTTTCCCAGCCACTCAGACCAAGTAAGTGTGTCTGCTTCATCGAAACGTGGTGAATCTCCCCCATCTAAATCCCCAAAGGATTTAATTGGTTCTTCTCGCCCTAAGGTCTCCAAGGCTTCGCGACTTCATTTCTTTCAGGAACAGGAGTTGTGTTCCATACTTAACTTTGTAATCCAAACAATTGATACACCTTCCCAACCGCAGGAGAATTCTTCAGTCCTTTCCAGAACTGAACCGAGGCCAAACTTGACTACGGGTCAAGGAGAATGAGGAAGCTCAGAAAATCCTACTCTGCTTACCTTACATACATGTGGTTTAGGCACGGTGAGCACAAATGTGCAAGGATTAGTGAACCCGAGGGACACCTCGGTGCGTAATCAAGGTTTTGACAGATATGACTCTGATGATACCATCACTCGGGATCGTCCCACTACCGAGTCTGGACTCAAGAAATATGAAGCTTTTAGCGGGACATTTCAGGCTTGAAAAGATAGGCAAACACAACAACTTCTTCAAGAAGAAAAAGAAATTCAAACGATGACTAAATACTGGGCAGATGCAATCAACAATGCCAACACCATAACCACCATTCTAAAAGTTCAAGAATGGATGACCGCAATGGCTAAGACCATCCGCAAAGCTCATTCTATTCTAGATGGTGCAGGTGTTTGATTAGTGTCTAAGCCCGTAACTATATTTGGTAAGCAATTAACCCGGTTGTGCATGGTCCGTTTGGGTTGCCTTCCCCAAAGCAACTTGACAAGGTAATTTAAGGAGAGAGAGAGAGAGAGAGAGAGAAAGAATATTATGGTTTATTAATATGTTATAAGAATAATATATTCAAGGATAAAGCATATTTATTTAATTACTATTAGTCATAAATTAATTAGGAATTAATTTGGTGACTAAGAGAGATTAATTAAATAAAGGGGTATAAACTGTCAAATGCATGATAGTTGAGTTTTGGGTCAAGGAAACCTAATGGAATAAGGATTGAACAAAATTATGATGGGATCCATCATATTTTCATCCAAGGCCTTATTCCAGAAGGTTCCTTGGGCTGCTTGGTGGCTAAGCTGTTCATTAGGGTTTAGACTGAAACCCTAGCAGCCTGCAAGTATAAATAAGACCCCAGGTTATGGAAATCGGCTGCACCTGCTTCTAAGAGAACCCTAGGGCTGATTTCTAGCATCTCTCACCCTCTCTAATATTGCCTTATTGCTTGTGGGGTTTGTGAACCATTAGAGGAGTTACAATTGTGACTCTAAGCTCAAGATCAAGAAGATTACAAGGATTCAAGCTACTTTAAAGAGGTAAATTACTTAGATCTGTTTTCTTTATGATAATTTTGAATTATATATGATAGATCTAGTTTTGTAAGTCTTGTCTTCAAACCATGTACAATACAGAAACCTAAATCCAAACACTAGGGTTTATATGAGCACATAGGATTGTTCTTATGCTTAAAACCCATCAGTGGTATCAGAGACATGATTGGTTTCAATTGTATGTGATGCTTTAACTGTTTACTTATTGAAAATTGATTTTTGTGCTATCCGTTTGATGAACTCGACGAGTTTCTGTGAGGAACTCGACGAGTTGCATGAACTCGACGAGTTCCAAAGTGGACTTGACGAGTTTCGATGTCAGACAGAAAGATTTTCGGGATTTCTTACTGTTTTGCTTAAGGATAATTACCTAAATTGATTTAGTCTAATAAAATCTGAATTTTATTACCTTTTTATCAATATCCTCATCAAAACAAAAGATAATTACCAATTTTTTAAATAATAATTTCCTTATTTGATAATACTTGATTATTTGAATTAATTGTTGAATTACCTTGCTAGAAATATTGACTAGGTCAAATATAGATAATTATGAAATTAATTGTTTAATTTAAATTATTTGTTATTTGATCTCTTATGTTTTTAAAAGTTCAAAACTTGCCCTCAAGTTTTGAAATTAAAATTTTGTGATTAAACGTTTAATTTTGAATAATTTAAATTTCAAACCCTAGAATTTTACAAGTTTAAAATTCAACCCTATACTATTATATTATTACAAGCTTAATATATATATATATATATATATATATATATATATACATATATATACGTATAATTTAAATGCTAGTCTTACCGTTAGTAGGCCTCATTCACGAAGCTGGTCTATAAGGTGGGTATAAGGTTGCTGCCTATAAACTGGCGCTTAATGGGTGTACACTCACACCCACTGCTTACTTGATTGGTGGAGGGTCGTTAGCTGAACGGGTAGGATAGGGAAATCTTCTCCTCATTAATAAGTATAATGAATCTATATAAAGTAACTAAATGTTTTTACAAATTTCCCAATCTTAATTACTGAAGGCAAAGTGAATTGATGCAATCCCATGAAATTACACTTTGTACCCTTGCTAAGAAGTTAGTGGAGTGTGTGTGGTTAACCGCCACACTAATTGGTTCTAAGCAAAGGTGGCAAAGGGTGACTCATTGTTTTTCATAGTTCAATGGAGCGTTTGTGGTTAACCGACACATCGAATAGGTGACTTTAACAATGAGGGCATCGTGTATATTTGCATGGTTATTCACATCTGCTTTGTGATCCTCGGCATCCCAGTCACAAATTAAAAGGGCATATTGAGATTTAAACATGACATTGAAAATTTCAATGAATCTCAAATGAATCTAGGATTTTTTCAATACATTTAAAACTTAATCTATTTTATGTTTTTCATGTTGAAGAATTAGTGAATCGTCATTCCCTTACCTTCAAATTATTTGCATGTTAGATTATAGCATCCCTTTTATAATATGTAAATAATGTTGTTGGATCCTAGCCCTGATTTCTCTTTTTAGGTGTTTAATTAGGGATTCATTTCTAATCAAACTTTGCTCTTTTCTATTTCAGATGTCGAACTCAAAACAACGACAATGCTTCCGGCTCGAACTCCTCCGGCTCGTTCTCACTCATGAATTTGTGTGGGAGAGTGATATTCGACGAGGCCAATTTCAATGATTGGATCCACAACATTCGAATGGTCACTCGTTACGAGGACAAAGAGTATATCCTAGATAAGGAGCTGAAGGAGGTGAACATCAACACTGCAACTCCCGAAGATATCACTGCTTTTGAGGCCCATGAGCATGATGCTACGAAAGTCCATTGCATCATGCTAGCGACCATGACTGCTAAACTTCAAAAGTCCTATGAGGACTACTATCCCTATGAGATGCATCAAGACTTGGTGGACCGTTACCATCAAAGTGCGAGGAAAGAGAGGTATGAGATCATCACTTTAATGATCACTGCCAAAATGGGCAGTGGAGAGTCCCTTACCGCTCATCTACAAAAGATGCAGAGATATGTCGATCGTCTGCTAAAGTTTATTGTTAACTTTGATGAAGACCTGGAAATTGACATTATCCTTCACTCCTTGCCTCCCTGCTACAACCAGTTCTGCATAACGTATCACATGAATAAAGAAGAGGTGACCTTGAGCAAGCTCTAAGGATTGTTGAGAACTGCTGAGAGTATGTTGCATCAACTCCCACTCCAACCGCTGCTCCTGTTTTGGCCATAAGGAAAGGGAGAAGCAAGAAGAGGAAGGCTCCCTCCAAGAGCCACCACAAGGGAAAATTCCAAGATGGTACCTCTTCTAGTGGAACCAAAGTTGGTTCTGCTAAGCCTAATTCTAACCCGAAGGAGGCAGAGTGCCACCACTGCCACAAAATAGGGCATTAGAAAAGAAGTTGCCCGAAATATCTGCAAGCCATCAAGGATGGGAAGATCAAGCCGTCTTTCGCAGGTATTTACACAATTAAATCTAATGATTCATCACATGCTATTTCTTAGGTTCTTGATACAGGATGTGGTTTTCACATATGTTCTGATTTGCAGGGACTAAGAAGAGATAGGGATGTGGAGCGTGGAAGAATAAATCTAATCATGGGGAACAAAAGATCGTCGCCTGTCACCAAGATTGGAGTGTATTCTTTAGCGCTTAGTAATGGATTAGGTTCAGATTTAAATAATTGTTGCTATTCACCAGATATGTCAAGAAACATCATTTCATTTCATGATTTGTTTAGACAAGGATTTACATATTCGTTTGATAATGAGAAAGGTTTAATTTATGCTTATCTGAATGGTGTTTTATATTTTGAAGCATTGCCTTGTAATGGAATTTGTTAAACTGTTATGGTTGTAGATAACCTAGGAAATGATGTATTGTGTGTGGATTGTTCCAATATTATGGATAAAGCATGCTTGTGGCATTGTTGTCTTGGACATGTCAACAAGAAACGCATAGCCCAACTCCAAAAGGATGGAGTGTTGGAGTCATTCGACCTTAGGGATGATATCGTGTGCGAATCTTGTTTACTTGGAAAGATGAACAAGTCACTCTTCACTGGCTCTTGTGCTAGGGGTGAGGGTATATTGGATCTTATACACACTGATGTGTGTGGTCCCTTTAGATCCACCACAAGGGATGCAAACCGCTTCTATGTGACTTTCACCGATGATTATAGTAGATATGGGTATATCTATTTAATCAAACACAAGTCAGAAACCTTTGAAAAGTTCAAAGAGTTTAAACAAGAAGTGGAGAATCAATTGGGCAGGAAAATCAAGATGATTCGATCCGATCGAGGAGGAGAGTACCTAAGTCTTGAATTCCACGACTAACTCAAGGAATGCGAAATAGATTCGTAATTGACGCCACCTAGGACACCGCAATTGAATGGTGTGGCTGAGAGGCGTAATTGAACCTTGTTAGACATGGTTCATTCCATGATGAGTCGTGCTTCACTACTTATCTCATTCTGGGGGTATGCCTTAGAGACTACCGCCCATATCCTTAACTTAGTCCCTATAAAGAAGGTTGCCAAAACACCTCACCAGATGTGGACAGGGAAAGCTCCCTTGTTGGCACATATCAAGGTTTGGGGTTGCGAGGCTTTCGTAAGACGAGAGACTCACGAAAAGCTTGAACCTCGTAGTGAGCGGTGTATTTTCATCGACTACCCACAGAAATCCTTTGGATATCTCTTCTATAGACCGAGTAACAATGTTGTCTTCGTTGCGAGGAGAGGGGTTTTCCGAGAGCGAGAACTCATAAGCCAAGAGGAAAGTGGGAGGTAAATCGATCTTGAAGAGATTCAAGAGTCGAGCGATGAAGGAACCTCTAACGCCGGCGCTCAACCCGAGGAGGAAACTCCAGTTGAACCAATTGACGAGTCCTTACCTCTTAGACGTTCCGAAAGAGTTAGAGTTCAACCCCAGTTATATGGTTTACATATTACTATAGAAGGGGACACGTATATTAGTGATAGTACACTAATAAATTTAGATGAACCTAACAGCTATAAGGAAGCCATGGTAGGCCCGGAGTCTGCAAAATTTAAAGAGGCGATGGACAACGAGATTCAGTCCATGTACGACAACCAGGTTTGGAATTTGGTTGACCATGTGCCCGAATGTAAGATGGTTGGGTGCAAGTGGATTTTCAATAAGAAGACCGACATGGATGGGAAGGCGCACACATATAAGGCACGATTGGTTGCGAAGGGCTTTACTCAAATTCCCAGAGTTGACTATGATGAGACCTTCTCACCAGTTGCCAAAATAATGTCTATTAGGGTGATGCTGGCCATTGCTGCATTTCATGATTATGAAACATGGAAAATGGATGTCAAAACCACTTTCCTTAACGAGATGTTGGCTTAGGATGTTTACATGGCTCAACCAGAGGGTTTTGTCAATGAGAAGCATCCCAATAGGGTTTGCAAGCTTGAGAAGTCCATTTATGGACTTAAACAAGTGTCTCGCAGATGGAATCTTTGCTTCGATGAGAAAGTCAAAGAGTTTGGGTTTGTACAAAGCGAAGATGAATCATGTGTATATGTCAAAACCAGTGGGAGTATAGTTAGTTTCCTCGTATTGTATGTCGATGACATACTACTCATAGGAAATAACATTTCGACACTGCAAGAAGTTAAGTCCTGGCTCGGGAAGTGCTTCGCTATGAAGGACCTCGGAGAGTGTGACAACTCGAAATTTCTCTTCTGTACAAACACGTCAAGTCATTAGAAGTCATATCAGTTTCTATTTATTTTCAGACTTTTTAGGTTAAGTTTGAGTATTTCAGGATTCACACTTTAGAGATATCAGGAGAGAGAGGATGCACTAGGGTTATTGTGCAACACTATTTTTCCAAAACTCTAAGAAATTAGAGTTTACTGCCTGAATAAAATATTTTTTGCCAAAAACCCTAAATCTGAGAGTATATATATGAGAACTGGTCATTATTTACACTTTTTCCAAATCTCAAGATCCATGTTCATACGTACCAAGTTACATTACTACTAAGCTACCGTATGGGTAGTTTAGGAGGATACTAATACTATTACTAGAATGCGGAATCATACCACGAGTCAGTTCATTCATGAGTCTATACATGCTAGATAGGGAGAGAGCACACGTTATAGCTAGCACACGCAGAACATTACGGTACATTACTATACATGCTAGATAGGGAGAGAACACACATTACAGCTAACACACGCGGAACATTACAGTACGTACAGGCTAGACAGAGAAAGAGTACACTTTACGGTTAGCACATTCGTTACATGTACTTTCATGCAGTTATGTGAACCATTAAGCGGGTCATGTCACTTCCTGCCATTACCGTTTTTGTATCCCAAATCTCCTTAATTGGGGAGCGTATGAGTTTGCGTATAGATCTATACTGGATTGACTATCCTACACCTTGCTGCTCGCTACAGTGGGACTTGCAAGTCTATGGGTGACAAATGTCATTTCTTATGGCGTCTTACATCGTCGTTTTACTAGATTCGGTAGCAGGATACAGGTCGATCACATGTTACTTCAAATTACAATAGATTTAAAGTAGTTAGTATGGTTGTAGTTATTTGATATTACGCCATAGTACTATTTCATTTTCCCATTACATTCACTTCGTGAACATTCACACGATGCGCGGTAATGTAGAAACTATATTTTTGGTTAGTGATAGTCGGATTTGGAAAAATACACACTCTTACAAGAGACACACACAGATACTAGATGCCTTGGTAGAAGGATACTTTTAGTAGGAAACATAGGGTTTTCTAGGAGGTTCAAAACTTTTACATACTTAGATTTCATATACGTACAAATACTTACATACAAATTAAGACATTAAATACTTATGATCTCACCAGCTTTAAAGTTGATACTCTCTTTCAAAATAAATTGTATCCTCAAGTCAACAGTAGACAGGTACCAATGCAAGGTTTAGAGAAGATGGAGCCCGTACAAGACTCATCTTTCATTTTTGATTTATACTTTAGTGTCTATTAGACATATCAGAACACACTTGTATTAAAATAATATTATTAATGCAATGGATGATGTTGTTGTTTGTTTACTACTATTCATTTTTGTGATACTGTACTTGACGTCCTCCGCCCCAGAACATTTCCGCCGTTCATGGTTTTGGGGTGTGACAGATTGGTATTAGAGCATTGTTTATAGTGAATTTAGTATATCAACCCATAAAAGATATACAAACTATAAATACAATGGGATTAAAATACTCTGACCAAGAGTTATACTTTAAATAATAAAATATTTTATTAAGTATACGTGCCTGCATTCATACTAAAATCAGTGTCACTAGGACAGTACAAAAGAATTACGATTGTTGGGAACCACAAGTGGACTTAGAGACATATAGTCAAAACTGGGAAGATATAGCCTGATCAACTATATTATCCGAGGGTTGACTAGCATGTGCCTAAGTGTAGTTGTGAGGTTTCAACAAGTCTAAAATCTTACCAACAACACCACAATGAGAAAATAGAACATAAACCTAAAATAGTATAGGAGTATTTGGTGTTACTATAAGTACTTCATACTTGAGAAGTAAACGGAATCTTCATTACTAAGTTGATAGTTGCTAAGTGGATACACTAAGGCTATATGTAACTAGGATGTTATAGACTTAGAATCTGTGAAAATTTTGCTTTACCCCTATTCTTTGTGAATTTGGAGTTAAGGTCACTCATTCGAAGGCCTATCCTGTTTTGATTATATATAACTGGTATGCACTTCACAAATAGTGATGTAACTAATGAAGATTTTCTAAATAATTATCTAGATAGTGTGTCTAATAATTATTTTCTTACCCCAATTCTCGCGTAGATAACATGGTTGGACTCCATCCCCAAGGCAATCCGTACCTTCCGAACGAAGTCATTGTTGGATGGTTTGGAGAAGAACCAGAGAATGATCATCTTATCCCTTTGAATGATCAGGTGCATCATCCTTCGTATCTCTGAGTACCATGTCAAAAATTTTCTCAACTCAATTTCATCTCCATTATTATTCTTCTTGCAATTATTCATACGAACAATGAAGTTCGTATATTGAGATGTAGTGTATCTTTCCACTTCACTTGATTGGAACAAAAACCTCTTAGCTTTGCCATTCTAATCTTTTCCTGCAAAGACCAATCCAAAAGGCTTTAAGCATATCTCCCCATCAACATATTTCTTCTGTTTAGCTTGGGTCTTCGACAATTCCATAGAAACTTTCACTTCCCTTCCCATTGCTGATGCTAACTCCTCATCACTCAATGGTAGACAATCAAAGTAATTGTCTATGAAGATTTTCATTTGGGCAAGACGAAGCCTCAATACATCTTTGTCAATCCCATGAGGTTGCGAAGCCTCCACGTCTTTCAAGATTAATGCAACTTGAATCAGGTCCTTCAAGTTAATAAGAGGAAAATCGGCAACCGAGAAATCACATACTTGATTGTTCGCTCTTACAACATGATACCAAAAATTATGTATCATATTCTCGAACATTACATCTTTTGTTATACTGATAACCTTCTTGATCTTCACTAATGACCATATTTCTTCTAGTTCTTTTCCAACAACCGCATGAAACCTAAGTTTCATATGAATAAAATCATCCTCATTGTCGAACTTCTCAACTATCTTGTACTGAGCCATGATAAACATCATTTCATTCACTGGAAAATCAAGCTGACTCATATCAGTGTTAGTGACAGAATAAATTTTCTTAGGATTTTTCTCAAACGTATACATGTGATTGAAAGCAACTCTTGCTTCAATATTCTCATAGCTTTATCACTTCTTTGGATCTCCCTTATCCATACCAGGTGGATCACTTTCACGAAGTCTTAGTATGCTCTATATCTGCCTTTGTTTCTCCATTTCAACTTCAATTTTAGCATTCTTCTCTTCTTTCGATTTTTCAACCAAAAAACCATTCCCTTTTCCATCATCTTCAGAGGGTTTTGGTTTAGACGAACTTGAACTTCCTCCTTCAGTAGAAGAGCCAATAACAAATCCCTTCAGAATGGGTCTTGTTGTTGTCTTGATGGCTTCTGTTGTATTCACCTTTTAAACTATAGGTCTTGGGACTTGAGTAGATACACTTTCGTTAATTCACCAACAGTTAAAATCTTCTCAATCTTTTTCGACTTTTCAACCCCTTTCGTAATTTTCGAAGATTTGCCTTCTTAAATTTTCTTTTCTCCCCCTTGCTCCCCTGTGACAACAGGAGGGGCACTAGCAGGCAACATGTTGGCAAATTTCAAAATTGGACCAACAGCCTTCTGAGTAGCTTGATCCAAACTATGTAACTTCTGAGTAAAAAACTCAGGAGTTAAAAACGAAGTTGGAGCCGGTTTCGATACTAACTCCTTCAGTTCACCAAGTAAAACACCCATCTTTTCGAAATTTTGAGCATCTTCTTTAGCCTTTGCATCAAACTTGGGAATTAATGATTGATACCATTTCACAATCATTCTGACTGGAGCTGCTATATTGTCAACATTCGACTTGATTATCGAACAGCTGGAATTCAGCTCCTTCAGCTCTTTGGAGACATCAACCTTCAGCTCCTCAAGTTTTCGATTAACATCTTCTCTTATGGTTTTGACATCTTTAACAAAACAAACATGAAGTTATTTTGTTAACATACGAAGATCTTTGATTTTAGAGTTAAATGAATTAGCCTGAGCGTTGACTCTCAACTCGTTGTTCCTTACAATAACTTCCAATTGATGCTGCATTCGAAGTTCTACAGCTTTGAGCATCACATCAACTTCTAACCCTAAAAATGGATTCTTTGCTTCGGAATCAACTTGTGATTGAAGAATAGAATTGAGTTTTCGATTGAGAATCTTGAACTGTTTCCCCGACATCAAGATATGATCAGGTATGTTCTCATCTTCGGAATCAAATTCCAAATCAACAAATGTTCCTCCGAAACCTCCTCCATTTGTTTCATCATCGGAATTTGGTTTTGGTGGATCGGAGGATTGTGATTGGAAAAGTGTAGTGAGGGTTGTTGTAATACTTGATCGAAAGCGGGTGAAGTAGTGGTAGTTGAAATGTGTTGAATAAAAGGTGGAAGTGAAACAAAAGTACTTGAAACAGGTTTGGAAGAAGATATAATAGTGGAAGAAGATATAATAGGAGTACCTTGAGATATTGGATGAACATTCACATTAACATGTGCACCCATATCAGATACGTTTGCAACAATGTTAGAAATTGAAACCTCCTCAGAAGCTGACTTGGTTACAACAATTTCGAGTGGAACTGTTGTTGTTGGGAATGAAACATTTGTGAGGGTTAGTGGTTGTGAGAGTTTTCGGGAATTTGATCCCAAAGGTGTTTCTAGAACAATCTCACTATCTGATGACTCTTCACGAACCACCAACTTTCGTTTCTTTCTCTTCTCGGTGATGTGCTTCACCGTATCCTCAGCTCTTCGCTTCTTTGAGGATGGTGCAACTGGTGTAGGAATCTCATGAACTTTCACTTATTGTCTGTTAAGCTGAGGTTTGCAAATAGTAGGAGATTGATCTTCTGATGAAGTTCATTTCTTATAAGATAAATTCCTTAACCTTTTGAACACACCAGATTTCAAAGGGATCAATTTCGTCGAAGATTCAGCAACAACCTTCTCCTTAGGTATCTTAGTTTTGTTTTTAATCTTCTTAGGAGACTTAGTCTTAGCTTGTTTCTTGGGGCTTTCGTGAACAACATCATCTATTCCCTTCTTCGATTTCTTAACTTTCTTAGATGATCCTTCATAACTTATTTTCAGCAAAATCCCAGTTTCGACTAAAGGATTAACATGTTTCAAGTATGCCACCAATATTGAATTTGTTGGATCAATTTTCTTCAGCATCCCATCAGGAATTCGAGCAACATTTGGGAATACTTCTGAATCAACTTCAACAGTCTTTGGAAAATGATACTTCATGAATTCTGCCTTAGCCTCATCAGCAGGAATTGGAATGCCTTCTTTCTCATATAAAGTCTGAAGAACCAAACTCCAGTAGCGCGCACACGGAATTCCTTTTACTACATTCGTGTTTTCCAGGCTCTTTATAAACTCTTTCCAAATCTGAGTAGCATAATCAAAATTGAGATCATAGTACAACCCTGCTATCATAGCATAGACTTCCATTTTCCCCTTGTCAAGCCCTACACTTCGCCCAGTTAAGCCACGAAGGTATATCCCGTGCAAGAAATTCCATATGAAAGGAAGACCAACAGACTTCTTGAAGTCACTAATCTTGACGAGTGGTGGATGATGACCCATCTTGTTAAACATGACCAAAATCTGAGCAGTAGTAGGTTGAAAGAATGGAGGTGAATTCGGAATCACCAAGATTTGAGTAAACATCTTCTTCGTGAGTTGAACTCAATTTTCGTTCACTAGATTGAATGTGATTACATCAGTGGCTTTGTAGTAAGAAGCAGTGGAACCAGCCATTGATAACCATGACATCGGGACATCAAAAGCATTGAACATCGCAATTACGAGACCTGAATGTTGAAGGGTAACAATCAGCATCTTGAGTTCTTCAGGATACATTGACACATCTCCTTCAACATGATAGTTTGTGCTTTGAATCTTAATAATTGGTTGAGATGCAATTTCGTCAGTAGTGTCGGTTGGAGCAGCAGCCATTGATTAGGGTTTTGAGAAATTCTTGAAGAAGAAAGAAATTTTGGACTTTTTGATCATCTGATAATTTGAACGCGTATTTATAAAAAGAGATAATAACTTCCTTTTATATGTATCCCCAATAGAATTTTAAACGTTTTCTTTAAAGATGAATCCACGTCTGTCTTTGAAACTCGCACCACTAGCTGTTGAACTTGCCATGTCAGATAAAGTACCTTGAAAGTCGGACCATGTTGCCAAACCGTCACATCAAACTCTTTGTGAGTACCAAGTGGATAAGATCGAAAACCTTCGGCATGGAGATTAGACTCTTTGGTCTTTGGGATTAAAAATGAAGTCATATGCTAGATTACCAAAATCATCAGCCTGAGTTGGTAATACTCAAAACCTCAAGGATTTCGTGAGTGTAGTGTACCAATAGAATAAGATAAGAAGCAAACTAACGAAAATTTGAGATCTGTGATGTCGAAAAATAAAATTTTGACACAAAGGCAGTTAAACACCGGGAAAAAGGTTGCTTCATTAATTATCAAGAGAGATAATCAATAGCTTGTGTAGTTTCCCGTGAATTACAATCGAATACTTATAAGGAAGTATCGAAGGGCTTCTTTTTCAAGGCTTCGTGGGTGGCTTTAAAATTTTGTTACATGTCATCCTAAACATAAGGTGAGTAATTGTAACATAAATTACTTGTGTGACTAGTGTAGTCAGTGACAATGATGCTTTGGATTAATTTGAAAGTGACAATAGAAAGAATTGATACTCACATGAAAACCATATTCAAAGAAAAATTATTTTCAGCTAGATCCTGTAGGGTAACAAATGTCGTGGGTTTCAAACATTTGATCATGACCACTCATAACGAAAGAATATGATATGGAGTATTGAAAATTTGGTACTAAAACAAATGTTTCGTGAAAATCTGGAACATTGTTCGCCGTCAATTCCTTGATATTTTAGAAAACTGGGTTTCGCTTTCATCACGACCTCCTGAATCAAGATCATAAACACAGAGTTTTGATATGTCTAAGTCATGATTGGTTTAATCAATGACCTCTTGGACATGTGTCGTTGTGTCTGAAGTGTGTTAGAAGTTTGAGATGGAAAAGGTTGTTTTACGAATTCACTTGTACCTCTGTTATGTTTGGAGCAAACAGAAAACTCTTAACTCATTTGAGAAGAGTTCGGTAGCTCAGTAGACTAATGTGAATGCAAGCCTGATTGGGAAGAAATTTCGTAATGAAAACTTTCATTAAGGCTTTCGAAATCACACATTGAGTCAATGGAGGCTTAGGTCGACATGTTGCAGCATGCTTCTAGGGACATTCTAGACTAAACTGCACAAATGGTCCCTATGGTTTGCTCAAAAATGCCACTTTGGTCCAAAAAGGTTTGGACTAGCACCAGAGGTCCAAAGTTTTCATTTTGTTGCTTGTTTGGTCCAATTTGTTCTTGTTTTTTTCAAAATGACGGATTTGCCCCTGTTAATATGATTCTCTTTTTTCTTAATTGTTTTTATAATTTTCAGATTTAAAAAAAAATAAAAAATAAAAAATAAAAATAAAAATAAATCTCTCTCTCTCTCTCTGTCTCTCTCTCTCTCCTTCATTTGTTATTCATGGTTCTCAAGAACCCTCGTCTTCGACTCCACCGTCAGCCACCACCGCCTTCAGCTCCACCTTCAGCCCCTATCGTCTTCGCCACCATCGTCTATTTGTAAACCCTTGCTCCGATCTCGTTGCCATCGCCACCATTGCCAACATCAAATGACTTTAGATCCTCCTCGGTAGTCTTATAATCAGTTTTCCAGAAAATGATCAAAGTCCAGTTTAGAGCCATCAAAGTGTTCTTGAGATTTTACACCATTTATCTTTCTTCCTGATTTATATACAAACATACGAAGATGAACATGATGAGGACCTGGGAACCCGATGAAGATTTGAACTAACATTAATACACATACACCCACAACAACTAATCTCAGTTTTTCATAAACATATGAAGCTCAAACCAAACTCAAATTTAATAAGGTTAATATAAATCGACACACAAACACTCAAAGACACATGAACAATCAGATTTGTAAAGAAATAATAACAATCAGATTTATAAACCCACAAGAATACCTGATTACAGGATTTGTAGAATCACAAGAACTAATTACCTGATTTGTAAAACCCAAGCCTTCTCATCCAAGACTTCCCCTATTCCTCCATTATCACAATCCCTAAAAGCTGGAAATGTAAAAGACAAAAAAAGAGAAAATAAGGGGTTTCGATTCTTTGTAAGTCATAATCCCAAACACCCATCCCTTCACCCACAATCGAATCGTTCGTAAGCACCTCCTCCAACCACTATTCCTTCATCATCTGATCTATTCTGATTCTTTGTAAGTCATTGTTACAGAGAGATGATTCTAGGAGCTTCACAAATTAGGGTTTCAGTCGCCACCCTTCTGGTTTCTAGACTTCACCAGCGTAGATCCGTTCTCGTCTGAGGACATCGAAGACTTGAGCTTGTAACTGAAGACTACTACTGGAGAGATGAGGCAAAGAGGCGGATTTAGATTCAAGGTTTTATCCTCCGTCGTTTCGTCTTCAGATCACCATGTGTGTGTTCAGATAAAGAACCCGAGAACCGATGAACTCAATCTGATTTTGTCTTCATGATTCGTCTTCTGATTTCATTTTTTTCTTTCTCCATTATTCGATCTTCCCTCTATTTTCCCTTCCTTGAGTGTTTAAGGAGAAAAGTCTAGAGAAGAAACATATCTGTTTTGCTTTGACAAGAGAGAGAGAGAGAGAGAGAGAGATAATATTTTATTTTTGTTTTTTTTTAATTGTTTTCTAATTATTGTAATAAAAGAAAAATATAAAACAAAATAATAAAGGGCAAATACGTCATTATAAAATGTTTCAAAATTTTTGGACCAAACTTGCAACAAAATGAAATGTTTGGACTTGTGGTGCTAGTCCAAACTTTTTTGGACCAAAGTGGCAATTTTGAGCTAACCACAGGGACCATTTGTGCAGTTTTGTCGACATTCTAACCAGTACCAAGTTTCAAAATTTTACATTACCCTAGAAACACAAGCACGACCCTTGTAAAACTTCCTTGGAATCTGCACTAAGACAGAAAAGACAAAGTACAAAATAAAAAAAACCTTTTTGGATTTTATATTTTTGAAAAGAAGAAAAATATTTTTGTGATTTTGAAGTTTTTCGAAAATTAAAAGAAATAACAAAAGAAAATCTTTTTGGTATTTTTGATTTTTCAAAAAGAACACAAATTAACGAAAATATTTTTGGTTTTTCCAATTTTTCGAAATTAAAGAATACACGAAAACTTACGAAAGTACCCAACTAACGAAACTTTTCTTTCCCGAATGTCGAAAATGAAGCATTTCGAAGAGCGGAACGTGAATAGTAACCTCTGAATGGTTAATACTATCAGTCTCAGAATGAATCATTATTGCCTATGAATCGACTTGCTCATCACTTCTTTGTCATTCTTTCGAAATTAGTCCTGGAATAGAACTTGCTTCAAGCATTTCCAGCCCTGTCAAAATTGTAACAACTGATTTTTCGTCCAATGGTTTTGTAAAAATATCAGCAAGCTGATCAGTTGTTTTTACAAAATGAACTTTGATATTTCCATCTTCCACATGATCCTTGATGAAATGATAACGAAGTGCAATGTGTTTCGTTTTCGAATGTTGTACTGGATTTTGACAAATGCGTATAGCACTTTGTGAATCACAATACAATGGAATCTTTTTCATGTTGATTGCATAATCACACAATTGGCTTTGGATCCATATAATTTGCAAAGTGCAAGCGGAAACTGCAATATACTCAGCTTCTGCTGTAGAAATTGAAACACATGTTTGCTTTTTCGACTGCCAACTTACTAACTTCCCATCCAAAAGTTGACATCCACCACTTGTGTTTTTTCGATCAAGATTACAACCTCCTAGATCAGCATTTGAAAAAGCTTGTATGAAGAATCTAGTTTTCGTAGGATACCACAATGCTAACGAAATTGAACCTTTGAGATAACAAAAAATATTCTTCACCGCTGTCAAGTGTGGTTCTTTTGGATTTTCTTGATACCTAGCATAATTACATACAAAAGACATGATAGCAGGTCGACTTGATGTAAGATAAAGCAATGAACCTATCATACTCCTTTATAATCTAAGATCAACAGCAGGTGTGTCTAACAAAGGTGTTAGCCTTGTCCCAACCACCATTGGTATTCTTAACTTCGTGCTATTTGTCATTCCAATTTTTTCGAGAAAATTCCCGGTATATTTTTCTTGATTGATGAAAATTCCTTTTCTTCTTTGATGAATGTTTAAACCAAGAACATTATTGATTTTACCCATCATGCTCATTTCGAATTGGCTGTAAATCAAGCATTCAAATTCACTAGACAAAGCAGGGTTAGTAGAGCCAAAAATAATATCATCAACATAAATTTGAACAAGCATTAGATGATTCTCATCTTTCTTTCAAAATAATGTGTGGTCAACTTATCTTTGTTTAAATTTCGACTATTTTAAGAAATTGGTAAGAGGTGTATACCAGGCTCTTGGTGCTTGTTTTAACGCACATACTGCTTTATCTAAAATATAAAAATGATCAGGATATTCTTCATTAACAAAACCTGGAGGTTGTTCCACATAAACTTTCTCTTCAAGTTCTCCATTCAAAAATGCACATTTCACATCCATTTGATAAACATCAATTTCTTTATGAGTTGCATAGGCCAAAATATTCGAACTGCCTTGAGTCTTGCGACAGGGGCGAAGGTTTCTTCATGGTCTATTCCTTCGTGTTACGAATAACCTTTTACTACAAGCCTAGCTTTATTTCGAACAATATTACCATCTTAGTCTGTTTTATTTTTGAAAATCCATTTTAATCCAACTATCGAAACATCTTTTGACTTAGGAATTAGTCTCCAAACCTTGTTTCGATCAAATTTAGCAAGTTCAGATTGCATTCCAACAACCCAGTCAGAGTGTTCCATTGCAATTTTCACTGTCTTTGGTTCCATTTTCGAAATAAATACATTAAACATGCAAAATTATTGATGAGTATTCAATACCTTATTCTTTGCACAAATTTGAGCTCTAGTCAAAACTCCATTTTGTGGATTTCCAATGACTTGTTCTTTTGGATGATTTCTTGTCCATCTTTCCAATGGTGGATATGTTGGATTAAAGTCCAATGGTGCATCTTCGTACATTTCTTCATTTTCGGATCCTGCAACAAAATTAATATCATTTAGTTCATGAAATTCATCATTTTGATCAAAATTTATGGTTTCAGTATCATTAACTCCTCCTCAACATAATTGTCATTCTGATGCTCCCCCTCGAATACATCATTCATATTGCTCTTCTCCCCCTCAAAAGGATGCTCCCCCTCAACATTTGAGGGTATATGCAAGTGCTCCCCCTCCACTTGCGCATCTAGCATACTTTTGCAATTAGCAGTTGTATCTGATGTGATTGTCGAATCATCCATATGTTTCGAAAATTCAAGAGTTTGATTATCGACAGCATTTACTTCAGCATCAACAGCCCTGTCTGGAACTCCAAAAATTAAATCATAATCAAAATCAAATGAATTATCATTTTCAGACTCATCATTTGATTCATTAAGAATTGGTTTTTGTTCGAAAAGTTTTTCAACTTGTTTCACAAAGTAATCGTCAAATGTGAGATTAAATGTCTCTTCAACTTTTCGTGTTCGTTTATTTAAGACTCTATATGCAATCGAGTTATTTGAATGTCCCAAAAATATTCCTTCATCAGCCTTAGCTTGAAATTTCAAAAGATTATCTTTGAGATTCATGATAAAACACCTGCAACCAAAAACATGCAAGAATTTGACATTAGGTTTTCGGTTATTTATGATTTCATACGTAGTTATATTGAAACGAAGATGAATGAAAGATCGATTCTGAGTAAAACATGTTGACGAAACTGTTTCTGCCCATAGATATTAAGGAAGATTCCGATATGTCAACATTATTCTTGCTGCTTCACAAAGAGACATGTTTCTTCTTTCAACCACACCATTTTGTTGTGGTGTATATAGTGAAGAGAAATTATGCGAAATTCCTTTTTTTGTTAAGAATGAATCGAGGATATTGTTTTTAAACTCTGAACCATTATCACTTTTGATTTTTCAAACTTTCTTCTTTAGGCTCGTATAAATTTTCTTGATAAATTCGATCATTGTTTGAGCGACTTCAGATTTTAACCTGAGAAAATACACCCAAGTAAATCGTGAAAAATCATCAACAATAACCAAAATTTATGGTTTCTTGTGGAGTGTTTCAACAGTTGAAGGTCCACATAGGTCAATATGAAGAAGTTCCAACGGTTCAACAATTTTCGAATCTATGACAATTGGATGCCCTTTTCGATGCTGTTTTCCTTGTTCGCAAGCTGCACATAAAGTATCATTATCAAACTTTAAAACAGGTAAACCTCGAACAAGTTCCTCTACCACTAATTTATTCAGATTTCGAAAGTTTAAATGAGATAAACGTCGATGCCACAACCAACTGACATCAGTTGGAGCTTTCGAAAGTAGAAAAACTGAGGGTCACCAATTGGTTTGATGTCAAGGGTAAACATATCGCCATATCTTTTTGATTTCAGCAAAACTTCGTTCGTCTCAACATTAAAAATGATACTTCCTTCTTTGTTAAACACAACTTGAATGCCAGTGCCCACAACCAGTTGTGAAACACTTATCAAATTATGTTTAAGACCTTCAACATAAGAAACACGATTCACTTTAAATTGTCCATTTGTTACTTTGCCATAACCTTTCACTTGACACTTATGATTATTTCCAAACTTCACTACTCCCGCATTTTCCAAACTTCTAAGATCACACAAATTCTCCTTCCTTCCATTCATGTGACGTAAGCAACCACTATTAATATACCATTTCTCATCATATTGCTTGTCACACAGTACCTGCAATCATTAAAAGAATTTAGGTACCTAAGGTTGTTTGGGTCCTTTGTTATTATTTTGAAAAAGTGAATGAAATTTAGAATCTAAACCCCAATTTCAAACTTTGGTTTTGAATGTATCAATTAAGTCGACATCATCAGTTAAAGATATAGAAATATAATTTTTCGATAGTTTTGGACTTTCACTGGCTTTCTTCTTATGCTTCTCAGTGTGTTTGTCCTTTGAGATTGGTTGCCATTTTTGAACTGGATTATTTGATTCTTTCAAAGATAAACTTCCAGATGAAGTATCATTCAAATACTGTTCATAGGCCTTCTTGTTAAGAAAATTTTCCCGATTGATACTTTTTCCCTTTTTCCTCAAGCCAATGATTGATTGTTTCCACCCCAGATGAATCTTTTGTGTACGAAACTTTAGTGGCTTTGTGTGCAGATGGATTCTGAAAATTTGGTTTTTGTGGACTAAACTTTGCAGATGTTTTGGATTTATCATTCACAAATGTTTGATTCTCTGCAATCTTTCGAACTTTTTCAAATTTTCAAACATTTTCAAATTTTCGAACATTCTCAAATTTTCGAACGTTCGGAAATTTTTGAATATTGTCAAATTTTCGAATATTTTGAAGTTGACAAAAAATTTCAAAATATCGATTTGTTCTATTTGAAGAAAACCTGTTTTGATCGTTTGTTGGTTTTGGAAAAGATGAATTTGAAGTTGAAAACTTTTGTTGGCTTTTTGAATGAAAAATCTTTTGTTGAACATTTGTTTGAAAAGTCTTTGAAGAGGTTGATTTTGAAAACTTCATTGAATAATTTTGAGAATCAGACGAAATAGGTTGAGAGGAATTTTCCTTTTTATTCGAACGGGTTGAAAACTTTGTTTGTACAG
Organism: Lactuca serriola; assembly: GCF_051521515.1. Taxonomy (NCBI): domain Eukaryota; kingdom Viridiplantae; phylum Streptophyta; class Magnoliopsida; order Asterales; family Asteraceae; genus Lactuca; species Lactuca serriola. The sequence goes on along the minus strand of NC_136415.1, from coordinate 221,630,187 downwards.
GTTTAGACAACCCATTTTCAAACATTTTCTTGGTTGGTATTTCTGATTGCTTTTCATTTGACACTACTTGCCAAAAAAAATTCTTTCGTTCCTGTCTTTTCGAAATTCCTTTTTCATTCGAACGTTTTTCAACAAGATCCTTAAATTCATGTGAATTAAGTTTCACATTCTCATTTGTTTCAAAATCTCTTTTTTATTTTCTTGTTTTTCAACCCATTTTCATTGTGGTTTTTGTCTTTGAAAAACATACGAATTCTTTGTTAGATTATTTGCGACAGTGCTTTGATTTGAAAAGAATCCTTCATCTGATTTTTTCTTGTTATCTTCTTTGACCATTTTGTTGAACTCTGGTCGGATGTTTTCAACATTTCCAGTAGTGACAAACACTTGATTCGGAAATACAACATGATCTGAACACTTCAAATTTGGATACACAACTGTATTTGTTTCCAAATAATGAGCACCTTTTTCAGATAAAACTTTGTCGAAATTTTCAATATCTCCAAGCACTTGATCAACAACAACTCGTGGAATGGAAGTTTCATTCGAAACATTCTTTTTTGGCTCAAAATTGTTCGAAACTTTTTCTTCATCCTCATCCTCACTACTATCCGTTTGACTGTCTCTTACATTCGCATAGTCAAAGCCACAAACTTTCGAAGTAAAGGGTTTGTCAGTGTCATCCTCAACCATCGAATCATCACAAATTTCTTTACCTTTTGACTTATATGTGACATTAATTATAGATAATTGTGAATAATCGACACTTTCCTCTTACTCAATTTTACTGATTTCGCTAAAATTATCAGAATTATCTTCGATATCAGCAAAATTAGATTGAGAGTCAAGTTTCAAATTATTAGTTATTTTCAAAATTTTGATTTGTTCACTTTTGGTTAAAGTTTCATTCACTACCTCAACAATTTCATCAGCATTCAAATATTCGTCTATCTTAACAACACCATAAGCAAATTGATTATCAGGCACTTTATCGAATTCTACTATGGTTTTCTCACAATCATAGGACAAACTATCTACTTTCTCTCTTTCGAAAACAAGAAAAGGCAATAATATTAGGTGTTGTTCTTTGCTTATATCAGATGAATGATGCAATGAAGTCAATTTATCATATAATCTTTTTGCTGAATTACAGTAAATGTTTCGCTGAGCAAATAACATTTGAACTTCATTATCTAGACATTCCCTATCATGATTCACATTATTCAATTGCAAACCCATATACTCTACGCTGCTTCGTTTCGTATCTAGCAATTTTTGGGTCTCTAGCAACTGGATGTTTAGTTTCTTAGCTTCATTACTAGCAGACACCACAATTGTATTAAAGTTAGCAACAGTATCATCAAATGCAATTATTTCAGAATCATAAGCTTGTAAAGGAATGTTAAAAGATTGAATAATAGAACGTACCTTCATTGGCATCGTTGATTTGGCTCCTGATTTGGTCATGAAACAATGATCAATCACCATTTCTTCCTTATCCTCTTCAAATTGTGCGAACATAGCCCCATGCGTCGGATTGCACTTCTCTTCGTCATCAGATCCTGAAGACCAGAACTGATACATGCCATCTTCCTCACCTTCTCCTCTTGCAACCAATGACATCCCTTTCGCTTTTGTACGTACCTCTTCCAGTTTCTCCACATAGTATGATTCATCCTTGACCTTATTCTTTTTCTCTTCTTTCTTACGATGCATGCAATCATTAGCCAAATGATTTGCTCCATTGCAGTAATGACAATCAATTCCCGAATCTCCTTTAAGTTTCTTTTTAGCTTTGGAATCATCATTCTTCTCAAATTTCTTCTTCTCCTCACCTACATATTTATTAACGAAACTTGATTTAGCATCACCTTGCTTCACCTTGGGGTTGAACGGTTCTTAAAGAACTTTTGAAATCGGTTGTTCGAGTAAAAAGCAACCGCTTCATCATCTGATTTTATTTGAAATCCTTCTTCATTAGAATTATCTTTTTCAACTGCCTCCTTCTCAAACACTTTCGAAACAAGAGCTAAAGGACCTCCCAAACTAAGTTCCGACTCTTCAGCCATCTCATTCACTTCACTTTCGTGAGTTTTCAACTGATTATACAAATCATTCAGAGATGAAGTATCGAAGCTTTGTTGATTTTTCACCATCATACTGATACTTCTCCATTCCTTACGAAGTCCCATCACAAAAGTGAGATTCAACTCCATTGATTACCTTGTGATTCCATAACGATTACAACTATAGATAATTTCATTAAGACGATCATAGTAAACTTTAATTGATTCACTCTCCTTTTGTCTGAACTCTTTCAGCTCAGCAAGACACTGCTTCATAAAAATTTATCTTTGTTTTCTCACTACCTTGATACTTTTCCTTAAGAGTGTTCCAAATTTCCTTTGCAGTTTAACAACCACGAATGTAATTGTAAACAACAGGTGGCAAGGCACCTCACAATTCTCTCAAACAATGTTATTCGTTGTTCTACAGCCTGGTGGATTAATCAGTAACTGCAGGTGTTGATCCAGTTGATCCAATATTTTGAACATTCGATGGAGGTTGAGCGATTCTTGAAATGCAGCTCAAGAGTTCCTCGTCCAATCCGTTCAAGTAATCCTCCATTCGATTAGCTCACTGATCATAGTACTCTGGAATCAACATAGGGATCTTCGTAGAAGATCCTAACAATTGAGAAAATGAAGTCATCGCATTCATGTTGAAATTCTCCATTAACGTACGGATGAGATTTTTCAGAAGAACTTGAAGAAATTTGAAATTGAATGAATGAATTGATCAGAAACTCAAAATCGATTACTCGATTACACAATTTAAATGCATAATCAAATCAAAACTGTAGATTAGAGATGATTTTCAGAATCAAATAGTGCGGAAACTATTGAGACAAATTCGCGACTCAAAAACTAGAGATTCAATTGAAAATCAGATCTTCGCAGTATTGATTCCTGCTCTGATACCAATTGTAGAAGTGTTCAATCGAGTACGAGAATCAAATCAGAGTAAAAGATGAACACAAGAAGTAAATAAGGTATGGTTTAGCTCATATTAATTTCAGAGAACAAGAGTACAAAACTGATAGTAAATGCTAGGAAAACTCTACTTATAGGAGGCTAAAAGTACAAAAAAAATACTAAGGCTAGACATTAAGCTTCATCAAAAAGATGCCTTAGCAAATACATCAGGAAACATACAAAACTATCTATTACACAGACTATGACATATTACAAGATATTTCGACTCTACAAAGATTTCATAGGTTAAGTGCTTAAATGTTAAAATCATGCGTTAAGTTGCCTTTTTGGACATTAGAATTGAGATATAGGATTGGGGGGATATCTTAATGGATAAAGTCGTAAATTTCAACCATTAAGACCATCAGAAGTATCATATCTAAGTTTTGGAGCCCAAGAAATAGATGGTAAATGGTTGAACCCAATTCCAATGACATGGTGTTTGGTTTTCACGTCATGGTGGCTGGGGAAGAAGAAGGATTGTTTTATTTTTTTTAGGTCACGTTGTAACCAGTAGGAGGTTACAACGTAACAACCCTCTATAGTTAATGTTGGACATTTAACATTGACAGTTGACTTTGACTTGGGTTGACTTTTTGGTCAAAGTACTAGTTCTAGGGTATAGACCAAGGTTGGATCTTATATAATTGATCAGGTGTGGTGGTCTATTCAGAAAGCTGTAAGAGGGAACCAGACACCTGCTACACATTTATTTTGGAGAAAGGCAGTGGACAGTGAGGAGGGAAGCCGACTACCAAAATGCATTGATTTCAGTCCCTTCTCGCTTTACCGACTTTGCATATCAATTTTAGAGAAGACTGAGATACACCAATATTGAATTGAGAGAAGAGTAAGAAGGTGATGGTGATTTCATTGGAAGACAGTAGCAATGGAGTTGAAGAAGAATGACAAGTCTTATGTATGTAGCCAGACTAAAATCATTGGAGCATTGAATCCGTGATTGACCAGCTGGTTGAAGAGCAACCATCCGACGTATGAGAAGGGGCCAAAACTGTCAATTTGATAACCATTTGTGGCAAAGTGTTAACCACCATAAGTTTACTATTCAAAAAGGGTTTCACTTTATATATATATATATATATATATATATATATATATATATATATATATATATATATATATATATAGGAGTAGGATGAAATGAGAATACCCAAAAGGTTGAGAACGCGAGAACGGATCTGAACCATTTAAAAAGGAAAATCTAAGGTTATTATCGAATGGGCCATTTATGTAAAGTTTTAAAAATTACAGGTATTAAAGTGTAACTTCAAATAGTGATAAGGGTATTATAGTAATTGGATCTTTACCACCATTTTTTAGTCCATATAACTCCTTAATCACTCACTTATTTCCTTCCATTTCCCATCTCTCTCTTGATCTGTCTCTGTAAACCTAGGTAGGCCTCCACCCTACATCATTAATCCACTACCAAAAGGGAATTGATGAAGCCAAAAAAAGGAAAGGGAAACAAGATCTCCAAATTTCTATTAATGAGAGGAGAAGGATTCACGAACAGAGCAAGGATCGGGAGGCATAATTGATTGGGGAATTTTCGATCCTCGTCTGATCGAGTGACAAGGAACGACTGATCTACTCAACACTAGTGCAGAAGAGGCGTCGACCTTCCCCTGATCTACTCCAAATCGATCGACGAGTATTGTGCCAATGTGTCGATTTCCAATGTGAATCTCGATTTCCATTGTGTCGTTTGAATCGCATACAGGTAATTCGATGCATAAATTGGATGTCAAATATTTGATACATAAATCGCATACAACATATCTTCTTCCACTATTCGAGCAAATACTTGATTGCATATTGTTTTGGTTGCAAATATTCCACACCTACATCTAGATTCAAGAGGCGACATTCTTTTGCATGTGTATGTTTCTCAAGTATGGTACTTTACTCATTTAAATCGACTAATAGGGGAAGAAGATAAGCTGTGCACATAAGGTGCTTGATGAAATACCTAAATTCAGAAAACTGGAACTTGAATGCTTGTTCAATTCTTTCTCAAACTTTTCTTTGATTTTTTTCTGACGATATTCAAAGAATGGAAATCAAAGCTATCCTTTTCCTACACCCTCAATGACAAGCAAACACAATAGAACATTCAAATTTCTCTATATTGATGGAAACAAAATTACTTAAATAGTTCTATCTGTTTTCCATTTGTTTTTTTCTTCCTTTTCTGCAATAATCATACATGAACATAGCTATAATTATACATGAATATAACTATAACCATATATACAAGCGTTTGTGAATAAATGAAGATGTATATATACATTCTCTATACATTATTATAGTTTGTGAATTGTTTTTTTTTTAATATCATTGAACTCATTTTACAAGTATGAATTGAAGAATAACAATGATCACAAGTGCCTTTGTTTTTTGGTATGACATTGGATACTAGCAGAAAATCATAAACCAAAGCTGCTTAAGTCTCACTCTAACTCATAGTAGTTGGATATAAGAGGCATATAGATCAAGAGGGTAGCATGAGATGATAAAAGCAAGATTTGGATGCACTACAAAAGGCAAAAAGCACAAGCATCATTAATCGTTAATGATTACTAGCGATCCAAAGATCAAGAGGTAAGTGTTGAGTCCCTTTCATTAATGATTATAACACTTTTATGCATTAATGATTATAACACTTGATGTAGGTTTTGGATACTAAAGAATATGAAAGAACCAACAAGATTACTCAAAGATATGGTTTCAATCTCACCAATTTCTACTAACAGTACAAGTAAGATCATATCTATTTAAAAATTTCCATATTTCAGAGACAATGGTCGTTGATAAAAGGTTAAAACCGATGAATTAATCTACTGATTTTTGTGTTAGGTCCATTGAGAAGAAATAAGGAAACAAAATAGCAATTGGAAGCAAATTTTCAAGAAAAGGGAGCTTGAGGTTTCATATACGTATTCTTTTATGTTAATAGAAAAACAACTAACTTATGTATTGTAATTTCATTTTTGATTAGAAGTATATTTCATTTGTGATTGAAGTGTATTCAATATTGATTAGAGGTATTTGTATCTTGGTTGAATAAATGATAATGAACATATATTCGTGTTTATCATTTTCTTTTAGAAGTAATTTATGTATTATTTTGTTATATTCATTTGTGATTAAAATAATATCCATTTGTGATATTTGTGAATAATAGTGTATATTCATTTGTGATTGTGAATGGAAGTGTATTAAAATGAGATCGTAAATAAAATTGGATGCGTTTGTGATTTGAGGCGTACTAATTTCCTTTTAAAGAAAAAGAAACGGTCATAAATTATTTTTCGGAAAAATCATCATGAAAAAAATTTATATATATTCCATTAACTAAAAAGAACTATTAATTTTTTTAGGTAATTAAAATCATTATCCATAGATTTTAGGAAATCATTAATTAATATTTATATAAAGTTACCAATATATCCTTATAAAATGATTGGTCCAGAACTGTTCTCGCGTTCTCAACCTTTTAGGTATTCTCATTTGATCCTCTCCCTATATATATATATATATATATATATATATATATATATATATATATATATATAGAGAGAGAGAGAGAGAGAGAGAGACAAAATTGCAAAATTAGTCCTTATGGTTTCGGAAAAATTATGGATAGGGTCCAAAAAGTTTCTGACTTGCATGAAATATCTAAAATCAGGAATTTTCCAAGGTTTTGGTCCCTGGAAGAGTTGAAAAAGACAATTTTAACCTTTTAATTTGTTTTTCCATTTTCTTATATTGATTTGCTAGTTCTTATAATTCCAAAAGAAAAAGTTGGCCCACCTACCCCTAATATACCACGTAGTACCCTTTCCCTCTATTATCGACTCTCTCTCAAAGTCTCACCTCTTTCTTCTATCCTACCTCCGATGAGAGCATGGATTGGTTGAGAAAAATCGAAGAAACGCAAGCATGCATGGTGGGTTTACTCTATGATCGAAGAACAACATGGATTCCAAGGTCCGATTTAAGAGGAGATGGATCTAAAAGTAGGTCTCGGGAAACTCCCATCTCGTAAATCCCTTTGTAACAATCGCTAACTCGTATCTGTACTTCAATGTTTTGCTTTTAACTCCCTGACTGATGTCACCTCTACTTCTCCTTTCTCTCACTGAAAGTTGATTTGTGGACTTGATTTTGTACAATCCATATGTTCAATCTCAATTATGTTTCTTGTTCATTGGAGGGAGGGTTTTGTTTTCGTTTTCATCGGATAAGGGAGATGTGGGGTTCTAGATATGGATCCTCTATTACTACTATTGAAAAACGGGAAATTTTTATCAGCCTCTAAGAAATCAAGAGACCATCCCCTCTTTGAAATTGATCAGGGGGTAAGAGAACAAAAATGATTAACAATTGCTCTAGTTGTTTGGGTAAAAAACATTTAAGAATTGATGAACATGGGTTGTTTGGTGCTATTTCATGTAGGTTTCTAATAAAAAATGAAGAAGAAGGCGTAAAAGAACAAAAATGATTAATAATGTTGTTTCACGCAGGATTCACTACCATCGGACCTGATTACAGATCCATGTCCTCTAACCCTTCCTTGATTTCCTTCAAAATTTTAACTATCAAACCGATTTCTCAAAGTCCTCCCATCTTCAGCTTCTATATGTTGATCATCTAGGTGAAAACCTTGAATCAAACCTCAAAACCCATGAAATTGGAACTTAAAATCCCTCTTTAGTTCAACCAAAACTATATCTTCACAAAGATGTTGATTTTGATGGAATGTTTTGACAAGAATACAAAATTGTTCCCTATGGTATTTAAAAAATTATGGATAAGGTCTGAGAAGTTTCCAACTTGCGTGGAAGGTCAAAAATTAGAAGTTTCTCATGATTTTGGTCCGTAAATAAATTGAAATGTCTACTTTGCCCTTTTAATTTCTTTTTTGTATTTTTTATATTTCTTTTAATAATTTATTAATTAAAAATTAAAAATAAAAGAATTGGACCCACCCAACCCCATCGTTACTCTCTCTCTCTCTCTCTCACACACACACACACATCACACAAAAGCTACACCTATATCTTTTTCTTTCTTACTCCTTAATACCATCACCTCAGCTACCTAGAAGAAAATTTGAGATCGCCATCCTCACTTTACTAATAGTTGTTTCCACCTTCTGGATCATTACACAAAAATCATCTTCACGCCTCTATCACCCTCAACATCAACAACCCACCTTTGTCAAATGCATAAAAATCGAGGGTGTTTAGAGATGGGTGAATGTGATGTTTAAAATTCCAAATTCGACATTAACTAGGTATTATTTTGTGATGAAATCGAAGTTACGATTCGTAGTGGTGCCTGTTTTCTCAAAATCGAACCCTCTTCAAAATCGATCCTTCTTTTCTCTCTTTTTCATCGAAACTGATTTTTGATAAATTTTTGCTTTCATCTAGTTCTAGTTTAATCTTATTATGAGTTTGATGGATTAGAAAATGAGAGAAAATGATGGTTCAGTGTTGTTTCGTTAAACAAGACGATGGTGCTTCGATTTTGAGATGGAGAGATTTCGATTGAGACGGTGCTTCGATCTAGAGATACTTCGATACATGTGTTTTGTTTTAATTCAAAGTGTAATAAAGATGATCAAAATGGATTTTTTAATTAATAACAGAGTACATTTTTTGTGTTGATGCTTTCGATTCGTGGTTAAACTTGTGATGAAATGGAGTTTGAATTGACAGTGGGATGCTTTTTATTTAGTCAAACAATTAATTGAAATTTTGATTGGTTCAATACTTTGTTTTTTTAACTCCAACGGATCCATAAAACCGTAACATCACTGTTTTGAGTTATACTTGTTTCGATTTGGGGTAATGGAACTTCAATATCGGTAGGAGATTGAAAGGGAAGATTCCAAATTTACATTAGCCGGAGAAGGGAGATAGGGATGGTGATTGTTAACATCTTTGGATTTTTTTTGGCGATAGATACAACGAAAATATGATATTTTGTTACCTCTGCTACTGCTCTTGTTGTTCTTCTTATAAACATCAGCTATGGTGGTGGGACGAACACATAGATTTCATGTGCTTGTTGAATATGTGCTATAGTTCTGTTTTATTTATATCTCTACTATAGTTCTATGATACAAATAAAATTAAACACACACATGTGATAATTATTAGTTGGAGTTTTTTAGTATGTGGAAATGAAGATTTTAGTGGAAGAACTTAAAGAACGTGATGAAAATGAAAAGCATATTATGTTAAATGCTTCAGAGTATGTGTATGTGTGTGTGAGAGAGGGAGAGAGAAAAAAAGGTGTAAGATCACACCTTATGATTTGATGAGTGAAGCACTCTATACGTTAACTGTTAGCGCCAACATCAAGATCAGCATCAACGCCAGCGTCTCAATTCTATAAACATCAGCATGTAGTCATATTATCTAATGTAATTTTTGTATATTAGGTAATGACATAGATAAATATAAATTAGATCGCAGATCTGATAACCTTGTGATAAGGATCAGCTCTTAGTATAGATTAGATACAATCCCTTGAATCAAGGGATATACTTGTATAGATTAGTATAAGGGAAATGTCATTTTAACCTAACGAAATTCTCACATTTGTTTTAAAAGGTCACTCAATTATTTTTTGTACATTAAGGGAATGAATTATTAAATGACCGGTTGAATTGGTCCCTTGACCCTTAATAAAAGTTATCGATGCTAAATTAGAAAAAAATGGATGAGTAGATGCCAAATCAGAAAAAAATGGGTAAGGCAGATGCCAAATTACACAAAAATTGAAAGATCATTACTAGAGATCTGGTCGGCATTCCCTTGGCCATGTCAGTACTGGTTTTGCCTCCATTTCCATATTCCCTTGTAGTTGTAGGGTTCATTCCCCATTATTCAACTCCATTGCATCTTCAATCGACTCCATCATCTGCAATTTTCTATGAAGAGTCAGTTAGTGCTCCACATGTACAAGCTTCAAGAGCAAGTCAACAATTTTCTTCATGAGTTCGAGATCTGAAACGAGGAGGTTTTATGAGATTGAGATCTGGTGACAAGTTTCAAGAACAAGGTCATCAATTTCATGTTTGACCTACCATATTTGAAAATTATTCCTTTGGTTGTTTCATACGTTTTACTTGTTAACAATCCCTTGAAATTAAGAAATTGAATTGGTAAATAGGATTCGTTGGGTAATTATCGATATCAATTCACTAATTGAAAAACTTACCTAATTACCTAATAAGAATCCCAATAATAAACCCCTTGAAATCTGGCTCCGGGTGTAACAACCCGAAGTTGTTCATCGCCGAAAACCTATTCTACCCGTATAACTCGCCGTATATCGAAACGTTCCGATGTCGTTTTTGGGTTTAGTTAATTAAACTTATATGTTTAATTGATGCTAATGAGTGTCCAAACCTCTTAGGAACTCATGAATTTAGCTCAAAATGTTTAATTCATAAATTTTGAAATGTCCTCGCCGGGTTACGGTAACTCAATCGGGTGCGACCAAAAGCCCCGCTTAATGTCGGTATCGGGTAGAATTCCACCGTGTCCAAGTTTTGCGACCTATATAAACGTGTTTAACCTTTCATTTGAAGCTTTTTCTCTCTCTCTCTCTCTCACTACTCTCTCTAACCTCTCTCCTAAATCCAAGTTTAAGGGTCCAAAACTCAATTTTAAGGCCTCAAATCCCTAAGGTACCTTCCTAACCTTAATGTATCGCATATTTGGCTTCCAAATTCGGGATTTAATCATGAAATAAGGCGTTGAATGTGAGTTTACGGCCTTGGTAGAGGCTTAGGCCGTAAACACATAGTTAAGGGGTTTTTAAGCCCTAAAACCCTTCCAAATCACAACTAGACTTTAGATATGGCTTAATGACTTCATGGAATGGACTTAGAACATTTTAAACATGGATTTTGAAGGACTTGAAGGAGTTTACGGCCAAGGCACATGCTTGGGCTGTAAACTCATAAATATGGGGTTTTTGTGACCTTAAACCCTTCTAAAACACTAATAAGGCTTAAATATGAATTTTAGAATAATTGGTTTTAGCCTTGGGACACTTGAAACATATTATTTGAGGGATAATTGAGAGTTTACGGCCAAGGCTTGTGCTTGGGCCGTAAACCCTTCATTTTGGGGTATAAACTCCTTTTAAGGTGTTAGAAAGCCACTTTAACACCCCTAAAGCCTTAGAATAATTTTTAGAAGTGCATACAAACAAGTTTTTGGCCTTAAAACATAATGAATCACCCTTTAGGAGAGTTTACGGCAATGAGGGGGGTCTCATAGGCCGAAAACTCCAAAAACACCTCAAAATTCCCATAAAAATTCATGTAAGGCCTTGGAATAATTTTAGCAATCACATGTGATTTGTTTGGAATCAATAACACAATTATTTATGAGCATATAGGAGTTTACGGCCATGAGACCTATGCTAGGCCGTAAACTCCCTTAAGTAAGTCATTTGGTGTTTAAAATTCATTCCAAGCCCTTAAACCAAACCTAGAAATTTTCCCTTAAGTGTTTCAACCCAATTTGCACCATAAATCACCCCACCATGAGTTTATGGCCGTAAACTCATGGGGAGGGGGTCATTAGGGCGGTAAACTCCCTAAAGAGTTTACTCTTGAAGTCCCAATTCAATATCCTAGCTATATGTGTCCCCAAACGCCACCCGGGTCCCTCTAAACACTTCTAATGGGGTGTTTCCGCGACTAAAAGTGTTGGTCCCTAACAATTAAATAATCTAAGTCCTAATTAGATACAAATGTGTATCTTTGTATTATACTTAGGAACCTCATGCATTTTCAAGTCCCGTACCATCGTTTAGCGTCCGAAATATTCACGTTTCTCGTCCGGTGAGTTCATACCCCTACGCTTTTTCCGTGTTTTTCAATGTTTTCAGGGGGGGAATACAAGCAAACTATAACTGTTTTCAAAACATAACATTGATGTGTTTCAAATAATATCTGGCAAATTTATAAACACTTTTACTCCTTATGTATTATGATGAGCATAAGGGATGATCTATCAACTACAACTAAATGGATTTTAGTTAAGAAAATAACCAAACTAATCAAATTATTATGGGAATAATTTGGGGGTTTCTTTAGTTCTCGTTTTATCATGTACTGATATGTGTATAAAGTTATTAGATAAACTATGTCAGATTCAGTTTATCTCTAAATCATTTGAATGTATTGCCAGATAGTTTCATTGTATGTATCTATATTCACTTTATTATGTTTCATAGTCTTTTGTATGTTTGATATCGTATGAGAACCCTGTGAATAATTTAGTACTAGTTTGTGAGTTAGTCACTACCCTTTATGGATGATCAGTAAATCCTCCCCGAAAGTTTAACCAGAGTATCCTAGAGGGAGAGCGAGGAATTTGTGAATAGATCTATTCGGGACTGAAAATCCCACACCTTAACTGCTAGCTACAGTTAGGCGGGCACGCCTGAGGTGACAAATTCTGGATATCGTCCGACGTCTGACAATCGTCAAGGAGGTCTCGTTGTCGTATCAGCATGGTTACCCGACTCACAATATGTATTAATATAAGTTTATTCACGGTTTTGGTTTTAGAGATATATATCTAGTACGGGATGGTAATCCCATGGTTTTTAGTCTACAAGTTTATTCACGGTTTAGGTTTTAGAGATATATATCTAGTACGGGATAGTAATCCCATGGTTTTTAGTCTATAAGTTTTATACCTATTGCAGGATGTTATTCCTATGGTTAGAATCTATATCTAGTTCGGGATAGTGATCCCATGGTTTTATCAAAATATCTTATATCTAGTTCGGGATAGTGATCCCATGGTTTTATCAAAACATCTTATATCTAGTTCGGGATAGTAATCCTATGGTTTTATCAAATTATCTTGTATCTAGTTCGGGATGGTAGTCCCAAGGTTTTCAATCTATATTTTCAAGTATATCAAACTATCTTGTATCTAGTCCGGGACGATAGTCCCATGGTATTAAATCTATATGTAGTACGGGATGTTAATCTCAAGGCTTTCAAACTATTTTTCCATCTATAGTTCACGTATATTAAAGTATTTTATATCTAATTCAGGATTGTAATCCCAAGACTCTCAATATATAGTTTTGTGTATTAAACTATACTATGTGATATTAAATCGGTCTTGTAATTAGGAAAATATGGGATTTTCCTGGGCTAACGTATAACGCGTAATTGAACTGTAATGAAGGATAACTAAACAGTTTTACATAAGAAAATATGGGATTTTCTTGGGTAACAAACCTTTTCGGAAAAATTAAAGGAAACTGGTACATTTTTCAGCAAATAAACATCGTATGAACTCACCAGCTTTATGCTGATTTTCAAACCGCTTGTATTCTCAGGTCCACGTTAGACAGGTACCCGGCGATATCTTTTGGAGAAGACGGAGTGCTCAGAAGACTCGTCTCAAATTTTCTTCATATGATATATGTATTACACTTGTACAATTTACTTTTGAAACAAATGTAAACTTTCAAATATATGTAATGTAATGGTTGTTTACTGTGATTACCATGTACATTGGATTTGATACTTAACGTGGAGTCAACCCCAGAAATGTTTCCGCCTCTGGTTTTCGGGGTGTGACACCGGGTATAATCACTGGGTGTTTTAAAGGAAGAAGAGTATGCAATTCAGGGTGTTCCAAAACCTTATCAGATACTTTCCGAATCAAATTCTTCCAGAGAGAATGGACTTCAAGCGCGCAATTTCTCACACCCTGGTGCGCCACTTTGGGCAAGAGCCCTTCTGGTTCAGCGATGAAGTCGATTGGTTAAACATACTCCAAATCCTTTTCTGCCCCATACATATATTTGTTCAGAAAATCATTAAAATCGAAAGATAACACATACCTATTTGTTGTCTTAGCCAGATTATTGAAGAGGGTGGGTGTCGCTCGTTTGTGGAGAAGAGAGAAAAGGGTAAACTTTCTGGAGATTGTTGTTTGGGGTATTGGAGATGCACGACACCATCTGTTGTTAGTTGGCACCTATATTACCTATTCACCCAGTATTAGGTCCCATAAAGGCATTTTAAAACAGTCAAATGTAACTTCATTCCCTTAATGTACGAAAAAAATTAATTGGATAACCTTTTAAAACAAACTTCAAAAGTTTGTTGGGCTATTATGATATTTTCCCATTAGTATATATTCTACATTAGGGTGATACCCTAATGCGTCAAGTAGAACGTCTTGGTGACCGTCTTTGTGAAAACCCTTTTTCTTGGTGAAAACTACTACTTTCTTGGTAAAAGAAAATTTTTAGTGCTCGTTTTACGTTCACTAAATGATTATAAAAGCCTATTTTTACCCCCACGTTTAAAAATTTTACATGCTTTTTGAGCATAAAAAGACAAATTGATGTCAAATTTCATGATGGATTTCAAATCTCGTAGTTGATGTTTCTTTGTCCCATTCAATTGGGATTGACCTGCTATGGTGGGTCCCTCATCGCCTATTCGATAGGTTGGTGGGAGTTGGGCTTCCTTTTATGATGTCCAAAGCTCTTAAACGAATTGACACTTCATTAACTTGTTTTTACAAGTTCACCTAACTTTCTTAGGTCCCTACCACCTATTCGATGGGTATTGATGGAAGTTGGTTTTCGTTTTATGAAAATCAAAGTACAATGTCGTGCTTGCAATTGAATTGACGGATTATATTTCACTTGTTAAAGTAAGTGTGGCCTGCTTTGGTGGGTCCCCCACCACCTATTCAACGAGATTATGGGAGTTGGATTTTTTTATAAAGTGCAAGGTTAATAAGGAATTGATGGATATTATTCGGATAAACAAGTTTTATCATATGTGTTTTTCATGTTGGAAATGTACAAATTTGATTAAAGATGAAACGACCGAAAATTATGACCCAAAAATTTCATTTTTTATTTAAGTAAAAATAATATTCCACAACATTGTTCATACACCCTAAACAAATAAATATGTCAACATCATGAAAATCAGAGTATGTCCCATAAACAGAATTCATATGGTGTGTGCGATGCAGTCAACCAAAGTTCTTCCCCTTGGAACCGGAAGTACCTGCAACATAAACTAAAAACCGTAAGCACAAGGCTTAGTGAGTTCCCCAAGATACCACATACCAAACATATCACCAAACGAGCCCCGCCCAAAGAGATACGGGCCCCACCCACACCCGCATAACGAGCCCTACCCACACTCACATAACGGGCCTCGCCTAATGAGAAACGAGCCCCACCCACACTCGCAATACGGGCCCCGCTCACTAAACATACATACACAAGCACATATAAGTATCACACAGACAACAAGTATATCAGCATAAACAATCAAGGGTCAGCCTTGGTGCCTTAGACCCGCTAAACCATGTGAGGAAACTCACCTTGAAAAGCTGAATGAAATGGATGATCCCTGGTTGGTCCTACAGCTCCTCGAGCTATTAATTGCCACAAAAAAAAAACCAACTAACATCGAGGATCTACATTAAAACCAAAAATCTCTAATTGGGGTAAAAAGACCATTTTACCTTTACCCTAGCTTGGCCTAAGAATGGAGCCCATAACCACAATCCAATGGGCCCAGAGTTAAACAATCCATCAAGGCCCAAATATGGCCCAATTTCCAATTAGGCCTGAATCCTTCACATGGGCCTTAGCCTAAGGCCCAATAACATACTTGGCCCAAAAACTACCAAAATCAGATGGCCCAACTAACCCTAACCTTCCAAGCCCAAACCTAGGCCCAAACCAAAAGTCCATTATCGAAATGCCATCAGACTGAGTACGTTGGGCGTACTCAGCTGGTACGCTAAGCGTACTGCATCGAGGGCTTGTACGCCCATCGTACTTCACCAATTAAGCCAACTTCAAGATTAAGCTCCAAATCCATTAAGAATTTGTTCCAGAATGAAGATTTGACCCCTTTAATATGTAATACCACATAAAGTTGCTAACTTTACGACCATGCATGACCATAAGAAGCTCTAAAGCTCAAAAAGGACCTAATGAAGGACTTAACGGATGCATGAAGCCTCTAAACTCCATAAAGTTGGGACCTTTATGCCAAAGGAGTCCACAAAGACCTTGGATTTCAAAGAATAAGCCTTTAGGACGTCCTAATCCCAACATCCATCCAAACCATGGCTAAAAACATACCTATTTAACCAAAAAGAAGATCTAAACATCAAGGAACCTAGATAAGAACTTGATACCTCAAACTTCTTGAAAAATGGGTAGAGGTCCTAGATCCAAGACCTCCTCTTTAGGCTAAGCAATTTCTAGGTTCTTCAACTCCTTCAAAATGCACAAAAATGAACACCACAAGCTCACACACTCAACAATGGATGATAGGACTTGATTTTAGTGTTTTATGGACATAAGAGGCTGATAAGGAGGCTAACACTTGGGAATTAATGACATTATATAGGGCTTGCACCCTAAAATTAAGGTTTTGGGGTCTAATGACATACACTGCGCATACCACCTTGTACGTTGCACGTACGTGCTTGCCTCCGCGATCCTTTTGATTCATCTATTCCCCACGTACACCAGGCTTACGCCCAACTTACGACCTCAGTGAAGTCCACTCACAAAGGCCCGATCCTCAAAGCCCCACAATAACTTACATGACTAAAAAACGAATAATACATTGGAACCATCAGGCGTTACAATTCCCCCCCCCCCCTACTTGGATCAAACTTCGTCCTCGAAATCTGTTATCCCAAACAACTCTGGATAATGATCCTTCATCTCCTCCTTAGGCTCCCAAGTCTACTCTGACCCCTTGCGGTGTAGCCACTGCACCTTTACCAGCTCCAGAACCTTGTTCCTCAAGGTTTTTGTCTTCCGGTCTAAAATTTTCATCGGTCTCTCAATATAATTCAGGTTGTCATCCACCTGATTATCCTCCAAAGGTACAAATGCGAAATCATCCACTAAACATTTCCACAGCTGAGAGACATGAAAATTGCAATGAATTTGATTGAGCTCGACTGGAAGATCAAGACGATAAGCTACCCGGCCCACCCGAATCAAAACCCTGAAGGGAACAATATAAATGAGCCCCAACTTGCCCCGCTGCCTGAACCAGATGAAACTTTTCCAAGGTGACACCTTCAGGAGAACCATATCTCCTACCTGGAACTCCATGTGTGACTGGTGCCTGTCAGCATAGCTTTTCTGCTGACTCTGAGCTATTTGGAGCTTGCTCCGAACGTGCTGAATCAGCTCAGTGGTCTTGAGCACCACCTCGGTACTCCCTATAACTCGCCGACCGACTTCGCCCCAACAAATTGGGGTCCTTCATTTCCTCCCGTAGAGCATCTAAAAAGGAGGTCGATCAATGATGGCGTGATAACTATTGTTATACGAAAATTATGCTAACGGAAGATACGTATCCCAACTCCTACCAAATCCCAACACGCACGCACGCAGCATATCCTCAAGAGTCTGAAGAGTCCCTCACTCTTCCCATCGATCTGGATATGAAATGTTATACTGTAATGGAGACGAGTTCCCATCTCGTCATGAAACCGCTTCCAAAATATGGAAGTAAAGTGAACATCTTGATCTGAAACAACTGATACCGGCACCCCATGACGTGCTACCACTTTCTGAACATAAATCTCGGCCAACTTCTCTGCAAAAGTACTCTCCTAAAACGGAATGAAATGCGTGCTCTTGGTCAATCGACCCACGATGACACAGATAGAATCCACTCCACGCGCAGTCCTGGGAAGCTTCGTGATAAAATCCATGGTGATGTCTTCCCATTTCCATACAGGAATCTCCAACGGCTGCATCTTGCTGTGAGGTCACTAATGCTCGGCCTTGAATTTCCTGCAAGTCAAGAACCGCTCCAAGTACCATGCTACATCCCGCTTCATTTAGGGTGACCAATAATTAGGACGAAGATCCCTATACATCTTCGTCCCCCGAGGATGAATGTAGAGTCTCGACGTATGAGCCTCCTCCATCAGAACTTGGCGCACACCGCCCCAGTACAAAATCTAGACTCTCCGATGCATAGTCAACAATCCGTGACTATCATAATCGAAGGAAGCCACCTGCCTCACAAATACGCTCGCCCTTTCAGTGCTCTTCCTTCATAGCCTCCACTTACAACTCATGAATACGCTCCAATAACGGAGTAATCACGGTCATCCTCAAACATAGGTCTCTGATCGGAGCCGCAACCGCCTTGCTGCTGAGAGCATCGGCTACCACGTTGCCCTTCCCCGCGTGGTACATGATCTCACAATCATAATCGTTCACTACATCTAACCATTGACGCTTCCTCGTGTTCATACTGAGTTGATCCATCAAGTACCTCAAGCTTTTGTGATCCGTGTAGATGGTACAATGGACCCCATAGAGGTAATTCTGCCAAATATTGAGGGCAAAACCCACAGCCCCCAACTCCAAATCATGTGTCGGATAATTGCCTCATAAGGCTTCAGCTGCCTTGAAGCGTAATCGATCATGCAACCCCGTTGCATCAACACTGCCCCCAAACCTGTGATCGATGCATCATAGTACACTGAAGTCATCAACACCTTCCGGCAGGGTCAGAATCGGTGCCTCACACAATCGCTGCCTACTGTTTACTCTCCCAGCGGAAAGTCACTAACATATTGGTCAGTCAGGTCAAGGGAACAACGATGTTGGAGAAATCCTGAATAAATTTCCAATAATAACCAGCCAAACCAAGAAAGCTCCGAATCTCAGATGGCGACCTCAGAACCTACCTTGGCATCACAGCGTCGACCTTGGTCGGATTGACCAAAATAACCTTGTGGTTGACAAGGTGCCCTAGAAACATCACCTCGCACAACTAGAACTCTTACTAGGAGAACTTTGCGAAAAGTCTCTTCCTCCTCAAGGTCTCCGACACCTCACTCAAGTGCTCCTCATGATGCTCCGGAGTCTTGGAATAAACCAAGATATCATCAATGAAGACTATCACAGACCGATCCAACATCAGTTTGCACATATGGTTCATGAGATCCGAAAAGTAGTATTCTGCACATCCCCGTCCCGGACCCACATCTGATAATGACCCGATCGCAAATTAATCTTGGAGAACCAAAGTGCACCCTGAAGTTGGTCGAAAAGATTATCAATACTCGGTAGGGGATAAAGGTTCTTCACCATTACCTTATTCAACTCCCATTAGTCGATACACATCTGATGAGACTTGTCCTTCTTCTTCACAAACAGAATCAAGGTTCCCCAAGGCGAGCTACCCGGCCTAATAAATCCCTTGTCTAACAGCTCCAGCAGCTATGTAGACAACTCCTGCATCTTGGGAGGAGCCAACCAATACGATGCTTTTGCTATTGGATCCGCACCTGGAGTCAAATCAATCCTGAACTCCACCTGTCTCTCCGAAGGTACCCCTAGAAAATCCTATGGGTACACATCCGAATACTCCTGTAGGATCGACACATTATCCACTGCCTCCTTACCCTTATCCCAGGTATCCATAACATAGGCGACAAAACCCGAATAACCCTGATGAAGATAGCATCTAGCCCTCGCTGCAGAAAACATAATCGGCCCACGCTACGGTCTCTCACCCTAAATCACCAAATCTCCCCAACTTGGGGTCCGAACCCGAACTAACTTCTGCTCACAATCGATCACTGCTCCATTAGTGTTCAACCACTCCATGCCCACGATAGCCTTATTCCCATGCAGAGGAATGGGAACAAGATCATCTGGATACTGCTACCTGAATAACTGGTGAGTACAACGTCGATGAACCCTCACTACCCGAATAGACCTATCATCGGAAATCTCAACATCTAGAGGACAATCCAACTCCCCCGGAGCTCCAGCAAATCTCTTGCTAAGTGCAAGATATACAAATGATTGGGTAGCCGTCGAATCAAACAATACCAAAGTAGAGATACTGTTCACAAGGAACGATCCTAAAATAAAGCACATAAATATAAGCAAACAATTCAATATAAATAAAGAAATAAGGAGAAGATACATACCCGTGACAACATCGGGAGCTACATGGGCCACCTCTACCTTCAGCTGGAAAGCCATGCTTTTCGCCGCTGACACATCTACCTGGCCTTGGCGGCCGTTAGTAATCTGAAGAGTTGTAGGAGTGGGTGCCGACACCAGTCCTGCAGTAGCCAAACTCGGAAAATGGGCCTTCTTGTGTCCCCTTTGATTGCAATGAAAGAAAATAAGATCAAATACCGGGGTGTTGGTGGTGGTAACAGTACACTCCCCGCTGATAAGACCAGTTCGGACGTACTTGAAGCAACCAAAACCACCCGCCCTGGACGTCCCTCTTGGATTTGGTGTCTAAGCCTATAACTATAACTGGTATGTACTTGACCTGATAGTAGCATGGTCCTTTTGGGTTACCTTCACTAATGCAATTTGATAGGATGGTTTTATGAGAATAAGGTTTATTAATATACTATAAGTATATATATATATATATATATATATATATATATATATATATATATATTAATATGGTTATTTAATTAGTATTTTCCAAGAATTAACTTGGAATTAATTTTGTGGTCAAAAGAGACTAATTAAATATGGAAGGATTGATTATGTAAATCAATGATACTTATAGTTTGGGCTAAGTGATCCTTGATTATGTAAGTGGGCTAAACCAATCATATAACCCATTGATAGTCCATGGAGGTTTACAAAGTGTAACCCTAACACGTGCCACAACTATAAATAGACCCTTCCATGAACCAAAATCGGTTGGACCAACCATAGAGACAAGTAACTTATTCTCTTAGAACCTCCTCTTGCATATTGATGTTTTTGAACCATTAGACGCATCACACTTGAGGTGCTCAAGCTCTCAAAGGTCAAGAATTCTAGCCTACTCAAGAGGTATGTATCCTAATTATGTTTTGATTATATATAGCTTCAATTGTATGCTAGCTAGGGTGAATGCTTTGGAAAACGAAAATGCATGTATAATTAGAGAAAACATAGATCCAAAGCATTTAGGGTTGCATGTGCACTTATGAAGTGTTATAGTGCTTAAAACCCTACAGTGGTATCATATCCTAGGATTGTTTTCTATTATAATTGATGCTTGCTTGTTTTTAATGTTGAAAAAATCGGGTTTTCTGCATTCTGACTGATGAACTCGCTGAGTCGACTGGGGGACTGAACAAGTCCATGCAGAAATGAAGCAACTCGACGAGTCCAGTTCATGGACTCGCCGAGTTGGCTGTTCAGAGTGCAAAAATTCTTGTTTTTGGCCAATATTGGATATAATCATTACCCTAAACTGTTTTGAATCATAAAAATATGTTTTTTAAGGTATGGTAGTGATCATGCTCATCCAATTGAAAGGTTATTATAAATGTTTTAAAATAGTTGTGTTTTATTTGATAAAACAAATTGTTTTAAAATTGTTGATATAGAATTTCCTTGTATATGAGTTTAGTTAGATTATGAGAATTTAGTTGTTAGAAATATGATATAGTTGATGTTTAATGACCTCCATAGTTTGTCCTCAAGTTATGGAAAATGAAAGGTCTCATCATTAAAATCAAATTAAACTCATAGGTTATAATGTGAAGGGTTTTTAACAAATTTCAAAACTTACCCTCAAGTTTTGGAATTTGTAAAGTCTCATTAAATGAAACATTAACTCCAAACTGTAGAGTTTTAAAAGTTAAAATTCAACCCTTATACTTTATAATATCATAGTTTAGTAATATATATATATATATATATATATATATATATATATATCAGAACAAGTCGCTCTTACCGTTAGTAGGCCTCATTTACGAAGCCGGTCTGTAAGGGGTATAAGGTTACTGCCTATAAAATGGTGGTTTAATGGTTGTCCACTCTCACCCACCACTTCCTTCACTGCTGGAGGGTCGTTAGCTAAACGGGTAGGATAGGACACTAATTCTCCCTCATTAAAATTATAATGATAATTATAAAGTAACTAAAGCTTTTATTTAATTCCCATTCTTAGTTACTTTAGTAAAAATATGAAAATGATGCTAATCCATGAAATTACACTTTTCACCTTGTTAAATCGTTAGTGGAGCGTGTGTGGTTAACTGGCGCACTAATCTAGGACTGACAATGTGTGGCAAAGGGTAGTTTGATATTAATCATAGATCCATCGAGCACCTGGGGTTAACCGGCATATTGACTAGGTGATCTGTAACATTGGGTGTAACATGTTAATTTGCATGGTTATTCACACCTAGTTTGTGATCCTCGGCGTCCCAGTCACAAACTTGAAGGGCACAATTGAGATTTAAACATGCATTTGAAAAGTTCAACGAGTCTCAAAGATCAAGGAATTTCAAGCCAATTAAAACCTAAAAATCTACTCATTTTTTATGGTGGAAATTGGTAAATCGTCATTTACCTACCTTCAAATATTTTGCAATTGGATTACGGCATCCCTCTTCTCAATTGTAGAATATTGTGTTGGATCCTAGCCTTAATATTTCATATTGGGTGTAATATTAAGGATTCTCATCTAATCTAAACTTTGTTCTTCTTCTTTTCAGATGTCTACCCCAAACAATGCTTCCACACTAATTCCTTCATACACTTTCTCCCCAATGAACCTATGTGGGAGGGTTATTTTTGATGGCTCGAATTCCAATGTTTGGATTCGGAACATCAGAATGGTTATTCGTTATGAGGACAAAGAAATTTCCTTGATAAAGAGCTAAAGGAAATTGATGTCACCACAACTACTCCTGAACAAATCGCTGAACATACAACTCATGAGAGGGATGCGACAAAGGTGTCGTGTCTTATTATTCCAACCATGATTGTTGAGTTGCAGAAGTCCTATGAGGACTACTATCCCTATGAAATGTATCATAATTTGATGGAAATATACCATCAAAGTGCTCGGCGGTAAAGGTATGACATCATTGCCTCCATGATCACAAACAAAGTGAAGGATTGTGAACCCATCACGACCCACTTGTAGAAGATGCAAAGATATGTGGACCACTTGCTAAAATTAAATGTCAATTTTGATGAAGATTTGGCCATATATATAATTCAACACTTTTTACCTTCTTGTTATGATCATTTTCGTATGACCTATCATATGAACAAGGATGAGGTCACTCTTAGCAAGCTTCAAGGACTTTTAAGGACTGCAGAAAGCAACCTTAAAGGAAAATCGGTTGTGTCTAATCCTACTACTACTTCTTCCCCTGTTCTGGCAATAGGACATGGAAAGGGAAAGAAGAGGAAGACTCCCTCCAAGAGCCGCAGGGGAAAGTCCCTTGATGGATCCACTTCTAGTGGGACCGAAGTTGGTTCCGTTAATCCTTCTTCCAATCCAAAGGATACTGATTGCTTCCATTGTCATGAAAAAGGGCACTGGAAACGAAGCTACCCCAAGTACTTGTAGGACATAAAGGATGGGAAGATCAAACCCTTCTTTGTAGGTATTTACACTATTCAATCTAATAACTCATAACATGCTAATTCTTGGGTCCTTGATACAGGTAGTGGATTTCACATTTGTTCTGATTTGCAGGGACTAAGAAGAAGTAGGGATGTGGAGCACGGGAAGATAAACTTAATAATGGTAAATAGGAAAATGTTGCATGTAACCAAGATTGGAGTTTATTCGTTATTCTTTAGAAATGGTTTAAATTTAGATTTGAATAATTGTTGTTACTCGGCTGATATGGCGAGAAATAATATTTCTTTTCACAGTTTGTACAAACAAGGTTTTACCTTTTCGTTTAATAATGAAGTTGGTGCAATTTTGTTGGGTTTTGAGCATTCTAACACTCCTAAGTGTAAATGCAACCCTAAATACCTTGGATCTATGTTTTCTCTATTATACATGCAAGTATGAACTTTCCAAGGTATTCATCCTAACTAGCATAATAACATTGATTCATATGAATATATCAAGTTAGAATTACCTACCTCATTGATGTAGAATGGTTCACACAACACGAAATACACTTGGAATAGATTAGAGAGAAATACACACTTCATGAAAATCGGCTAGCCCTTTCACATATTCTCTAGTGCCGATTTTGTCAACAATAAGATGCTTATATAGTTAGTGACAATTAGGGTGAACCCTAATTGTCATGGCTTTCCATTTCCTTGGATCCATGGGTTCAAATATACCATGGAGCATCTTATGGGTTTTAGCCCAACTTGACAATCCATGAAGCATTAGCCCACTATACAAGTATGGATGATTTACACAATCAACCCATATATTTAATTAGTCTTCTTTTGATCACTTAATTAATTCTAGATTAATTCTTGATCAATACTAATTAAATAATCTTATTAATATATTAGAACTTATAATATATTAACCAACCTTAAGTGTTATTTCTCTCATTATAGTCTATCCAAATGCATGATGCCATGCAACCCAAATGGACCATGCCGGGTCGGGTCAAGTCTTACCAATTATAGTTATGGACTTAGACATTAATCCAACAAATTTATGCTTATTATAATGGTGTATTTTATTTTGAAGCATTACCTTGCAATGGTTTATATGAAACTGTGAATGTTCTAGAAAACTTAGGAAATAATGTGTTGAACATTGATTCGTCCAATATTTTGGACAAGGCATGCTTGTGGCATTGTCATCTTGGACATGTCAACAAGAAGCGTATAGCCCAACTCCAAAAGGATGGAGGTTTAGAGTCATTCGAATTAATGTCGGATGACACTTGCGAATCTTGTTTACTTGGAAAGATGACCAAGTCACCCTTCACTGGTACTTGTGAAAGGGGTGAAGGTTTGTTGGACCTCATACACACCGATGTGTGTGGACCATTCAATACAATCACAAGGGATGCTAACCGCTTCTATATGACTTTTACTGATGATTATAGTAGGTATGGCTATATCTACTTAATCAAGCATAAGTAAGAAACTTTTGAAAGCTTCAAAGAGTTTAAGCAAGAAGTGGAGAATCAATTGGGCAGGAAGATAAAGATGCTACGATCCGAACACGGAGGAGAGTATCTTAGTATCGAGTTCCTTGACTATCTTAAGGAATGTGGAATTTCTTCACAATTGACGCCACCTAGGACACCATAACTTAATGGTGTGGCTGAGAGGTGCAATAGGACCTTGCTAGACATGGTTCGTTCCATGATTAGTCGAGCTTCGTTACCAATCTCATTTTGGGGTATGCCTTAGAGACTGCCGCCCATATCCTTAATCTAGTCCCTACCAAAAAGGTTTCCAAAACACCTCACGAGATGTGGACTAGGACGGTTCCCACACTAGACCACATCAAAGTTTGTGGTTGTGAAGCTTTTGTGAGAAAGGAAACTCACGACAAGATCGAACCTCAGAGTGAGTGATGTATTTTCATTGGCTGCCCGCAGAAGTCCTTTATATGTCTTCGTTGAGAGGAGAGGAGTCTTTCAAGAGAGAGAGAGAAATCATATACCAAGAGGACAGTCGGAGGAAAATTAACCTTGAAGAGCTTCAAGAGTTAAGTGATGAAGGAACCTCAAACACTAGCACTCAACACGAGGAGGAACTCCGGTTGAACCAACTGACAAGGGCATAGCTCCGAGGCGTTCCAGTAGAGTTAGTGTTCCACCTATGTTATATGGTTTTCATAGAACAGATGAAGGTGATACATTTATCAGTGATAGCACACTGATAAATTTGGATGAAGCTAAAAGCTACATGGAAGCCATGGCAGGCCCCGAGTCTGCTAAATGGAAAGAGGCTATGGACAGCGAGATTCAGTCCATGTATGACAATCAAGTTTGGAAATTGGTTGATAATGTACCGGGCCGTAAGACAGTTTGGTGCAAATGGATCTTCAAGAAGAACACTGACATTGATGAGAATGTACACACATATAAGGCATGACTGGTTGCGAAGGGCTTTACTTACACTCCGGGAGTTGACTATGATGATACCTTCTCACCAGTAGCGAACATTAAATCTATATAGGTTATGCTAGCCATAGTTGTATTTCATGATTATGAAATATTGCAAATGGATGTCAAAACCGTTTTCCTTAATGGAAAGTTGGCTGAGGATGTTTACATGAGTCAGCCACAGGGTTTTGTCAGTGCGGAGTACCCTAATAGAGTGTGCAAGATTGAGAAATCCATGTATGAATTCAGACAAGCATCTCACAGATGGAATCTTTTTTTCGATGAGAAAGTTAAAGACTTCGGATTTTCGAGAAACGGGGATGAGTCATGTGTATATGTCAAAGCTACTGGGCGTATAGTTAGCTTTCTGGTGTTGTATGTTGATGACATACTACTCATAGGAAATGACATCCCAACCTTGCAGGAGGTAAAGTCCTGGCATTGGAAGTGTTTCGCTACGAAGGACCTCAGAGAAGCTGCCTATATTCTAGGGATAAGGATATTGAGAAACAGAAGTAAAAGACTAATAGGACTTAGTCAAAGTACCTACTTGGATAAGGTGCTGAAACGTTTCAGCATGGAGAACTCCAAGAAAGGTGACTTACCTACCAAAGGCAATACCAAACTGAGTAAGACTCATAGTCTGAGTATAAAGGCTGAGATAGCAGAAATGAGTCATATACCATATGCTTCTGCAATTGGTTCTATCATGTATGCTATGACTTGTACTTGCTCTGATGTGGCCTTTGCTTTGATTATGGTCACTAGATATCAAGGGAACCCTAGTAAAGCTCATTGGACTACGGTTAAGAATATTCTTAAGTATCTGCAGAGGATTAAGGACATGGAAAAGTTCCAAGTAGGAGGCTGTAGCTGATTCAACGTGTGAATCAAAGTACATATCAACAAGCGAAGCAGCGAAGGAGGCGAACTGGTTGAAAAACTTCACCGGATACCTTGGAGTTATTCCATCCACAAAGTAGCTTGTGGAAAATTTCTGCGATAATGAAAGGGCAGTTGCCTTAAGCAAGGAACCGAGAGATCATGGAAGATCCAAACATATCAATAGAAAGTACCACTTCAAAAGACATCAAGTAGAAGAAGGGAACCTCGTGGTGAAGAGGATATCTTCAGAGGACAACCTAACATATCCCCTTACAAGGGGACTGACTAGGGTTAAGCACTTGAAACATGCGAGGGGCATTGGGCTAAAGGACAATATTAGTTTTAGTGATTAGATAAACCGGAACTTGTAATAGCTAAATTGTGATTGACATTTGATGATGAAATAAAGGAGTTTTATTTATAAGTAAAGTTACTGTCTTGTGTCTATTATTTAATATTGTTTCACTTTGCATGTTTTGACTTCCAAAATAAATAAGATTTATTCAAACTATCCACAGTCATTCATACTTTGGAAGTAGGTATGAAAGAAGGCTGCCATGAGTTGGTGTGTAGGATTGTGTAAGGAGTTATGCATTGCAATACGTTTGCTGCACCATTCATGAGTACTTCTGAAATATGATTTGAGTAGTGGATCAACCCGTGCTCACTTGAATCACTTCATGGAATTTATCACGAGTGATTATGAGACGATAATATCATATATATATATATATATATATATATATATATATATATATATATGTCTTCAAACCTAGATATAGGAGTTGTTGACTATGAGTTAGTCATGCATTGATGGCATGAAAACGCATCAGTAACTTGATGTTATAAAACGTCTCGTTGTGCATGATTTAATGAGTAGTTAGTACAAGAATATATGTCGAAGTTTATCTATTCCTTTTATCTGAAGAGGATTAAAAGGGATATCTTGGGCCCATCGATGATTTTGTTTTAACATATGTGTCGGGCCCGGTCAGAACTAAATCGATGTGTTCAGTTATGTTCTATGTCAGACAAATCCAAAATCGGGAAACAAACTGTTGGACAATAAGTATGACATTGTTCCATGTATTTGTCTAACTGATATCTTGGAACAGAGGAGTATATGATCCCTTGTCTAAAGGATACGTCACTAACTGGGGAGTTGGCAGCGGCTTTTGGAAGCTTACGATTGCTAAGTCAGATCCTGAAGTCACATAGGCAGCTATTGTTATTAGACTTATCCAAGTGGGAGACTGTTGGATTTGGTGTCTAAGCCCATAACTATAATTGGTATGTACTTGACCCGATAGTAGCATGGTCCTTTTGGGTTGCTTTCACCAGTGCAATTTGATAGGATGGTTTTATGAGAATAAGGTTTATTAATATATTATAAGTATAATATATTAATATGTTTATTTAATTTATATTGTCCAAGAATTAATTTGGAATTAATTTTGTGGTCAAAAGAGACTAATTAAATACGGAGGGATTGATTATGTAAATCAATGATACTTATAGTTTGTGCTAAATGATCCATGATTATGTAAGTGGGCTAAACCAATCATATAACCCATGGATAGTCTATGCAGGTTAAACCCATGGATCATAGGAATGTTGAAAGTTATGGATCATTAGGGTTTACAAAGTGTAACCCTAGCACTTGCCACAACTATAAATAGACCCTTCCATGCACCAATATCTGTTGCACCAACCATGGAGACAAGTAACTTATTCTCTTAGAACCTCATCTTGCATATTGGTGTTTGTGAACCATTAGAGGCATCACACTTGAGGTGCTAAAGCTTTCAACGGTCAAGAACTCTACCCTACAGAAGAGGTATGTATCCTAACTATGTTTTGATTATATATAGCATCAATTGTATGCTAGCTAGGGTGAATGCTTTGGAAAAAGAAAATGCATGTATAAGTAGAGAAAACATAGATCCAAATCATTTAGGGTTGCATGTGCGATAGTGCTCAAAACCCAAATGTCCCCTCGTGCAACCTGCCGCACTTGCCACAGCGGCCTCGGCCCCGCTAGCCCTTCCCATCGTATCAAATACCTTGGGGCTCTTTACCGAACCCTCAACGCTGGACACAAAATCTGGCTTCCTCTTATACTCCATCTTCAAATCATTCTCCCTCTCTCTAGCACTCACTATGATGTCTTCCAACGTCTTACAGCTGGATCGGCTAACAAACTGCCTAATATCACTCCTCAGCATCTCATGGTACCAAGCTTTCTTCATCTCCTCTTCTTCCACATACTGTAAAACCTGAAGTGCCCTGTCCTTGAACAAAGCAGTGATCTCAGCCATTGTCTCAGTAGTCTGGCGGAGATCCTGGAACTCTCGCACCAGATGTTGCACCTTAATCACCGATGCAAACGCAGCTCGGAACCTGGTCAAGATATCCATCTTGGTCATCGAATCAATATCATCATATCCTCTAGCATGCCCTACCTCCTCCCACTAATCGCATGCCTTATCTTTCAAGAGGCAGGAAGCTAGTCTGACCTTGTCCCCCTCGGGTAATCGACTGGTATGAATGACGTTAGCAACATTTGTTAACCACCTGCTGCTCGCAATGGGGTCCCTCGCCCCCATGATAATCTGACACTCCACATGCCCGAAACTCCCTGAAAATTAGAGAACGCATCCAGACCAAAGCCACAATCTTAGTGCGATAGGCACTCAATTGCTCATCAAGAATCTCCAGAATACCTTCCTTGACTATGGCAAAGATCACAGGATTTTTCTCAAGGATACTGTGTGTAATATCGTATAAGATGAACTCCTTCGTCTTGTCATCAAGCTGCCCGACTCCAGACCCTGAGCCTAAACCCTCCCCAGCATCGAAACTGCCCACTGGCCTGCCTCACAATACCAACGTAATGAAAATAGACTACATAAACCATCAAAATACATATAAAATTACACATCGGGGGAAAGTACAACTCCACAAGCTCCCTAGCTTCATCACAACCCTCCTTGGATCGAGTACGAATCCTATGCTTCCAGTAGTACGGGCCCATACTACCTTCCACATCTATCCGTACTTTCCTCAAGGAGTGACTTAACTCAACCAAGTTACTTTACATCTAACAATTCCCTCACAAATAAGGCTCCCAGCACTAAATCTCATCCCCATAAGCTGTAGAATAAACTCCCGCTAACTTCCTCTAACTAGCCCATGAATACAATTACATATTACAAAAACTAGATAATTCTTTGAATGAGAGGTCTCACACTACAACAGTTGGACTCAAACAAAACTTGCGCAATAGAGCTAAAACCTGACCCTCTAAAATTATTTATTTCCTATAATATGTGACTGATCATATTCATTTATTAGTTAGTTGAAGCTAGTTAGAACTCCTAAAAGCACAAAGCAAGCAGCATTCGAGCATCAAGTAATCAGAACCAAGCATAACCTAATCAGGCCATCCTATTACCGACTGATCAGTACTAGCATACAAGTCTATAAGCTCATTTAGTAGACATACAAGGGCATCTCTCCTAGATCCTTAGCCCTAATCTAGCATGCGATTCACAGATTCACAATTCAAAACATATCATAAACATGTATGGGTATTTTAGGAAAACATACTTGAGTTCGACTGATTGCATGTACCAGACCCTTTCTTATTTTAGAAAACATTTTCTTAAAATATGTCTTTTTTAAATTTACCAAATCATCAGTTTGATTTCAGGCACACCTGTGAGTGTGCCTGAATCCTCATACCAACGCCCTGATAGCAAGTTGAAACGACCGAAAATTATAACCAAAAAATTTCATTTTTGATTTAAGTCAAAATAGTATTCCACAACATTATTCATACATCCCAAACAAATAAATATGTCAACATCATGAAAATCAGAGTATGTCCCATAAACAGAATCCATATGGTGTGTGCGATGCAGTCAACCCGAGCTCTTCCCCTTGGAACCGGAAGTACCAAAAACATAAACTAAGATCCATAAGCACAAAGCTTAGTAAGTTCCCCAAGATACCACATACCAAATATATCACATAACAGGCCCCACCGAAAGAGATATGGGCCCCACCCACACTCGCATAACAGGCCTCGCCCAATGAGATATGGGGTCCGCCCACACTCGAAATATGGGCCCCGCCCAATGAACATACATATACAACAACATACAAGTATCATACAGACAAAAAATATATCAACATAATTAATCAAGGTCCGGACTTGGTCCCTTAGACCCTCTAAACCCGGTAAGGAAACTCACCTCAAAAAGCTGAATGAAACGAATGATCCCTGGCTATTGATCTTACAGCTCACAGAGCTATCAATTGCCACATAAAAAGTAATTAACATGTGGGATCTACATTATAACCAATAAACTCTACTTGGGTTAAAACGACCATTTTACCCCTACCCTAGCTTGGCCCAAGAACGGAGCCCATAGCCACTATTCAATGGGCCCAAAAGTTAAACAATCCATCAAGGCCCAAAATATGGCCCAATTTTCAATTAGTCCCAACTCCTTCACATGGGCCTTAGCCCAAGACCCAACAACATACTTGGCCCAAAAACTTCCAAAATCAGATGGCCTAAATGTGTCTACTGGTTTTGATACTAAGGTTCAAATTCAAAAAATAAATGGTTAGTTTTTTTTCATATATACATACTTAAATTCGTACATGCATATTGATATACATATGCATTCTTATATTCATATTCGTATTCGTATGCATACTTGTATGCGTATGCATATTTAAATTCTTATTCATATTCATATTAATATTTATATTCGTATGTATATTTCTATTGATATGCATATGCATACTTATATTCATGTTCATATTCGTATGTATACTTGTATGCATATGCATATACATATCTATATGTATGCTTATGCATATTCATATATGTATATGCATACACATATATGTTATGCATATTAGTACATATACATATATGCATATTCATACTTATATTCATTTCAATTTGCATAAGTTAATACATAATAATAATATGCATATTCTCATACTATAAATATGCATCTACATAAGTATAAGATACATATACATATGCATATTCATACTTATATTCATTTCCATTTACATAAGTTTATACATATTAATATGCATACTTTCATATTATAAATATGCATATGTATAAGTATAACATTATCTAATACTTTAAATTTTTTTATTACATATTTGACTTCTGCACATCAAGTTAAAATTAAAAAGAGAAGAAGAAATATGAATTTTGATAAAGTTGTTTCCAGAAAACCCATCAGAAAATCTAAACCTCAGAATTTATTAACGTGGATGTCTCCAAATTCATTGTTTAATTGTATAAAATTATTAAATTATTATTAGAGAAACTCTTTAAAAGAGATAGGATTTGAATCATTACTTGACATAAAAGTAAATAGGATTCCATCCCAACCTACATTTTTCTTATTTAACAACTATAACCACAAAAAAGTAAATTAATTACAAAAATGGTAGTATTGATATAACTTATTCGTTTCTTTATGATATACTTGGAGTTCCAATTGGAGGAATATATATATATATATATATATATATATATATATATATATATATATATATATTGTTAGCAATAAATCCGAGATGACGAATGTGGAATATCAAGAACAATCAAGAATCAATCACCAACATATGAAAGTAATCTAATAAAGGTTTTTCTTGTATTGATTTATGAGATGAACGTACAGAGAAAACCCTAATCTGGTCAAAAGCTTATACCAAAAGTAAACCTAATGATTATTTATAGGGAACAATAAATATATGCCATAAATATAAAATCTATGCCTAATATAAAATCAATGTCTTAGAAGAGCTCGATTAAGAACTTCTACTGTAAAGACAACATAGGGAATCGTAAAATGATTAACCCTAAAAAGTCTTCCTTAAATAACATAATATGCCAAATCAGTTTCAATATCTCAAATACTCAACAATCTCCCCCTAGATGTTGAAACTGATGAAGATCACGATTTCTGATCTTCTTGGCATTTCTCCCCTAAATTGTGATACTCATCTGCACATGGGGTCTTCAAAGAGAGAGAAATAAAAAAATCTTCCAAATAAGAACTCCCCCTTGAATAATCATCACTCCCCCTTAATCTTCAACAAATACCATGGAGAGAATGCGGAAAGTTAAGAAGAATCACCAACAATCTTAAAACCCATCAGATTTGATGAAATAAATCCCTTTAGAATAAACCCACTCTTCAAAAATTAAAAACGGAAAAATAATCTAAAAATTTTGAAAACAATTTCGGATATGGGATGAAATATGTGGACTTCTGAAAGTCAGGGGACAGAAATTGAAAATATAACCCATCTTCTTTGCTAAAATAATAACGTCTTCCAAGAGGGTGGAACTTTAAAGCTTGATAACTGTTAGGGACTAGATTTGTAAATTGTATTGTCTTCTTCAATTAAACGCCGATGATAACAGTCCATTGACTTTTCAAAGTCAAAATTAAGGAACGATCGTATTCAATCCAAACAACAACACCAAATAAAGTTCCGATCGACAGTATAACATCGTTCCGATTTCAATTGGGCTACTAATTACGGGTTCCAAAAGATTGATTCCAACGGTTTTGATGCTGAAAGCGATTACAAGATAGCTTTAAGATCCGATTTTGATTTTTTTTTTTGAAATCCAAAATTATACGAACCTTATTTTATAGATGAACTCCCGATTCTCGTTTCTGATAGGGATAATTTCGATTTTGTTCAACTGTGACAGCCATTACTAAATCGTTTGTTCCTGAATCGAACAAATAAACTTCCATTTACGAGTCAACAGTTCACTCTGAATTTAGCAATTACAGTGCCGATTCCAATTTCAGTGTCGTTTTGGAGTCTTGAGGCGAGTGACGAACTCTCTCATCTGTGACTTTCGCGTCTGTGATCTTTTCGATTTGATTTGCAACTATAAACCATCAAGTCATGACCACGAATCTGTAGATGTAGATGAGGAAGCGAACATAATCCACTACGTTCGTTTCTAAATCTAGTCAATTGATGATGAACGGAAAGCGAATCACAGGTTCGCTTCAATTTCATACCCAAAGCGAAATCAACCGAAAGTTCGCCTATGAACAGTAGATTCGGGTTCGGTTGTTAATCTGAGTTTCGCTTCTTAACTTGATTTCGGTTCTTATTTGTGAGGCTCGCTTCAAATACATACCCAAAGGTAGGGGTGTAAACGAGCTGAGCCGAGCCCGAGTCTGACCAAGCTCGAGCTCGGCTCGTTTAATTTTGAGGAAGCTCGAGCTCGATTCGAGCCTTAAAATGAAGCTCGAGCTCGGCTCGTGAACAATTTAGTGGGCTCGCGAGCCTAATCGAGCCTAAACGAGCCCCTATATATATATATATATATATATATATATATATATATATATATATATATATACACACACACACACACACACACAAACATATATATATATATATATATATATGTATATATATATAGGCTCGTTTAAGCTTGCGAGCTCATTAATTGAAGCTCGGCTCGAGCTCGTTTAATAAACGAGCCTCATATTTAGGCTCGATCTCGGCTCAAGCTCGTTTAATTTGATCTCGAGTCGAGCTTTTAATGAGTCGATCATGAGTAGCTCACGAGTAGCTCGGCTCACTTACACCCCTACGCAAAGCAAAATAGACCGAATCGGTCTATTTCGGTTCCAAAATTTTTTGGAAGGCACTTCTTCACTTTCGCTTCTTGTTTGACAATTCCGTTGAAAAGAACGAGACTTTCGCTTCTTGACATGAGTTCGTTTCTTGATGATGAGTTCGCCTTTGGTTGTTCTTGATCATTAACGTGCGAATGTGATTGTGATTTTTGCTTTTGTATGTTCGGTTCGTTTCTTCATTCTGAGTTTTTCATCGTCGATTTATAGGAACCAATTTAAGCAATTGATCAAAGTTCCACTAAGACCCCTTTTCATTTTAATGAAGTGAAATTTTGTATCCAAAGCCCTTAATAGCGAAACTAACCCCTATATTTCCATAACTTCGAATATGGCCCTTCTGTTGCAATAGACTGACAGTTTGTACCCTTTTTGCTGAAATGTGTCAGGTGGCAGCCTACTTTTATCAGAAAATGTCACTTTTCACTCACTTTTTCCCCTTTTTCAGCCTTTTTGTCAATTCCAACACTTAAAAAATCAATAAATTTGATTTTTCAACGAGATTTCATATCTTTGAATCATATCCACTATATCCCCATTTACGTTTTTTTTAATAAATGACAAAACTTTTATGGGACTTTTGGTACCCATTTAAGATTCGACATAGAAGTTGGTTTCTTGCATATCCATTTATTTGAAGAATATTTATCATCCTCTGAAAATAATACCCGCTTCTTCGTTGGAATTTTTTTTTCCATAAATTTCATTAAACCAACCAAATTCTCTTTTCTTTTCCTTCCAATTTCTAACATTTTTAACAGAAGAAAAATGAGAATCAGAGATTCTTTGAACATGCTTGAGTTCAACTTTCTCAACTTTTTCACAAGCATTAAGTACTTGTACCTTGGGCATCCAAACGTTCTTCATTTTACTCTTGTTCTTTCTCTTCTTCTTCCTTTTCTTATTTCTAGGCTTTAGAAACAAATTTCGAATCTGAACATCTTTTTCTTCTTTCTGAATCTAAACATTAGAAGACTATGACACACAAACTTTAGGATTTTGATAAATACGAACATCTTGAATTATTGGCTTTCTGTAGGGAACCAATCCTTCAAAGATATCATCAGAACACAATAAATCATTTGTTGTTGTTCCAATAGAACAAAATGTCTTTACTTTCATGACTTCCAAAGATTTACTTTGAGATTCATATTCAGAACAACTAGATTCGGATTGTGAAGCTTCTGAAAAACTTGAAACACTTGACTCCCCCTCAACAAGAACATTTGGAGTCCCTTTTTCTTCAGAAACTTGAAGTATAACATGAACTTCTTCGTTTTCTTTTTCAGCCCTTTTTATCTTCAATATTTATTTATGTTCCTAATTTAAATGTTCATATATAATACAAAATTGTTCTACTATTCTTTCATTATCTCTTAACGCATGGTGATTAACAGATGAGTATCTAGATATTTTCTTATCAACAAGAAGATTATACAACTCAGGAATATCATTAAACATAGATCGACCACTGATTTGAAACATGGTCACTTTGTTAACACCATAGATTGGTGTAGTAACCTTTAATCCAAGTTCTAAAATGGAGTCAAACAATAAATTCGTTTTATCCATTAGATCTTTAACAAATGTCAGAACTTGTAGAGAGAGAAAGTAGATCTGATAAAGGTTCTAGAAAGAGAAAAACGGATCTGAAAGGGTTTTTAGTGAAAGAAAACAGATCTGAAATGATTTTTAGAGAGACAAACTAGATCTGAACACAGAAATTCAAATAAACAAGTGATTTTCTTCTAATTCTCTTCCAGAACACAAATTAAGAACAAATCATATGATAGAATGGGTAGAAGATAACAGATCTGAACAAGATTTGGCAATAAAACAAAGTAGTAGACTTTTTCTTTACAGAAAACTTACAAAACTTGAAGAACAATGTGAGATTCAAGATAAAATTTCGCCATAAACAAGATCGATTCTTGCAAAAATCGCTGAGATCTACAAGAACCTGCTCTGATACCATTTGTTAGGAATAACTCGGAGATGAAGAATGCAGACTATCAAGAACAATCAAGAATGAATCACCAACATATGCAAGTAATCTGATAAAGGTTTTTCTTGTATTGATTTATGAGATGAACGTACAGAGAAAACCCTAATCTGGTCAAAAGCTTATACCAAAAGTAAACCTAATAATTATTTATATGGAACAATAAATATATGCCATAATATAAAATCTATGCCTAATATAAAATCAATGCCTTAGAAGAGCTCTATTAAGGACTTCTACTATAAAGACATCGTAGGGAATCATGAAATGATTAACCCTAAAAAGGCTTCCCTAAATAAACCAAGTATGTCAAATCAGTTTCAATATCTCAAATACTCAACATATATATATATATATATATATATATATATATATATATATATATATATATATATATATATTCATTACCAAATATATCCTCATCACCCCCAAATTGTTAAGTAATGGAAAAGATAATTTGGAGACAACATTAGTCCTACAAAAAATGTTAATCAAAAAAGAATGTAGGGGATTTAGGCTTCATTTTTAAAGTGAATTTTATAATTTTATTTGTGAACACAATATGTATGTGTTACAAAAGTGGTTATTACATGGTGAAGTTAATCAATCATTTGGTTCAAGATGTTGATTTCAAAAAACTTAACTGGTTTAAATATATTGTTGACTGTTTAAATGAGTCAAAAAAATTTGGAAAGGAATTGATAAGTTTTATATAGTTCTACTTATGTATTTGACTGTAAGATTCTATATTCCTTTACTTTTAATTAATTATATTTTTTTAGTATCATAATTTTACTCATGAATTGTTTTAAACTTTTATATATACACAACTTTAGAGATCCATCAAAAAAATTCAAATAGAAAGGGCAATTATTAAAATATGGACAACTGAAATTCTCAAAATAAGACAAAGAATGGAGATTTCAAATGGAGGATTTGGAAGATGCAAACTAGAGTTAGATAATTCAGTTGTATTTAAAGAAAATTTTCTTTTAAAGACATCTATTAATGAAAATGAAGTTCTAACTCTAAAAGAGGTGTTTTTATTATCAATATAATAAAATATATTGAATTGTGTTGAATTTTATATAACTTTTTATATTGAAATGCGGAAAACATTTCCAGATCTTGAAACAAAGATTGACATGCTAATGAAAAACAAGAACGAAGTTGATAAAAAGCTAACAATTCTAGATCTTGAATCAAAAATTCATTTTCAAACTGAATTTTATAATTTTGTTTGTTAACACAATTTGTATATGTTAGAAAATGGTTATTACATAGTAAAGTTTATCAATCATTTGGTTCAACATGTTGATTTTAAAAAACTTAACTGACGTAAATATATTGTTGTCTGTTTAAATGAGTTAAAGAAAAATTGGAAATGAATTGATAAGTTTTATGAAGGTCCACTTACGTATTTGACTATAAGAATCTATTTTACTTAACTTTTAATTAACTATTTTTTATTAAATATCTAAATTTTACTCATGACTTGCATTACAACTTTTATACGTATACAACTTTAGAGATCCATCAAAAGAAGTACAAAGGGAAATGCTAGTTTTTAAAATATGGAAAACCGAAATGTCGAAAATAAGATAAAGAATGGAGATTTCAAATTGGGGATTTGGAAGATGCAAATTAGAGTTAGATAATTCAGTTGTATTTAACGAAAATTTTCTTTCAAAGATATATATTAATGAAGTTCCAACTCTAAAAGATGTGCTTTTATTATCAATATAATAAAATATATTGAATTTTATATAACTTTTTAGATTCAAATGTGGAAAACATTTCCTGATCTTGAACCAAAGATTGAGATGCTAATGAAAAACAAGAATGAAGTTGATCAAAAGTTAAGAATTCTAGATGTTGAATCAAAAATTCATTTTCAAACTAAATTTTTAGAATTTTTTTTGTGAAAATAATATATATGTGTTACAAAAGTGGTTATTACATATTAAACTTAACTGATGTAAACATGTTGTTGTCTGTTTAAATGAGTCAAAGAGAATTTGGAAAGGAATTGATAAGTTTTATGAAGGTCTACTTACATATTTGATTATAAGAATTTATTTTAATTTACTTTTAATTCATTTTTTTTAATATCTAAATTTTAGTTATGGCTTGTATTAATATTTTTCTACGTACACAATTTTAGAGATTAATCAAAAGAAATATAAAGGGAAATGTTAGTTATTAAAATATGGACAATTAAAATGTTGATAAGAGGACAAAGAATGGAGATTTCAAATGGAGGATTTGGAAGATAGAAATCAGAGTTAGATAATTCAGTTGTATTAAAAAAAATATTCTTTCAAAGACATATGTAAATGAAGTTCTAACTCTAAAGGAGGTGTTTTTATTATCAATATAGTAAAATATATTGAATTGTAATAAATATAATGAATTTTATTTAACTTTTTTTTATTCAAATGCAGAAAAAAATTCCAGATCTTGAATCAAAGATTGACATGTTGATGAAAAACAAGAATGAAGTTGATCAAAAGCTAACAATTCTAGATCTTGAATCAAAAATTCATTTTCAAACTAAATTTATAATTTTGTTTGTGAACACAATTTGTATGTGTTACAAAAGTGGTTATTGGATAGTGAAATTAATCAATCATCTGGTTCAAGCTATTGATTTTGAAAAACTTAACTGGTATAAATATATTATTGATTGTTTAAATGAGTCAAAGAGAATTTGAAAAGGAATTAATAAGTTTTATGAAGGTCCACTTACATATTTGGCTATAAGAATCTATTTTACTTTACTTTTAATTAATTATTTTGTTATAAATATATAAATTTTACTCATGACTTGTATTATAAGTTTTGTACGTACACAACTTTAGAGATCCATCAAAAGAAGGGAAATGTCAGTGATTAAAATATAGACAACTAAAATGTTGAAAAGAAGACAAAAGAATGGAGATTTCAAATGGAGGATTTAGAGGATGCAAATTAGAGTTAGATAATTTAGTTGTATCTAAAAAAATTGTTCTTTCAAAGACATATAAGAAATTCTTTTTTTAGATACTGATAATTTTTGTTTTTTATAAGTATTATTTTGATTAATGTGGCAGGTCAAAGTTAAAAGATAAAAAGTTAGAATTTGTGTTTTCACTGAAATGGAACCTAAACATCCTTCAAACATGCTTTGGTATCAGATGCATTAAAGAAAAGACAGTAGATATAGAAGACATATATACTCTCAAATATGGGGGAATAAATAATAAAAAAGGGCAATTTAGTATTTTCAATATGTAGTTGATATTTCCTCTTACCATTTTCAACAATCCACATAAAATATAAACTTGTTTTGACATTTATACCCTAATTATGATTTTGATATCTTCATTTAAAATGAAGGATACAAAAGTCAAATCACCTCTTTTTTTAATTTAGATAAGGTAACAAGTATAAAGAAACATGATAAACCTATTCATCAAGCCCCACACCACCTTCCTAAGACTTTCATCCCTACACTTGGGTAGATAGTTGACAATTGTAAAAGCTAAAACCCCTTTCTTTTGTACCCAGTTGGAAGAAACTTCATTCCGTCATCTTACCTTTATCCTTTTTTTATGCTAAAATAAAGGAAACCTAAATAATGCCACATTTCGTATTTTTAAGAACAATAATGTCACATGTCATGTTCTATTGATTTTATTATTATTTTTTTTATTTCACTGGATATAAATCCCATATTTTAAGGATATTAAACTTTTAATATTCAATTAAAGAATGCTAAATTGTAATAAAGTCTAGAAATTAATTTAAATTCAAAATGAAACCATAAATTCGGAATGTGATATATTATAAAATTTTAAAATGATTTTAGTTTCGTATTGAAGATACATCCTTATTTTATGCATAGAAACAAGAAAATTATAACATATTTTGAAAATCGATGTATTTTGGAACAAATTAATTTGATTTCGATGTTTTTTTTTTATTTTTTTATTAAAGAAAAATATTTTGAGAAAATAATAAATTACGACACCTAAAAACCTGATATTTGCATTAGCACTTCTATTTGGATTAAATTTAAATTCAAGTTCCGTTTTTAAGGTTGGTTTGCATGGTGTATGTCCCCAGCTCTAAACTCTTTTGTTTCTTCTTAATTTCACATTTTTATTTTGGTTTTCTATTTAATATTATAAATATAATTATAAATTGTGATTATCATGGTTTTTAGATAGATTAATGATGATTACTTTTAAGATAATAACTTTGTTAATTAATTATGATTATAAATCGTGATTATCAAGATTTTTTTGCATGGTTGTTTGTTTGATCATTTGATTATTAAGTTGGAAATTTAATCTTGAACTTTTTCTATACATGATTAGACCAATGAAATAAGCAATTGCTTTTTCAAATAGTTGTCCAATAGAGAATGAAGTACATGATACAACAAAACCAATACAAGGAAATCCTTTCAATTCGAAATGATCTTAACAGTGCACAAAAGAACCAATACAAGCAAGATTATCATCATGATCTTCAATTCCTTGACTTCTTTTTTAATACCTAACAACACATATTTTCTCGCTAAATTCACATTTGTGACCACAGGCCTCACATTCACATCATCCTCATCAAGCTAGTGTCCGTTCTTTCATCAAAGTTTTTTGTAATAGTTGAACACGTCTTTTTATTTTTACACTGGTTAATGTATTAATAAAATTATATAAGAACATGTATTTTCATCCACTTACAATAATTTAATTATCAAATCCCCAACCACATATGGTTCTCTAGTAATAAATTTATTCTTTTTCCTATTTAACTAGATCTTGTCTCACCACATTTTGTTCATATATCATCTACATACCCAGCATAAAGTTTTCTTTTTATGATCCTTAATATGCAAGATGTAGGATAGCTTCGGTGATCAGTTATATATATATATATATATATATATATATATATATATATATATATATATATATACACATACATATGCACGCACACACACACAAAATATATCAAAATCTCTCTCGTGCTTCAAGATCTAGAGTGCGTTTTATCATATGGCCTATAAAGTTTCCTATGAAGATCGAAGACCCATGAAAGAGATACATATACGTAGATCAACACAATAAACATTCAGATAGACTCATTAAAGGGATACATATGTGAAACAACCACTATGACTAGATGTGGTGTCGGAATTGGTCTCACGTACCAATTTGTAAAGTTTGACGACACGATGACATCGTGTCGACTTTGGTGTTGTGGTTTCACATTTACGGGTCTATACAAACTAATGTTTGTTTTTGGTGTTGATTTTTGACATTTATCGCACCTCACTGAATTGTCTCTCACTACCAATACCCTCCATGCCTACAAGGAGTGGTGATAATGGTGGTGGTATATTATTATATTTTAATTTGATTAAGTTGAGATTCACTTACTCCATCCCAAAAGATTATGTTATTGTACACATGCATGGGCTAAACAATACTGGTCGTTTCAAATTTGTGTATGTAGATATATCATGTCGATGTAGTAATTTTAGTTTGATGATATAATGAAGATGTATTTTGTGTACCTTTTTTTTGTATGAAATGTAGGTTTATTTATTAGGATTTTGTTTTCTTAATGAGTATCATGACCATCTTTTGAGAAATATTTTGTCATATATAGTTTATTTAACTACTTAATTATGAATACCTACTATACTGATTTTTACACTTGTGAATAAAGATAAATAAAATTAAGAATGCATTGTGACATCCCCATATTTCTCGGCCAGAAAAGACCGATTTAATTTATGCTTTTTAAAATAAAATCAGAGAAATCTTTTTATAAGATATTTCGGAATTGGTCCCCAAACGATATATGATAAAAGTTTTATCAAAATCCTTCATTAAGAAGGTATATATTTTCCATATATATATCAAAACCTCGGGATGTCATGTTCCGATACAGATCAAAAGCATAAACAAGACATTATAAGCCTTTCAATAGTTATTTACAACTACTAGCCTATAATCCAAAAATCTCTCGTCATCCTCCGACTATGCTCGGGGTCCACTACCTGTAATCATAAAACTGAGTGGGTCAGGCTTGGGAGCCTGGTGAGCATATAGGGTTTTCAACCCACAATAATAATATACTTATTAAGTTCACCAATCAACAATAACCCTGATTACCCATTCCCGTTGTCCTCACTTTACGTCCCTAAACACCTATCACAAGAGACCTAGCCTAAGGATTATCATCGGGATGGACACTACTGCTAAGGGGTTTCCTCAGCCATACATGTCCTTAAGGCAATCATGAGGGGGATGAAGTACGCCAATGAAAATTTAATTCATCAACACCTACAAGTTGCGAACCTGCTAGTGTTCCACTGGACTATCTAGAAAGTCCGTGGTCGGCATCTATACTTCGCTAGATGGCTACAACAACAACACAACATCGACATCGAGGCCTCTCACCATTTTAACACACATCAACTATTTCATCTACCCATGTTCTACCCAACATATTTTGTAGATAAAAAGCATATACAGTTTAAAACTTGTATAAAACATCAATTCAACAGTCACCTCGAATAAACAATTAGCATATTTACACATAACACGTATTTCAAGGTAAATACTTCATATCTATGTGTAAATTGAAAGTAACTACACACTCACTTATTTTGGTGAAAATCGGGCAGCAATTCGTTTCCTAAAACGATCGTTTCTAATAAAACCGGGAGTTTTATTGAGAAACCGGGCTCTGCAAAAGTCGGGCTTCGAAACCGAAAAGATAAATTTTTCGGGCTTCTCGGGCACTTCGTGGGGTATTCCGGGCTTTACAATTGATACCGGGGCTTTGCGGGATGTTAAGATGAAGAAAATATGG
Organism: Lactuca serriola; assembly: GCF_051521515.1. Classification (NCBI taxonomy): domain Eukaryota; kingdom Viridiplantae; phylum Streptophyta; class Magnoliopsida; order Asterales; family Asteraceae; genus Lactuca; species Lactuca serriola. The sequence continues at coordinate 221,586,734 of NC_136415.1, read as the reverse complement.
AGAGAGGGGCTAAAAATGGCTAAATTCCAAAAGTAACCGGAAACCCTCGCAGGTACCCTTCTATTTATAGGGTCCGAAGTTTGATCCAAAGGCTGAGAAGTTTCCTGATCCGACGGCTAAGAGGCTTCGCAGGGGGGGGGGGGGTCTCGCACATGGCTCGCATGGCTCGCACATGGCTCGCACATGCGAGGGCTCGCTGTCGGCTTCTAAGTGGACCGTGGCTTGCTGGCGCACCTGCGAGGCTCGGAGCTAGGCTATGCGAGGCTCGGACACACGCGGCAGCTGGGCGAAGCTTCGGCTGGGGAGCTGGCTGCTTCGGATTGGGCCTCCTCCTCGGTCGAATCAGAAGAGGACACGTGGCTCGCATGACTCAGCAGCCTAATGACTCAGCAGCCAGGTGACTCAGCAGGACACGTGTCACTTTCTAAGCGAGGGTGACGTGGCAATTGTGACTATGCGAAATTTCTCGGTTTTCGTGCCAAAACTTCTAAAATCCATAACTTTCGCATACGAGCTCCGTTTTTGACGTTCTTTATATGCACGCGTAGCTAAAATTACGATCTACAACTTTCGTTTAGACTTCGTCGGCTAATTTTGACTTTAATTTTTATATTATTATTTTTAACAGACCGGGATAGGAAATCCGTTAAAAATTCATAACTTCTTCATCCGACGTCCGTTTTCGTCAGACTTTTTACCGTTGTGCTCCTAATGACGAGACCTTCAATTCTCGTTTAGGTTGTGTCGGCTAAAAATCGCTCGATCTAAAATTCGAGTTTTTAGCTGTCTACTGCTACGCTGAAACTTCGAAAAATCATAACTTCCTCATACGAAGTCAGATTTGGGCGTTCTTTTTATCGAACTTCTCGGTTTAACGAATACTACAACTTTCGTTTAGATTACTAAGGCTAAAAAGTAGTTTATCAAAAACTCACTTTTTACGACATTCAGCACCGTGCCGGTTTTGTCGCAAAACTTCGACAGGTCATAACTTCTTCGTTATAACTCGGATTTTGGTATTCTTTATATCCCCGAAATCCTTGTTTCGACCACTACAACTTTATGTAAAGATATCGGGCTTATCTCACACTTTAATTTTGACGCTTATTTTTATTCTTAATTAATTAAGCCCTAATACTTAAGCATAAAACACATAATTCACATAATATTCACATAACTCCTTTTCATTTCTTCAAAATGAGTTACAATGGTTAACCTAGACTATCAACTCAATATAAATTCCTAGGCTAGAAACACGAGTGTTACATGCATCTTCTTGTCCACTTACGACAAATTAATTATCAGTACTCAACTACTTCTGATAAACAATTAATAATTATAATGCATTCTTTGTTCCTATACACACATGATATATATATATATATATATATATATATATATATATATATATATATAAAATTCTCTCCTGTGCTTCAAGATCTAGAGTACGTTTTATCATATATATGGACTGTAAATTAAGTTTTCTATGAAGATCGAAGACCCATCAGAGGGATACATATATGAAGATCTACAACAAGTATTTAGATAGATCCACTAAAGGGATATAGATGTGAAACTACCACTACGACTAGATGCAGTGTCAGAATTGATCTTGTGTACCAATTTGTAAAGTTTTATGAAGTAACAACATTGTGTCGATTTTGGTGTGGTAGTTGAGTATGGATCTTTATGAACAATTTCTTGTTTTTTTAATGTTATGATTTTTACATCTATAGGCCCTCAGCAAGCCATGATCTATAATAACATGCATAGGACTATGGGATCTTTTAATTTGATTAAACTGTGATTCACTTACCCCATCCAAAGCTATTATGTTCTTGTATATATGCATGGGGCTATTCAAAGTGGTGGTTTCAAATTTGTGTATGTAGATATATCATATGTTGTATGAAATATAATTTCATTTATCAGGATTTCGTTTTCATAGTGAATATCATGATCCTCTTCTTGAGATATATTTTGTCCATCAGTTATTGTTATATAGATTGGAAATATATTAAAGTTTTGCGTCTTAATGTTGGAAATAGAATTTGGGATTTCTTCTTTAAATATACTTATTAACTTATTGGCATTTAAAGTTTGGGTACTTCAGAAGTCATTTTCAAATGACTTTTTGTCAATGGGGAAAAGCGTAAGTTTCAAAGTCATAGATTTCTTGACGAAAATATTAATTATAATTAATAATATTTTAATTTCTTCCATATGCCAAAATAAAAGGGATTCAAGATTTCCCAAAACTTCAATTCCATCCATATATATACTTCTTTACAAGCTCATATCTTGGCTTCTTGGCCATTTAAACATAAAATTACCTTTATACCCCTTCAAGTTATTAACTTTTTAGCTTTTCCCACCATAAAAAGTGAGGAATACCTAGATTCTCCAAGAAGCCAATTATAATGAGTTTGGATACGACTCCCAAGCACAATTATCATCGACGATTTTCCAACAAAAGCTCTAAATTATCATCTACAGTCTTCCAACAAAGCTTCAATGTTGAATTCGAATTAGGTTTGTCATTTTCTAATCTCCTTCTAACCATGATAAATCTACAAAATATTGATTTAAGCTTGTAATTAATTCATCAGTTAGTAACCCAATAAAATCCAATTCATCTCATTTATGCATACAAATTACTTCGTTCATTCATATACTACATGTTATATTAATACACCTCATTCGTTATTCACTATATTAATTAATTGTTTGTTTTTGCAAATTGATTTATGCTAACATCATTAACTTCGATAAGTCATGGATGCATTTAGATAGAACCACACACCCATATGCGGATGGAGTTAATTCTTTTTTGAGTTATGTTGTTGACTGTGACAACCCGAAAAATTTATCGCGTACATCCTTCAATTCTTATCAATATTAGACTAATTTTTCTATATGATAGTACCATTTAGAGTCTAATGAGGCGTTCTAAATGTGATATAATCAAGGTATGAGTGTTGAAAAGGGTTAACTCGAAGTGTAGGAATCAAAACCGGGCCAAACACTCCAACACATGGAGTGTGCGGCGACACACTTGAGTGTACGGTCACACACCCTTGTTTGCGGCCTCACACCCTTTCCAACCGCAGACTCCACCTATATATACCACACTTAAATCATTTTTGAACACTTCCTTCACTTCTTCAAGCATAGAACACGAAATCCTCTCAAGTATCATCCATTCTCTTTGAAGATCTTCATAAAAGGTACCAAGAACACCAAGAACACCATGTTTCTGGCAGCACACACCATCTGGCAGCACACCTGGCCGCACACATGGCCACACACATATGCTGGCAGCACATTAGGCCGCACACCTGGCCGCACACACACATTAAGTGTGTATTTTGGCCATACACCTTCTTGTATAGCCTTATAAACCCTCATACAATCATATATGATTGTAACACTTCATTATAAGTGGTTGCTAGTCCCTAAGGTGGTCCCAATACATTAACTAGTCGTCCATTACACTAATTATATTCATATATGTTTAATATATGCTAAATAGGATTCGCGGGTGTAGTCAAGTCACCACTTGACACCTAGCATCAAATCCAACTTTGTCATCAGAACCACTCACTACAGGTGAGTTTATACCCCTTTAATTAACCTTTGAAATACTTTTAAATGTTTTAAATGCTTTTATGGGGGGGGGGATACAAGTTGAATACTTATAGTTATTACATAAATCACATGTGATTAATAACTATAAAACTAATGATTTTATCACTGTTTCAAACTGTTTATCAAACTGTTTTACTTCAAAATTGTCACACCCCCGAACCAGACGGCGGAAACGTCCGGGGGCTGTCGTGACTCAATTGAATACCATAACATTGAATATATATGAAACATAACAACATTCGTCACCGTGCATTAATATATTACAACCAGCAGTGTTTACATGTCATACATTGTTTAAACATTACATTCCCAAAAATTAAATTGTTTGATTCGTACATAAATAAACTGCAATCGTCACTGAATATGATTTCCCTTGATTCACTGGTTCCCTGATAATACAAGTATTTTGAAAAAACGTCAACATATGAAATGTTGGTGAGTTCATAAGTAGTGTTTGAAATCGAATGTTTGTATTGTTTGAAAAACCACCAGAAAATCCGATATTTTCTGAAAAGAAAAGCTTTTGAAAACGTTTGCGAAGATCCATAAGTATGCTTGTTTGTTTCTATACTTGTGTCAAAAAAAATGTTCATTGAAGATGTATGCAGTTCAAATCTGTATGTATTAAAAACCCTAGGAAAACCCGATGTTCCCCTAGTTCCTTTGAAATCCATTAAGTTGCGTTGAAACCATTACAAAGATAGAAGTGTCAGTCCCAGGCGACGTTGGAAGGTTCTCGAGCAGGATTATTTACTACAAACCCGCGTTACACAAACGCCCACTTTATAGTTATACTAACGATTCCCGTAGGCGTCGTCAGTACTAATCGCGTTATCCAATCGCCCGGACTGGGTGTAGTCCCACATCCGAAGAGAAAGAGGACACGAAGGCCTCGTTGACTCTATAAATCGGTTGGGGATAATATGCGTGCGAGGGGTCCCCGACCCGCCTCGTAAAATATGCAGACTTTTCTAGCAATACCAAGGACCCTTGGGGACCAGTGGTATACAAGCCATTGAAAGTCCCTCTACGTTGTGCCGAGTCGGTGAAACTCAACACTTCGTAGAAAATATGCGTCTTCGGGCCTTAAGATCAGGTCATTGGGCTAGCTAGGCCCAACAAGCAAGATTTTACACTTTTGGGGCCCGAAGATGGTGCGTAGACATCTGTGCACACTCGTATGTAAGCTAAGTTCCCAAACGTTATTTATATGAACCGTAGTGTTGTAGTGTTAGTAGTTGTAGAATTCTATTGGCTCGAGACCGAGCCAATTCGTTTAACAACGACTTTTGGTATTGTAATGTGTTGTATTTCGTTGATAGTCGCGATGCTATTATTTAATCAAATTGTGTATATTGAATTAGCCTTGAAGTATTTCTGTTTTCAGCCCCTCATTATTTGTAAAATTTACATTTTCAACCCTTTTATTAAATACTTCCCGGTTTGGTCCTTAAACTAATTTTCTTGACATTTTAACACCAAAAATTATTGAAATTAATATTTTTCAGCATATTTTTCATAGAAAACAGTTTAAGTCCCTGAAAATGCAGTTTTCTCGGTTTTAATCCCTTCTTTTCGCAACTTTGACAATTTTGGCCCAAATTGGAAAATTTTTGCAACTTTGGTCCTTTTTAAATTTAAAAAGCATTTTAAACCTTTGAAAAGGATTTGGAACACTTATAGTCCACTGTTTTACAGAAAATCACAGTTTTGGCCCTCCAAAACAGAAAAATTCGCATAATGGGCCTCATTGGGCCGAAATTTCCATTTTTAGCCCATTAAGCTTGAAATTCATGTTTTTAATCCTCTAATTGAGTATAATTCCAGAAATAGTTTTATGGAAACTGTTTTGGCACACTTCATCCATCAAAATCTGTGAAATGTCAATTTGGGCCCTTAATTTTGTGTTTTTCACATTTTTGGCCCAAAATTTGTGTTTTTAGCTTAAAGAAAATTGTTACTAAACCATTTAGCTATCTTTCTTGAAACACCTTGTATTTAGAAATATATTTGAAGCTAAAATCATTTAACACAAGATATATCTCGGTTTTGAGGGGTTTTATGGCTAGATCCAACATTAAAACACATAAAAGCATACATATAAGCATGGAAATCATACAAGGCATACAAACACATATAGATCTACACTTTCACTTGTATTCCCCCCCCCCCCCCCAAAAAAAAAACTCATAAAAACAGAAAATAGGGGGTATGAAGCTCACCTTAGGGGGTAGTTTCGGTTCTTGAAGAAAGATTGGAAGAAATGAAGTGATTTTTGGCCTTTGCACTCCTTGATGAACTTTTCGAGATTATGGGGTTTCTAGAGTGCAAGATCATGATTTTTGCATGGATTAGGAAGAGATTTTTGATAAATAAGGAATACAAGTCATAGATCCAAACAAAACCTTACCTTAGATGATGATTTTTGTGGAAGAACTTCCTTGAATGCTTCCTATTTTTCGAGATTTTGGATGGAGAAGAAGGGAGTGTTCTTGAGAGAGTTGAGAGATTTTTGTGAGTTTGTGTGTGTGATTATGGCCGAGAGTGAGAGAGGAGAGAAGAAGAAATGATATTTGAGGTGATGTTTGCATGGAGATATGAGTTTCTTGCATGGAAGTCCTTTGGTTAATAGTGAGGTGGCATGAGAAAGTCAAACCTTTCTCTTGGGCTTGATTTGGGCCGAAAATGTTGGAGGAAAAAGAGAATGTTTGGGCTTTAAATACTTAAGCCCAATTTTCATGGTTAAGTTGAGTGATTTTTGGTCCAAATAAATTTAAAGGTGATTTTTATGACTAGTTAGGGTCAAATTAGGTTAATTATGGTTCATAGTCATTAATTTATTTCATTCTAGGCCCAATATGGCCCAAAAATGTTGAAATAATTTAGTGTGGGTCCAATTAGAGCCCAATTAGGGTTCTAAGCCCATGATAGTCTAATTGGAAGCTTATTGGTCCATTTGGATCCAATAAGGGAGTCCTAATCCAAAATGGACTTAACAAGGACTTTTAGGGTCTCCCATTGTTTGATGACTATTTGTAGTTCTAGCATGTTGTATTTGATTGAAGTTTTTGATTCCCATTAACTTGAATGTATAGATTACATGGCTCAAAATTTTCAGTTGTGACATCATCCCCCCGTTAGAGGGAATTTCGTCCCGAAATTCTGTTCGAAAGCTAGATTTGAGAATGCTAGAATAGGTGAGGGTACTTCTGCTTCATTTGATCTTTGCGTTCCCACGTGAATTCTGGCCCACGCTTTGCGTTCCACCGTACCTTCACGATCGGGATGCGACTCTGCTTAGTACGCTTCACCTCCCTGTCCATGATTTCGATTGGCTCTTCGACGAACAGGAGATTCTCATTGATTTCGATTTCGTCAAGAGGAATGACAAGGGTTTCATCTGATAGACACTTTTTCAGATTAGAGACATGAAACATGGGGTGTACACCGTTTAGCTCCGCGGGTAGTTGTAGTCTGTATGCTACTGGACCTATTCGGGCGACGATTTCGAAAGGTCCAATGTATCGCGGGTTCAGCTTTCCCCGTTTTCCGAAACGTATAACCCCTTTCCAGGGTGAGACCTTCAACAATACTCGATCACCGACCTGGAATTCTAAGGGCTTTCGCCGTTTATCAGCGTAGCTCTTTTGCCGGTCACGCGATGCCTATAATCGAGCTTTGATCTGGACAATCTTTTCTGTGGTCTCGCGAATGATTTCCGGTCCTGTTATTGCCCTATCCGACGTATGTGTTATTGCTAGCTGGGTGTCACCTACTTCAGCCCAACATAACGGTGATCTACATTTACGCCCGTACAGTGCTTCGAAAGGGGCCACCTTAATGCTCGAATGATAACTATTGTTATATGAAAACTCGATCAACGGTAGGTGGGTATCCCAAGACTTTCCGAAGTCTATCACACATGCACGAAGCATGTCTTCAAGCGTCTGAATGGTTCGTTCGCTTTGACCGTCCGTTTGTGGGTGATACACAGTGCTCATATCAAGATGAGTTCCCATGGCCTTGTGCAGCGACTGCCAAAAGCGTGACGTGAACCTACTGTCCCTATCCGAGATGATAGATTTTGGCACTCCATGAAGTCTTACAATCTCTCGTAGGTACAAACGCGTCAGTCTCTCCATCTTGTAGGACTCTTTGATTGGTAGGAAATGGGCAGATTTCATCAGTCGGTCGATTATTACCCATATGGTGTCCAGTCCGTCCGACGTCTTGGGCAGCTTGGTCACGAAGTCCATAGAAATCCCCTCCCATTTCCACTCAGGGATTGCCGGTTGCTGTAACAATCCGGAAGGTTTCTGGTACTCCACTTTTACTTTGGCGCACGTAAGGCACTTTCCAACATAAGTCGCGATTTCCGCCTTCATGTTAGGCCACCAATAGTGTTGCTTGATGTCCAAATACATCTTGTCCGAACCGGGATGAACGGAGTATCGTGTCTTGTGGGCTTCCTTCATAACGGTCTCCCTGAATCCTCCGATTTTTGGAACCCAAATACGGTTCATGAAGTAGTATACCCCATTCTCCTTGACTTCTAGGTTCTTCTCCATTCCGCGTAATGCCTCGCTAGTTCTATTTTCTGTTTTCATAGCCTCTGCCTGGACTGATGCAATTTGAGTGGTCAGATGAGACTGAATGGTTATCGAGTGCGTTTTCGTACGGCGATTTGTGTACTCCTTCCGACTTAATGCGTCAGCTACCACGTTGGCCTTGCCTGGATGGTACTTGATCTCGCATTCGTAGTCGTTTAACAATTCCACCCATCTTCGTTGTCTCATGTTCAGCTCCTTCTGATTCAAGATGTGCTGGAGGCTCTTGTGGTCCGTAAAGATGGTGCACTTTGTGTCGTACAGGTAGTGCCTCCAAATTTTCAGAGCGAAGACCACGGCTCCCAGTTCTAGGTCATGGGTCGTGTAATTTACTTCGTGCGTCTTTAGTTGGCGGGACGCGTATGCTATCACTCTTCCACGTTGCATGAGAACGCAACCTAGGCCTTGATTCGACGCGTCACAGTATACTACAAAATCTTCCGTTCCTTCGGGTAGAGATAGCACATGAGCACTACAAAGAGCTTGCTTCAAGGCTTGAAACGCAATCTCTTGTCGGTCTGTCCACTTGAATGGCACGCTCTTTTGCGTAAGCAAGGTAAGTGGCTTGGCGATTTTAGAGAAGTTTTGGATGAATCTCTTATAGTAACCTGCTAGGCCTAAGAACTGACGAATTTCGGTGGGCGTAGTCGGAGTTGCCCATCCTTCCACAGCTTTGACCTTAGAAGGATCCACATGAATTCCGTCTTGGCTTACTACGTGGCCTAGGAAATTCACACTCCGAAGCCAGAACTCACACTTGGAGAGTTTGGCGTAAAGCTTTTCCGATCGCAGAGTCTCTAAGATTTGTCGGAGATGTTGGCCATGCTCCTCTTTGCTTCGAGAATAGACGAGGATGTCATCGATAAACACAATGACGAAGTTGTCCAAGAACGGTCGACAGATTCGGTTCATTAGGTCCATAAATGCGGCGGGTGCATTTGTTAGACCGAAGGGCATTACGACGAATTCATAATGTCCGTAGCGGGTTCGGAAAGCGGTTTTAGGAATATCTTCTTCTCGGACCTTGAGTTGATGGTATCCGGATCGTAAATCTATTTTTGAAAAATAACTAGCTCCTTGGAGCTGGTCGAATAGATCATCGATTCGCGGAAGTGGGTAGCGGTTTTTGACAGTGAGTTTATTTAACTCTCTGTAATCGATGCACATTCTGAAAGATCCGTCCTTCTTTTTGACAAAGAGTACCGGAGCTCCCCATGGCGAGTAGCTAGGTCGGATAAATCCCTTGTCCAGAAGCTCACTGAGTTGGCTGGACAATTCCTGCATTTCAGCAGGAGCCAATCGATATGGTGATTTAGCGAGAGGAGTTGCTCCTGGAACGAGGTCGATTCGGAACTCAACCTGTCTCTCTGGGGGTACTCCTGGAAGATCTTCGGGAAACACGTCCGGAAATTCACACGCTACCGGAATGTCTTGGATGTTAGTTTCTTCTTTGGTCTTGTCCACTATGTGAGCCAAGAACGCTAAGTTGTTCTTTCGCAGATGTTTTTGTGCCTTGATGCACGAGATGAGGCGAAGGTTCGTACTGGGTTTATCTCCGTAAATTACTAGGGTTTCGTGATTTGGGAGACGAAGGCGAATGGCCTTCTCATGGCACATAATCTCAGCATGGTGGGGGCTTAACCAATCCATGCCGATAATCACATCGAAACTCCTAATTGACACTGGCATCAGATCTATTCGTAAGACGTGTTGGTTGAGGGTTAGGGTACATCCGATGTAGATCTCCTTAGTGGATTCGGTTTTCCCATTGGCCATTTCCACCGTATAGGTTTCATTTAGCTTCTGAGGTTGTTGTTTTAGTAAATGTTTAAACTTCTCACTTACGAAACTTCGCTCCGCTCCGGTATCAAATAAGATGCATGCATAAGTGTGGTTTAGGAGGAACGTACCGGTCACAACTGCGGGGTCCTGAACTGCATCACTCTGACCCATAGTCAGCATTCTTCCTGCTCCTCTATTTCCTGAGTTGTTGTTGTTGTTAGGGCAGTCTCGACGGAAATGCCCCGTCCTTCCACACCCAAAACAGGTGTGGCTAGGTCCCGCGTTGTTGCCGTCGGCGTTGGTGTTGATGTTATTGCGGTGGTTGTTGTTGTTGTTCTGGTTGTTTCCCTGACTCTGATTCTGAAAAGGATAAGTCCTGCAAAACCTTGCAGTGTGTCCCCTTCGGTTGCAACTGGTGCAATGGAACTCCTTGCATTCTCCATGGTGATGGAATCCGCACTTATTGCACTTGGGAGAATTACCGGAATAGGGTCTTGAAGCATTTGAAACAGCTGAGGCTGGAGCATGTGATGTGACTGGAACCGGCGCAGTGACAGCGTTAACTGCCACCGTTTGCTGCTTTTTAGAGGTCTCGGGGCCCTGACGCCCCTTCCTCTTGTTGTTCCATCCTTTCTTACCATCACTCTCCTTCTTCTTCTCAGTCTCTACCGGTTTCTCGCCCTTTTTGTGGTTATGATCATATAGCCTCTTTGCCAATCTCTTCGCACTGTCAAAAATTTCAGGGTTCGCAGCTATCACATTCCCTTGAATGGGGGATGTCAGTCCCCAGATGAATCGTTCGATCTTCTTTCCCTCTGATGTGATCATACCCGGGCACAACAGAGATAGTTCACTGAATCTCGATATGTAAGCATCGATATTCCCATTCTGCACCGTGAGATTCCATAGTTCCTGCTCCATCTTCTGTATTTCGCCTCGGGGGCAGTACTCAGCCGTCAACATCTCTTTCATTTCTGCCCAGGGAATAGAGTTGGCAACAGGGAGTGTCATAGCTTCTACGTGACCATTCCACCAAGTGAGTGCTTGGTCCACAAAAGTGCAGGCCGCGAACTTCACTTTCATCTGCTCGGGGCACTCGCATATCTCGAATACCGACTCTACCTTCTCGATCCATCGCTTTAGGGCGATCACTCCTCCGGTGCCGTTGAAAGTTCGGGGTTTAGCGTTCGCAAAATCCTTGTAGGTGCACGTTTTAGTGAGTCCTTGGTTCGTCCCGTTGTTCGAACTTCCGGATCCTTGCCCGTTACCTCCTCCGTTGTTCCCTCGGTGAAGTTGTGCCATAGCTGCTGTGACTGCAGCAGACACGGCTGCCTGGAAAGCAGTGGAGTCAACTTCGGGCGGGGTTGGTTCGGGATTTCCGCGAGTAGCTGGGCGAGGCATCTTTATGTCATGAAACGGAAAGATGTTGAGTGTACGTGGTTTCTGTGAGGTTGCGATCCTACTAACTAGGTGTATGGTACGAACCTAAATGTTACTATCATCAAGCATACAATCATAATGTCTCAACACATAACAACTGGTAATATCATAACAAAACACACAAAAGTCTATTAATATTATTATCCGCATTTAATACAAGAAAATTTGCTCGTAGGAGCATACATATGTGATACTAATCAGACAGCATAACGGCTCCATGAGTAGTGTAGTCACTTAAACATAGAGCCGGAGTACATAGCATAGTTCCTAATAACCTACTATGATAAGTCTATCCCTAACCGCGATGAGCTGCGTCAGGAGGTGGTGCTGAAGATGTGGATGCTCCCTGAAGACGAGCCACTAGGCGTTCTGCGTCCTGAAGTCGAGATTCCCACCTTACCTGCCTCATGTGAAACTCCCGGAGGACGTCACGCGTCTCCTGTTCCGCACGCTCGACCCTAGTCCACAACTGGCGTACTTGATCAGCAGTGCCCTGAGCAAGGTCGCCGGTGTCCCGTAGTCGTCTCACCATGACCGGTAGGGCTCGGTCGGCCGGTCCTCCGTCCCTCAAGTCAAAGAACTCACGTGACATGCCAAACGGGGGTCGCTGTCCCTGATGTCTGCTCCATCTCCAAAGATCAATGCCCCAAGGAGGGGTAGGTCCAGTGGGTCCCACACGATAAGCAGGCACCCTGATCGGTTAAGGGGGGTCGATGACCTCGGACTCTGCGTCCGAATCACCCCCTTCGCTGTCATCGAGCTCCTCTTCGAAAGGTTCTTCGTCTTCTTCGGGTTCGACAGGCTCGCCCTCGACTTCTGCCTCCGGTTCCCCGTCAGATTCTTCTTCGGGGTCCTCCTCAGGTTCTTCTTCAGGCTCTTCCTCAGGCTCCTCCTCCTCCTCTAGCCACCCGTTGTTTCCCTGATTAGGGAAGTAGGGGTCTCCAGGGTGATGAAAGCCAGCCATGCTGTCTGCGCGAGTACGTAAATATGCTAACATTATCCTAGGATGCTATGACTATTATACATACTAAGCAAACATTCTCTTTTTGGGTGATAAAGGGTATAGTTTTAGGCTCCCTGGCTACCCCGATCTCATCAAGACGTGTGTTAGTTTTACCTTGGAGAGAATGTAGTTGATCAGGCTACATTCACTCCTTGGTATCACTAAGAACAGTCCCGAATTAACCGAGATACCAGTGTTATTGTTGTTTGATTCGGTGTTAGATCCTTATTCCTAATGCAAGCAAGTGTGTTTTATTTACTTGTTTTGTTCAGAGTTATGTTAGTCCCTCTTTTTGGTTTATAGTTGCATATCAATGTATGGCTCGACATGCTAGTTCACTATAAACAAAGCTCTGATACCAACCTGTCACACCCCCGAACCAGACGGCGGAAACGTCCGGGGGCTGTCGTGACTCAATTGAATACCATAACATTGAATATATATGAAACATAACAACATTCGTCACCGTGCATTAATATATTACAACCAGCAGTGTTTACATGTCATACATTGTTTAAACATTACATTCCCAAAAATTAAATTGTTTGATTCGTACATAAATAAACTGCAATCGTCACTGAATATGATTTCCCTTGATTCACTGGTTCCCTGAGAATACAAGTATTTTGAAAAAACGTCAACATATGAAATGTTGGTGAGTTCATAAGTAGTGTTTGAAATCGAATGTTTGTATTGTTTGAAAAACCACCAGAAAATCCGATATTTTCTGAAAAGAAAAGCTTTTGAAAACGTTTGCGAAGATCCATAAGTATGCTTGTTTGTTTCTATACTTGTGTCAAAAAAAAATGTTCATTGAAGATGTATGCAGTTCAAATCTGTATGTATTAAAAACCCTAGGAAAACCCGATGTTCCCCTAGTTCCTTTGAAATCCATTAAGTTGCGTTGAAACCATTACAAAGATAGAAGTGTCAGTCCCAGGCGACGTTGGAAGGTTCTCGAGCAGGATTATTTACTACAAACCCGCGTTACACAAACGCCCAGTTTATAGTTATACTAACGATTCCCGTAGGCGTCGTCAGTACTAATCGCGTTATCCAATCGCCCGGACTAGGTGTAGTCCCACATCCGAAGAGAAAGAGGACACGAAGGCCTCGTTGACTCTATAAATCGGTTGGGGATAATATGCGTGCGAGGGGTCCCCGACCCGCCTCGTAAAATATGCAGACTTTTCTAGCAATACCAAGGACCCTTGGGGACCAGTGGTATACAAGCCATTGAAAGTCCCTCTACGTTGTGCCGAGTCGGTGAAACTCAACACTTCGTAGAAAATATGCGTCTTCGGGCCTTAAGATCAGGTCATTGGGCTAGCTAGGCCCAACAAGCAAGATTTTACACTTTTGGGGCCCGAAGATGGTGCGTAGACGTCTGTGCACACTCGTATGTAAGCTAAGTTCCCAAACGTTATTTATATGAACCGTAGTGTTGTAGTGTTAGTAGTTGTAGAATTCTATTGGCTCGAGACCGAGCCAATTCGTTTAACAACGACTTTTGGTATTGTAATGTGTTGTATTTCGTTGATAGTCACGATGCTATTATTTAATCAAATTGTGTATATTGAATTAGCCTTGAAGTATTTCTGTTTTCAGCCCCTCATTATTTGTAAAATTTACATTTTCAACCCTTTTATTAAATACTTCCCGGTTTGGTCCTTAAACTAATTTTCTTGACATTTTAACACCAAAAATTATTGAAATTAATATTTTTCAGCATATTTTTCATAGAAAACAGTTTAAGTCCCTGAAAATGCAGTTTTCTCGGTTTTAATCCCTTCTTTTCGCAACTTTGACAATTTTGGCCCAAATTGGAAAATTTTTGCAACTTTGGTCCTTTTTAAATTTAAAAAGCATTTTAAACCTTTGAAAAGGATTTGGAACACTTATAGTCCACTGTTTTACAGAAAATCACAGTTTTGGCCCTCCAAAACAGAAAAATTCGCATAATGGGCCTCATTGGGCCGAAATTTCCATTTTTAGCCCATTAAGCTTGAAATTCATGTTTTTAATCCTCTAATTGAGTATAATTCCAGAAATAGTTTTATGGAAACTGTTTTGGCACACTTCATCCATCAAAATCTGTGAAATGTCAATTTGGGCCCTTAATTTTGTGTTTTTCACATTTTTGGCCCAAAATTTGTGTTTTTAGCTTAAAGAAAATTGTTACTAAACCATTTAGCTATCTTTCTTGAAACACCTTGTATTTAGAAATATATTTGAAGCTAAAATCATTTAACACAACATATATCTCGGTTTTGAGGGGTTTTATGGCTAGATCCAACATTAAAACACATAAAAGCATACATATAAGCATGGAAATCATACAAGGCATACAAACACATATAGATCTACACTTTCACTTGTATTCCCCCCCCCCCACAAAACTCATAAAAACAGAAAATAGGGGGTATGAAGCTCACCTTAGGGGGTAGTTTCGGTTCTTGAAGAAAGATTGGAAGAAATGAAGTGATTTTTGGCCTTTGCACTCCTTGATGAACTTTTCGAGATTATGGGGTTTCTAGAGTGCAAGATCATGATTTTTGCATGGATTAGGAAGAGATTTTTGATAAATAAGGAATACAAGTCATAGATCCAAACAAAACCTTACCTTAGATGATGATTTTTGTGGAAGAACTTCCTTGAATGCTTCCTATTTTTTGAGATTTTGGATGGAGAAGAAGGGAGTGTTCTTGAGAGAGTTGAGAGATTTTTGTGAGTTTGTGTGTGTGATTATGGCCGAGAGTGAGAGAGGAGAGAAGAAGAAATGATATTTGAGGTGATGTTTGCATGGAGATATGAGTTTCTTGCATGGAAGTCCTTTGGTTAATAGTGAGGTGGCATGAGAAAGTCAAACCTTTCTCTTGGGCTTGATTTGGGCCGAAAATGTTGGAGGAAAAAGAGAATGTTTGGGCTTTAAATACTTAAGCCCAATTTTCATGGTTAAGTTGAGTGATTTTTGGTCCAAATAAATTTAAAGGTGATTTTTATGACTAGTTAGGGTCAAATTAGGTTAATTATGGTTCATAGTCATTAATTTATTTCATTCTAGGCCCAATATGGCCCAAAAATGTTGAAATAATTTAGTGTGGGTCCAATTAGAGCCCAATTAGGGTTCTAAGCCCATGATATTCTAATTGGAAGCTTATTGGTCCATTTGGATCCAATAAGGGAGTCCTAATCCAAAATGGACTTAACAAGGACTTTTAGGGTCTCCCATTGTTTGATGACTATTTGTAGTTCTAGCATGTTGTATTTGATTGAAGTTTTTGATTCCCATTAACTTGAATGTATAGATTACATGGCTCAAAATTTTCAGTTGTGACAAAAATGTTTTACAAACTCTTTTACTTATCAAATACTTTTATTTAAACTTTATTATACTTCTTATAAATTGCATATCCATATATGCATAGATATATAAGAAATGTTTAAAAGGCTTAGGAAGGCCATCCGCCCTATTTCCTTTTCCTCGATTTGGATGTGGTCTGGTGGGATGTCGGGTAGCCGTCCGAGGGTCGTTTCAATATTAACTATATACCATGTGTGCATATATAGACATAAAAGTACTTCCATTATTCATGCGTATCAGTTACATCATTAGTAAGTTACCATTGGGGTAACACAGGATTACATTTACGCTGTTGCTAGATCAATGAGTCAGTTCATTCATGAGTCATATACATTACATTACTATGAGAACATATACATTACATTACTATGAGAACATATACCACTATACTAAAGAAGAACATATATAGCTATACTAGAGCAGAACATATACAACTATACTAGAGAAGAACATATACAACTATACTAGGAAGAGAACATATACAACGATACTAGAACAAGTAACATTACATTACATATACATGAATACGTTTACAATTGTGATCCACTGTATCGGAGCATGCCTTAAATGTCATGGCCCGAGTTGTAACCAGAATTCTCTTGGAGGGAGAGCGTGAGTTTGCGTATAGATCTATACTCGATTGACTATCCTACACCCTGCTGCTAGCTACAACCGGACCTACAGGTTTGCGGGTGCCAAACGTCATACCTTTTTACGAGCTATAATTTTCGTTATTACTCAGTCGATAGTATGGTTAAATTAATCACATGATACCTTATTATAAATCCAGTTTAAGGTAGTTAGTACAACAGTAGTTCTTATAATACAATACTACAGTACTACAGTAATTTATCCTTTATATACATTTAATGACTATTTCACTTAAACAATAATGTATAAACTATATTTTGATAATGATAGTTATAATTGGAAAATTACACACTTTTACGATAAACAAACATACAAAATAGTTACGCCTTGGTAGAAGGCTACTTTTAAATAGAAAATATAGGTTTTTCTGAGAAATTCAAATTTTTACAAACACGTACAAACATTCACATACTTTTACCACAAATGTTTACAAACTATTGTTTATAACTATGTTCAAACGTTTTGATACAGATACCGACACTAAAATACTTATGAACTCACCAGCTTAATGTTGATAAACTCTTTCAAAATAACTTGTATTCTCAGGTCATCAGTAGACAGGTACCGAGACCAGCTTTTGAGAAGATGGAGCGCATTCAGGACTCATCTCTTTATTTTGATTTACATTATTTTTGGTGTCTATAACTGTACAGAACACACTTGTATTAAAATAATATATTTAATGCAATGGATGATGTTGTTTGCTTGTTTACTATTACTGTGTTGTGATACATTACATGACGTCCTCCGCCCCAGAACGTTTCCGCCGTTATCGGTTTTGGGGTGTGACATTGACTACGTAAACAAGAGGGAATGAGTAAAAAAGGACGAAAAAAAAATTCAATTCCATGTCCATGTGTCTCCTGTTTAAACCACATCTCATAAAGATGACGAGGTAGATTATCATTTATACCCTAAGGGAATTGATCCAAACTACAGCATGTGGATTCTTCATGGTGAAAAAGATGAGTCGGGACATAGTAGGTCTACTAATGAAAACAATAATAATGATTTTTTTTAAAAATTTTGAATCGAGAATCCCAACAGATGCTCCCGATACAATAGAAATGGTTGAAGGAACTGAAGAGAATTTCTCATACAACTTAGAGAAGTTCAAATTACTATTGGAGGATGCCGAGAAGCACTTTTACATAGGATGTCATAAGTATACAAAGTTGTTTGTATTGGTTCAACTTCTGAACTTGAAGAGTAAGCACGGGGCATCAGATAAGTGCTTTAATGAATTACTACCTTTGATAAAGAGTATGCTACCTAAAGATAATGAAATGTTTAAAAGTACTTATGAGGCAAAAAACACTAAAGTCAATGGATTCACGATATAAAAGTCAACGGGTTTACGATATAAGAAGATACATGCTTGTATCAACGATTGCATTATATACACGAATAACTATTTGGATTTGAATAAATGTCTCGTTTATGAGGAATCAAGATGTAAAGTGGACAAGCACTGAAAAAAGATTACTATTATATTCCAACTAAAGTTTTATGGTACTTCCCTATCATTCCATGCTTTCAATGACTCTTTAAACTAAAGAGCATTGCAAATGATTTAATATGGCACAAGTCTGGTTGTGGTAGGAAAGATGATAATGTACTACATCACCCGACGGACACACCATATTGACGTAACATAGATGACAAGTTCCCCAGAATTGCTAATGATGCAAGAAATCTACGACTTGCATTTCAGCTGATGGGGTTGACGGAAACAGAGGAAATAAACATCACATCATTTGGCCCATTTTAACCATCATGTATAACCTTCCATTATAGCTATGTATGAAAAGGAAGTTCATGATGTTGTCATTACTAATATCCGGTTCACCATGTAATGATATTGATGTTTATTTAGAACCTTTGATTCATGATCTTCAAGTATTATTTGAAAAGGGGGTGGAAACATATGATGCATATGCAGAAGAGAATTCTAGTCTACGTGTAGTTCTTTTACGGACCATAAGTGATTATCCTGCTCTAGGTGTACTATATGGATGCCCCTACAGCGGATACAAAGGTTGTGTAGCGTGTCAAAAAAATACTAATTGTATTATACTTTCTGTAACAAAAAAATAGAGTTATGTCAGCCATAGGCGCTATCTTTTATATGACTATCCATTTAGAAGTCAAAAGATTAGTTTTAATGTAAAGAGGGAGATGGAATATGCCCCAGAGCCTATGAGTGGGGAACAAATATACAACAAAGTGAAATCTATATAGAATAAATGTGGGAAGACCACTTCAACTTCTAACGTAAAAGGTGG
Organism: Lactuca serriola; assembly: GCF_051521515.1. Taxonomy (NCBI): domain Eukaryota; kingdom Viridiplantae; phylum Streptophyta; class Magnoliopsida; order Asterales; family Asteraceae; genus Lactuca; species Lactuca serriola. The sequence continues at coordinate 221,567,954 of NC_136415.1, read as the reverse complement.
GAAGTGTAAGAAGAAGAAGAAAACTTCAAGAGAATTTTTGCTAGACCTCAGGGGGAACAAGAAATAGCACTGTAAGAAATGCGACATTCGGTATAAATGCCTTAATTATTGGCGGTTTCACTCCATCCCAAATTGTATAGATTTCATGCATGTTGAAAAGAACATGGGTGAAAGTCTTACCGGTATTATGCTAGATGTACCTAATACGACCAAAGATGGATTAAGATCTCGCAAAGATCTCAAAATCTTGGGTTCTAAACAAGAGTTAGTCCCAAAAACAATTGAAGGTGACCAATTACTCATGCCTACATCAACTTGCACATTAACCCCAAAAGAAAGGGATTGTTTTTGTTAACGCTTAAAAGTTTAAGGGTTCCACAAGGCTATTGTTCAATATTTTCCACTTTGGTGAATGAAAAGGAGCATAAGCTTATTATACTTACATCATGTGACTATCACATGCTAATGCAACAGTTTTTGCCAATTGCAATATGATCAATAATTCAGAAATCCACAAGAGATGCTATTATCAGATTACTTTTTTTTTTTCAATTTTATATCTCGCAAAGAAATAATAGTGGCAGAGCTCGATAACTTGGAAGTAGATATGCTTGTCACATTATGTTTGATAGAGAAACACTTTCCTCCATCTTTTTTTGATATGATAGTTCACTTTGTCGTTCACCTTACTAGGGATGTAAGAATAGGTGGCCCAGTATGTTTCCGATGGATGTATCCATTTTAAAGATACATGAAGGTAATAAAAAGACATGTTTGGAACAAAAACAAACTGGAAGGATGCATTGTCGAAGAGAATGTTGTAGAAGAGACAATTAAGTTCTTAAGTGAATACCACAAGAACATATAGATTGTTGGTATTCCACAAGATAAGTATAACACAATTGATAATAATGCATATGCACCATCAGCTGCATATCGATCTGAATTTTGTTCATAACTCTTCATCAAAGCTCATTTCTTTTGTATTGCAAAATACGCCTGAAGTGCATCCATATATCGAGTAAGCATATTACTAATTGTATATTCATTATTTGTTTGATTAGTTGTGCATTTATTTATACAATCCAGCTTAAGAGCTTAATTCATTAATACATTATTAAATTCATCACTTAATATATATACATGTAAAAGTTACTTAATTAGTTAAATACTTAGACTAGATAATTGTATAATAAATTACGCCCACATATAAAATATATGGATATCTATATACTCCCTCCACCCCAACTTAATTGTCCACTTTTGACTTTTGAAGTCTTTATTCTTTAACCTTGACCATAAATATTTGTGTTATATATTACTTGAAAAAACTTATAACAATGAAAACACATTGAAAATATAATGTATTCGTATATTTTGCATCAAATATTATCTATCAAAAAACATAAATGTTTAAGGTCAAAGTTGAAGAATAAAGACTTCAAAAGTCAAATGTGGACAATTAATTTGGGATGGAGGTAGTATAATACGTTAACACAATAATGTATAATGTAACATATTCTAACTTTACTGTTCATCATTGTACCCATAAGCGACACAAGATACATCTGAAAAATAAACATCCCATGAAAAGACAAATTGCCGGAGAAAGAGCACAGTGAAGCTTTTGGTCATTGGTTAAAAGAAGAGGTAAAATATTGATCCAAGTTAATTTTTGTTTTGAGAAATTTGCATATTTTTTCCCTGTCATTCATCAATTGCTTGATAAAAACATTAACTCATTAATATACCCCTTGATGCATATCCTTTAAATGATATTTAGGTAGAGCGAGAGATGGTGATCGAAATATATATCATTTTAGAGGACATAAGGTGGGTTTCTTACTGCCCACAACACGTCGTAATGCACTGCTCTATATTACATCATTGGCTACCTATTTCGTACACAATCTCTTGAAGGTATAGTTAACCAAAATAGTGGGGTTTGTGTAGAATCGACTGACACGCATACATCTAGAAAAGAAGAAGCAACCTATGACAACACCTTTTATGATGGTGTTCTACAAGAGGCATAGGTTCTAGATTATCATATAAGAAAATTTCATATTTTCAAGTGTGAGTGGGTTCATAATAAAAAGGGGTAAAAAAGATCCTCTTGGTTACACCTTGGTAGAACTAGATACGTTAGGGCATAAGGACGACCCGTTCATCCTTTCCTCACAAGCACGACTAGTATTCAATATGAGAGACCCGGGGGATAATAAAAAAGTCAATTGCGATCATGAAACCTCCAAAAAGTTATAGAGATACATATGAAAGAGATGATGAGGAATACAATATAATAGTTTTACCACACAGAGATAAATATATAATGCCACCTGTAGCTAAAGTTGATATGGCTGTTGAATCCCACAATGATTACTTTTGGTCGGATGTAAGGGTACAAAAATAAGTAAGGGCAAAAAGAAGTTATGAAGATACACTAGCTACAAGAAAAAACCTAATACTATTCTTTTATGTTTTATAAGTATTGTAATATTTTAGGTTAGTTGTTTTTTTTTTTGTTAATTTTCAGTATATATAACAAGTATACCCGGGTCTATTGTTGTATACCCAATATTTTTTTATTAATAATTGGTTTGGTATTTATTGGTTTTTGTTAAGATTTACTTGTGTTAAAATTTTAGCTTGACAAATTCTTCCTAGCTAGTACGATCCGTTCTTTTCCTTCCTATGCATGTAGAGTTGATCATATTTATTTATAAAATTAGGTGCATGGAGAGAACAATATAAATATAATGTGATGAATAATTTGAATGACTAAAAAATATTTATAGAAAGACTGATATTTTACAACTTGTAGTGACAAATTATGATATTATGCCCAATGTTTTTAAAAACGGTTCGAATTGGGAACCAAGGACGAGAGCGGTTCAACTAACAACCGGTTTTATGTTAATTTTTATACTAGATCGAAACAGACAATTTCTTAAAAAATTAGGCTGAAATGGCGTGACAAATACATTAAAAGAATCTTTAAATTGGTTTATTTGACTTCGATAGATTGGACCGGTTTGCAGGACTTGGATAGATAGATTTTACTTAGACCATTAAGGAACATATCAAATAAAAAATCGGTTATAATAGATGATATTTGGCCATCATTTTTGGCCGTTTTCGCGGGGTTTTCATGTTAGAAACTTCAATATAAGATTTAATCACTTGAAATGAAACTTCAACACCATATGTCTCGCTTAATAACGCATACAAGGTAAAAGCACGTATAAAATAACAAAATCCGTTAGTAAAGGGGGCATATTCCCACCGTTTTAGGCCATCACACTAGTCGTCACTTTTTACGTAAAACCGATGTGAATGTGTGAAGTCTGATATGCAATGGTGACTCGTTTTCAGTATACTGTCATGGAAACAATCATGTGAATTAGTTTATGACCTTCTGTGATAAGAAAAATAAAAACCAAGACCACCCAGTTTTCAAAAATCGACACAATAATGCAGTTTTATACTTGTGAATGCTTATTGTAAGCATTCAAATAAAATTACTATGAATTATTGAATACTTTTTATAAAATTTTGATAATATTTATAATTCTATATCGTAGCTTGCATATGCAAATTTCTTTAAAGAAGTTAACGTTAAAGTTCCAAAGGAAATACCAACAATTGGATATTGGACTCACAAAATATTGCGTAAAGCTGAAAATTTCTTAATTGATAGTGATAATTATTTCAAAGTGGAATATGAAGATGTTATGGATGAACATCTACACATGATTTTTGAGGTATATTATGTTTGTGTAATTAATTATAATAAAAAAAATTATTAAGAGTTACTATTAATAACTAATTTAAATTATTATTTTTGTTTTTATAGGAAAAATTAAGTAGTGTTCGTAATACTCTTTTGAAAATGAATCAATCGAAGAAAGATATTTACAAAATTATTGTATATGAGCTTCAGAGAGAACCTCGAAACAATGAATTGACTTCTTTGAGAAAATATTTTGATTATGTTTTTAATGTAAAAAGTTTGGATTTGATCAAGGTAAGCTTATCTATTTGATGTATAATCAGATGCATGTTTTATTATTTTAATTTTAACTATTTGAATATGTATATGTGTTGGGAGAAGAACTTTAAGTGAAAACTAGATTATGATGCCGAGTGTAAGTTAATCTCTAGGATATTATGAAGCTCAACAATATTAATAATAAGTAACGGAAGTTAAAAAGGAAACATGATCACAATATATTTAACTAAATATATAGAAAAATAAACTATACTTGTTGAATGATATCTAGGTTTGCATTCAAACACAAGACATTATAAAGTGAACAACGAAGTAAGAACAGTGAAGAACATAAAGATAATGATAAGGAGATTTCAATTTCACTTGAATGAATTACAAGGAAGATGTAGACAAGACACTTTAAAATTATTACAATACATGTCTATTTATAAAAAGAAGTGGTACATTCCTTTAAATAAGATAATAGTAAAGTAATATATGATTAAGACATCCATGTCTCCCATGCTTGAACTGTCAACACCAACTTAGCCCACAATGTATGAAAGGTGATCATTACTTTTCTGACACTACGGTATCTGCAAAACAACAAATGCTTTAACTCCTCGCTTCTTTCATTAATTCTTTCATTAATTCGGGTATCCAACTTTGCAGTCCAGCCTTTAGAAACTTAACTCTTCATGAAAACATCTCTCAATGAAGTTTTCGGTACTTCAAGACATGTCTTCTGTCACACCCGGAAACCGACGGCGGAAACGTTCCGGGGCGGAGGACGTCATGCGTAGTATCAAAACCATTGTACATAGTAAGCATAGTAAACACAACCATTACATTACAGTAAGAATATTTACATTTGTTAAAAAGCATTGAAAACATAGTTATATACATCAGTATAAACAAAAGTAAAGACGAGACTTTTATATGCTCCGTCTTCTCCAAAAATGATCGAAGTACCTGTCTAACGTTGACCTGAGAATACAAGCGGTTTTAGAAATATCAGCATAAAGCTGGTGAGTTCATAAGCATGTTTTGTAAGGAAAAATTGGCTACTAAATCTTGTGAAAATACTTTAGTTCCATTGATAAAGAAAGCAGTAAATATCGAAAACTATTGTTACTGAGTTATGAAATACATATGCATGTTTTCCAAGAAAATCTCATATTTTCTAACATGTTTGTTGATTTCCATATGATAAGAAAACCCTGGTTACCACCAGTAAGTATAGTAGTTTTACTACTTAAGATAAAACCATAAATTGCGTCCCTGGAATACCCTCCAATAAGTAGGTAGGTAGTTTTATTACATAAATAAAATTATAGAAGAAAGAAAGTAATCCATGAACAAAGTTAGTTTATACGTATTGTGAGTCATATAACCATACTGATTTGACCCGTGACCTCCTTGATGTTCTTTAGGCGTCGTTCGATTTACAAAATTTGTCACCCCAGGCGTGCCCGCCTAACTGTAGCTAGCAGTTTAGGTGTGGGATTGTCAGTCCCGAATAGATCTATCCACAAATTTCATGCTCTCCCTCCAGGAGACTCTGGTTATACTACCGGAGAGGATTTATTGGTACCCCGAAGGGCATAGCGAAGATAAGTCTCATAAGCTAGTCTTAACTAATTCACCGAATATTTAGCTGTTATCAAGTTTCGAAGTCGTTTGGAACAAAGTAGAGTATAAATAATTAAACATAAGGTAATTATTTAGCATGATACTCTAGATTAGTAATGGATAAACTAAACCATACATAGTTTATATATTGACTTTGCATGAAATTCGAATCCGAAAACAAGTAATGAAGATTCCAAATTATTCCCATAATAATTTGAATGTCTTGATAACTTCCCACGCTATTTTGAAAACTATGTAATTATATTTAGTAAGCGTCCTTTATGCTCCGCATATTACAAAAGGGATAAAGGTATCTAAAAGTTTGATTGAAAATCGTTATAATTACATCAGTTTTTAAATTACGAAATCCTTTATGATTTGCTGGTATCCCCCCCCCTGAAAACATGAAAAACTCAGAAAAATGTAGGGGTGTTTATCTCAAGTGTATACTTTGTTACACGATCCTTTATGATTTGCTTGTATCCCCCCTAATGCGCGAAAACACTTTATCTCAAGTGTTAGGAATGATACGGGTTGCATCTAAGGAGTGTATGGACTTATTATGGAGTTTACTCTTCAAGTGGTGGCCTTAGGGGTGTTTACGGTTCTGGGACAATTTTCCCCATGAGGGTACGGCCGTAAACTCATGGCAATGGTGTCATTGGGTGCTCAAAGGTCTTAAACTACTCAAGGAAGTGATTGGGGTTTGAAATGGACCTTCCTTGGAGTTTACGGTTTTTGAACCATTCCTTAGGGAGTTTACGGTCGTAAACACATGAGTTTACGGTCGTATACTCATGTTTGTCACACTCTTTCATGGTTTGGTGCTTCTAGGTAAGCATACAAGGTTCTAGCCACTCATTCAAGTCATAGAAGGTGTTAAGGGCATTTTAAAACCCTTAGAAGGTTTTTACGGTTTTGGGATATTCCCCAACCGTAAACTCATGTTTACCCCCTTTATTTCATGTTTTGGGGTTCTAAGATCATTCATGCAAGTTTCTAGGTCATTAGCTAAGCATTGGAAGTGTTTTGGGGCATCAAAACCCCTTTTAGGGTGTTTACGGTTTTGGGATGTTCCCAAACCGTAAACTCATGTTCTTGGGGTTTTTGAGAGTTTAAACCATAGATTTACATGTATGCTAAGCTAAACAACAAGCTAGGAAGGTTTACTTGCTGTTGTGAAGCTTGAAAGGGGCGATTCTTGATCAAAACCCGATTTGTAGAGAGAGAGAGTAGAGAGAGGAGGTTCCTAAGGTGTGAAAAAGGTTGGAATAAAGACCACTCAACCCTTATATAGGATTGAGTTTACGGTTTGGGTGGGGGTCCACCCAACACCAACCGCAAACGGGATTTTTCATGTGATTTATCGTTTTCCGACATGTATGAAATTACGAAAATAACCCTAAATGATTTACTTAACTTAAGAAGTTAATGGAAAAACTTTTAATAAAAATAAATTTTATTAACAGAAGTGGGTTATAGTGACGGAATAAATTTCGGGTTGTTACATCTTCGTTTCCGTTTATTCTTCATAGCTGATAAAGGTCACTTTCATGTAACAATAATTTCCCACTGAGTGACCTTGCAGGTATCACCTTCATCTTTTAAGTTTAAGAAAATTAATGATGATCCACCAGAACTTCCTAACTTCAAAGATCCACTTGATTCTCCTTGTGATATCGAATTTCACTTCCTTGGTGGTGAATTTTGATTTTTCAACATAAGCTAAAGTGACCTCAAGTTAACTCTTGGAGAAACGATGAAATGCAAAGGCTGGAAGGAAGTGCTTATTTCTATCTTTAGAAAGACTAAAAATGATGCCAAGTTCAGGATAATTTGTGGCATCGAGGCTCAGATTTTCAATTCTTTTGGTAACGAATGAAGCATGTTCAGATAGAGGAAAGTTCATCTCGTCAGCAAGGAGGGGGTAGGTTTCAGGATCAATTTTCGCAAAGTCAAATACTAAAGCTTTGAGAAAGTCACAGGCTCTAGCATTTGCTAGTTTTATGTTGTCATGCTTTTCATTTTTGTTTTTGAATTCCCTTGTAGTTGCAAGAATTTATTTGGGATTCATGAATACGAAGTCTGTTTGAGTGCGGTAATATTCTTTGTTGAAGCGAGAGAGAGTTTATTGATAAAAGGTTGAATTCTTGAATGATCCGGACATGAATGTTTTGATTGCTACAGGAGCATCATTCTATCATATTTCCTTGATTGTCTTTCCATGCTTGTGATGAAAAGCATTCAGTCTATCAAACTCCATGTGAGGTCTTTTTTCATCAAGGGATACAAAGATCAGATGGATCAAATACTAGAAAGTAATTTGCATTTGGAGACAAAGGAATGTCGCGAAATCTATCACAGGGAGGTTCAATGTATGTTAGATGAGGGACATAATCTGTATCTAAAACTCTTCGAATAGGATTCACCCATGAAATGACTAACGTTTCATCCATTCGAATATCAAAAACTGAAGCTTGGCAGATATATTCAACCATTTTGGATGATCTCCAGTCGAATTTCCTCGATTTAGTGGTAGGAGAATCATTTGTTTTGTCCGATAACATGGACGGCTCCGACTCTGCTTGTTTGATAGGAGAGGACTTTGGTGGAGATTGGATTGGAGTTGGAGTTCTTTGTTTTGGAGGAGACATTGGAGTTGATTGGGATGGAGTTTGCTCTTATGATGGCCTTATGGAGAAGGAGACTCTGAGCGAACTTCGATTGTGGGAGTCTTTCTCCCTTTTGAGGAAGAAGGCAATCCCTTCTCCTCAAATAGAGCTTTCACTTCCTCATGTAGCTGGTAGTTTCGGTAGAACCTGCTTAGTATTAGTAAGCTCAAGTCATAGGTGGCCATCTGGCTTTTGTTGATGATGTGAGATTTGATATCTTTGGTGAGTTGATTGATTTCATCAAGTGTTTCCCTTATCGTAACTACACTATGTAGACCTCTAAAAGTAGATTGGAATTTACAGTAGCCAACTTCATAAACATTATGGGTCTCATCTAACAGAAACTTGGTCTTCATCCTTCAGTTCAATGACATCTTTCAGTAAGTCCTCGAATACTTTCCACTAAGAACATCAAGTTTCCGGATCCCCATTTAAAAGCGTAATAGAACCCTTTTAGCTGTAAACTTCTCCCTTGCTTCTGTGGCCATAATTCTTTCCACTACGATTTGTAGTGTGGCCAGAGTAGGAGTCTGCGGTGCAGGAGTAGTTGCTACTGTGGCCAAGATTTGATTAATGGTGTCTTTGAGTTCTAGAAATTCCTTTCTTGATATAGATGGTTTCTTTTTCTTTTTAGTCTTTGTCTTGGAGGTGGAGTAGTGAGGTCAACTCGATTTATCATCTTCGAAAAACATTAAAAAATCTTCCTCGTTCTTCTTCTATTGTACTTCATCTTCTTCAAAATGAGCATGAAACCCAAACATTGGTTTTGCATTTAGCTGCACTTTGGTGCCATTGTTGTTAGAGTCTCCTAATTCATTTAGCGTAGGAGTTAGCCTTGAATCACCTACTTGGTTTTCAGTTGTTTCTCTTTCCCTTTTCATTGTTTCTTCCATCTCCTCCACCCATTGATGGGATTTCTTCAGATCATCTGCCTTCTTTTCACTGTGGATGAAATTCTCCCAATAAACAACAATGAGTAGATTGGCTAACTCTTTTTGTTGTTGTTTCTAAGTTTGATGTGCTTTTCTTGCATAAAGATCTCTCTTGAAGGCCTTAAAGTTCTTCTTAGACTATGTGTTGGGATGATAATGGGCCCAACTATCATCTGATACAATTGCATCAAAACTAGTTACAACCAAGGTGTCCCCCGGGGTTCACAGATCCTCGTATAATGGTGCTCCCCGTGCCTATGCTTCCTGGTTGTAATGTTGAAGATGAAGGTTTTCAAACACTTCCTCGGTCTCCCTGGTCTAAAACCAATTTTGACCTTGGTCCTGTTCTGGCAAGGGTCTCTGAAAAAAGGACCATGCGGTGCAGTTTGTGTTTGCAGTGTATGTGTAATTAAAAGAAGAATGGAGTTTAGCTTCTCAGGTGAAAAAGTGCAAATGTTTTCTCCTAGAGACCTTAGTATTTTTATCGACACTAGAATCCACTTGCAATCCTGATTCATTGTTGTCTCCATACTGATAATCTGAAACTATTACACTTTTTGTAACAGAGTGGATGGATGGGGTTTTCTCGGGTGATTCAACGTTGAATCGAAGGGCTACTAGAGACATTTGAGAGACTCTAGTATGAAACTTGGTTTGCTTTTGGCTAAGGGATGGGAAGCTTCAAAATTCTTTTTCTGAACAAGTCTTCATAGTTGGATCACTCAGGTTCTTTGGTATGAACATTGACATGTACTTCACTAATGATTGGACTTGTGATGGGTCTGCAGTGAGAGTTTGTTTTGTGGTAGGTATAGGCTCTTCAGTGTAAATTGGATCCTCGGCAGGGTTGTGCTTTATGGTAACAGTTTTTGGTTTCTTTGAGGCTCTGGTACCCTTAGGCATTGTTTTGATAGGGGTTTTCATTTCGAATTAATCTTTCCTTTAGATGTTTATGGTTTTGGAGTAAAGATAGTGGGTTGTGGTATGGGGCTACGCGGGGTAAAATTAAATGGTGATATATCATTTGTAGCCTCCATGTGGTCAGAGACCACTGAGTCAATAAGTCCTATTTTAGTGAAGATGCACAGTGGGAGTTTTCTAATGGAACCGAAAATAGATTAATCTTTAGGAAGAGAATAGCTTTTGAGTTCTCTGCAGACGAAATAATTGTTTGCCTGTGCTCATTCTCACACTTACTTGATAGTGAAGATCTTTGATGTAGAGAGACTAGAACCTGGCAGATGTAACTTCAGTCAGACCTTATCTTGGAGTGTCTCTTGTAACATAGTTGATTAAATCATCGTAGAGAATGGTGTTGTAGTCAACTGGTTCGCTGGTGCAGATACTCCATAAGACGTCCAAAATTGTTTTCCCATGGCATCAGTTCCTCTAGTTCGTCCAGAGAGGCAACAAATGATGTAATGGAAAATAAATTGACTCATAGTTGCGAGCTTGCTCTTCTTGAAATCTACAACACCTTTAAACTTTGCTTGATATCCCATTTTATATACAGAGCTTTGAATACTTATTCATTGGAGCGTCTTTTGAACATATTTAAGGCATGAATTTGAAGGTTGATGTCTTCAAGAAACATTGTCTTTGTGAGAATGGTAGTTGAATCAACGATTAGATTTAAATGAACATTTGTTATATCTTCAATTGGTCTGTATGTAGAAAACACAACTTTGTAGTGAGATGAGACTGGAACAATGTCTGCAATTGAATCAAAGGCATTAAACAGAGGATGTTTGTAACAACCCAATTTCATTTTTAAATCAACACAGCAACTCTGACGTCTGTATCACAGGTGCAGGGGCGGTACAATCCCTGCTGAAGTGCGCTATCTTGCCGCACTTATAGCATCTTAGTGATCTCACTCTACATGCTCCCTCATGTGGCTTGCCGCATTTCCTGGAGTGGCCCGGTCTTGTCTGGCCTTTCGGCCTACCATCTGATCCCTTGGGCTTCTTCCCCGAAGCCCCTCCTGTCTGTCCCTCCTCTGACTTCCTCTTTCGGATGTGCTCCAGATCTATCTCCCTCTCCCCGCCCTGGCAATCATAGAGTCCATGGTAGGGCAAGCTGAAAAACTGACATGTTCCCGAATGTCCGCTCGCAGCATGTTGTGGTAGCGGGTCCTCTTCATGTCCTCATCTCCCGCATACTGGGGCACCAGCAACGCCCTCTCTCGGAACTTGGCGGTGATCTCCGTCACAGTCTCCGTCATCTTTCTCATGTCCAAAAACTCTCTAGCTAACTGCTAGAGCTCCACCGCAGGTGCGAACTCCGCTCTGAAACGGGTCACAAAGTCCGTCCATGTCATAGCCTCAACAGCCGAGGCTCCCAATGAGTCACCAAAAGACTCCCACCAGTCTCTAGCGTTGTCTCTCAAACACCCTGTTGTGAACCTCACCTTCGACCCCTCGGGGCAGAAGTTAGTCAACTATGCGGACTTAATGTCTGCGATCCATCATCTGGCAACAATGGGGTCCTTCGGCCCATGGAAATCTGGCGCACCACTGCCCCTGAAGTCCTTAAAGGACAGTGTGCGAGATCCTGACTGGCCAGATGCCAGGTCACTCTTGAATGCCCTGAGGTGGTCCTCCATCAGCTCAACTATCCCTTCCTTGATCGACCCGAAGATGATGGGGGTCGACTCAAGGATACCTCTGGTGATCTCTGACGCTATGAACTCGCGTAGCCCCTCATCTACTGGCTCGGAACCTGATCTCGAACCCGATCCCTCTCCTGAGCTGCCAACTGCTGGCCTCAAATGTATTACCACCATTCTGCAACACATAATAACAAACGTTAGTGATACTGATACCTCTTGAGGGATCACATCTACTACAAGTTCCCCGGTCTTATCTCGGCCTTCCTCAGTTCGGGTATGGATCCTCTGCTTTCAATAGTACGGGCCCATACTACATTTCACATCTATCCGTACCTTCTTCAAGGACTGCCTTGACTCCGCCGGATCCCTTTTACCATTGCTGATCACTGCTATCCTCATCCTAGGCATACCCTAGGTAAAACCTCTGACTCCACCCTATCCGGTCCTCAGCTGCTGAAGGCCTCCTTGCAATGCCAGTTAGCCATTACCTGACTACCATCACATGGGGTGAGGCTCAGATAATCCTTCGAGTAAAAGAATCGTCCCCACAATGGTTAGACTCAAACGAGAGCTGCACAATAGGGCCAATTCCAGCACTCTGAGATTATTCAACCCTGATCACATGTGATGTGACGTATTCACCTAATGGCTAACTCTCATTGTTCAAAGTCCCACCAAGCACAAAGCAAGCAGCATTCGAGCAAAAGGGAACAACTCTCTAGCGACTATATTCTCATAACAGGAACTGCACTAGCATACAATGCTAAGCTCATACTATCAGGCATAACCTAAACAAGCTATCCTACTGCTGTCTACTCAATTCTAGCATGAAATCCTCATAAGCTGAAGCACATAAAGCAGGCACATAAGGCATCACTCCTAGATCCTTAGTCCTATACTAGCATGCTGTTCTACTGAAACCGTTAAACGTAACATAAAGTTGTATGGGTACTATGGGGAATACTTACTTGAGCTCGGCCGGTTGCACACATCACACACTTGTTCTTTCTCAAAACTCTTTTATCTTATATTTTAGAAAGTCATTTTTTTGTAAAGATCTTTTAATCCCTAGGTTTGAGTCCAAACACCCCCAAAGGTGCGTCTGAATCCCTCAAACAAGGGCTCTGATACCAACTTGTAACAACCCAATTTTCACGTCCAAAAATTTCATTTTTAAATCAATACTTTGGAAAGCATTTGTAAATAAAACATTGTCTAATCAAATCATTACACAATCATATATCATTTTTGAAAAACCAAAATGCAAATCAACAGAATATCAGAGTACAAATCCCAGAACAATCTCGTAAGGCGGAAAATAGTGTATGTGTATGATGTATCGCTACCGCGCAGATCCTTCCCTTAAATGTAAAGGCACCTGAAACCAAAACTGAAAACTATAAGCACAAAGCTTAGTGAGTTCCCCCAACGTACCACATACCATAAAATCATATAACATACAGTACAATCATATAACATACCATACTTGTTAGGCATTTCTGGGGTGCCCGACCTACCCGGTAAGGCTATTATGGGGTGCGGACCTACCCGTGCGGCCATTCTGGGGTGCCGACCACCCTTAGGTCCTAACAACGAACCTCGGGGACTGTTTCACCTCTACCACTACTACTATCACATATCATAACATAACATACTATCAAACATATCTGGGGTGTCTGACTACCCTTCGGTCCTAACAACCGAACTCGGGGACTGTTCCCCTCCTCCTACCCCTAACACATATCTCAAATCATGCTAGCATATAATCATGACATCACATACTGTCAGACGTATCTGGGGTGTCTGACTACCCTTCGGTCCTAACAACCGAACTCTACTACTTTAACACATCAAGCTAGCATATAACATATCAGGTAGTAGCAAAACTAGATGATATCACAAAGGCAATCATCTAACACACAACTCCTACTGGTGGGCCGGCATTGTGGCTGTACACCCACCGCTACTGGAAGGTAACTCACCTCGAAGTAGCTACTGATTTGCACGTGAACTGTCTGTCTGTTGCTGCTGCTACGGAAATCCTCCGATTGTAATTCCCACGAAACACTCAATCAAACACTGCTAACTGTCCTTAGGGTAAAATGACCATTTTACCCCTGACCAAGTCGAAAGTCAAAGTCAAATTCAACTTCCAATTCACCCGACTCGCCGAGTTGGCTCGCTAACTCGTCGAGTCCCTATCCAGTCGATTGTCCTCACTCCTGTCCCTACTCGTCGAGTTAGGCATTGACTCGACGAGTTCTCCTTCTATATAGATATCCAATAGTCCTTCATTTGACTCGCCGAGTTGTATGAACAACTCGTCGAGTTCATCTTCATCCGATGAACACTCTGGTCTGTGACTCGCCAAGTTGTATGAACAACTCGTTGAGTCTGTTCTTGAGGCAAGAAGATTTCCTTGGACTCGCCGAGTCAAGGCATTGACTTGCCGCATCCCTCCATTACTGAGTCTGGCTTCTGAATCACTGAGTCCACTTAAAGCTCACTGACCCCACTCAGCATAACTCAAAAGGAGAAAATTGGGAATTCGCGACTCGATTCGCCGAGTTCAAAGAACGACTCGCCGAGTCGCATGCATGCAATTACTATATACTAGATTATGCTTGAATCCAATAGATTCCATTCATAGATCTGGGTTCTTATGGTAGGTTTTACATGTAAAGTTTCCAACTTTACGTGTATTCATGCATTAAAAGGGAAATAAGAGGCTTAACAAGGACTAGAAGAGTAGATCTAGAACTTATACACAAGTTAGGATCATAAAGGCAATAGATCCGAGCTCCTAGAGCTCAATCATGCCTAGATCTTAAGTCCCTTAACGCTATAAGCTCATTACTCAAAGATCAAGACTAGAAGAGGCCTTAAAATGACTATCTTAAGGTCTTAATGAGATAATAATGAAGGAACAGAGAGGGTTTCGAGTCTAATACCTCTAGAAGCTCTGAAATGGCACAAAGATTCTGGATCTTCTTCCTCTCCTCTTGATCTACCTTCTTCTTTTCTCCAAAAATTCAAGGAATTGCACCAAAAGCACTCAAATTACTAAAATAAGGGTTATGGCTTCGTGAGGAGTTATCTGGACGTAATGGGGGCCGTTATGAGGCACAAAAAGATGTTTAAATAGGTTGCAAACCTTTGAAATTAGGGTTTCATCCAGACTGGCAGACTCGCCGAGTCTAGGATATGGACTCATCGAGTCGCCAACTTAAATGTGCTCGATATCTCGTCTCTACTCGACGAGTCGGGCCTACAACTCGCCGAGTTCCAGCTAAAAATGCAAAAATACTTAGATTAAAATACATACCAGGAACCAGGTGCTACAATGGTAAGGCGTAAAATGGATCATGAGTTTGATTGCATGATCATAGTAATCATGATCTTGAAAGATTGCTCTGTAATTGCTTGTAGCAATTGATGGCTCTATGTTTTTAACTAGATGATCCAACGGGTTTGGATTGTTTCTTAGAAGCACTAGATTTCACCATTGGTGAGACTAAAAATTTTTGAGGAATTTTTAAAAAAGGTTTGAGTAAAATGAGAGAAGAAAAAGATGATCGTCGATTAGGGTTCGGAGATCGAAAAGCTTTCTTGGAAGAAATTGGGGATATTTATACCTTTGGATTTGAAAGTTAAATTCAAACGGGGAAAATAAATTTTACAGATGTTAAAATGTTTTGAATTTTCCGTTTTAATTTTCTTTAAACAAAAATGTTTTATTAGAAAAAACAGCCATTAAATGTAATTATGGGCGCATTTAATGATCGTGATGATTTTGTGGGCAAACGTGATATACTGGGTAAAAGACGGTGTCAACTTTATAGGTAATGGCATTAAAATATTTGATGGTTTGATATGTGCATTGTCATATCAGATTGGGTTTAAAAGGTGCTTTTGAGTAAAAGACAAATCTCCTTTGATTATTTTAAGATAAAAAGAACAGTTTTTGAAAAGATACTGCAGGGTTAAAAAGTATTTAATGAAAAGGATTAAAAACATTCCTTTTGAAAAAAATCTTTGATTAATCTGATTCATGAAATAGCACACCCTTGAAACTTTATTTATTGTCAACAGATAAAATGACTTCGTGTTCTTGAAGGAAGAATTGTGGTATTAATGATGTTGGGTCAAAGAAAAGAAAGCTATAAACCAAGGGGGAGATTGTTGGGTCAAAAATAGGGTTTATACTTTGCTTTCCTAAGAATTTATTATTTTTAGTCTTGGGCCGAAAATAATATTAAGTTTATTTGTAGCTTGGACCTAAAGCCCGTGTGTTTTCGGTCTAGCATTAGGTTTGGGCCTTGAGTTTCCGGTCCATATATATATATATATATATATATATATATATATATATATATATATATATATAAGGCTGAGTAAGTGGAGGAGCATCATTCATATTGTTGAATACATCATAGATTCATCATCTTCTTCTTCTCCTTCTTCTCCATTTGATCTTGCATCATCCACTTGATTGAGATTCCGCACCATCAAGTGGATCTGATTGATACATCAAGCAAAATTTGTGACTTACAGTTGGTATCATATTGTTGGGTCAAAAATATGGTTTATACTTTGATTTTCTAAGCATTTATTATTATTAGACTTGGGCCAAAAATATTATTTGGTGTAATTGTAGCTTCAATCGAAAACCCATGTGTTTTCGATTTGGGCCTTAAGTTTTAGTCCATTAGTATAAATATAGATGTAAAGTCGAGGTGTAGAAGTTGGCATATCATTAGTAAGGGAGGGGCGTTTTCGGTTGAGAGAGTGGAGGAGGGAAGCCTATGTTGAGTGGAGCATATTCTAGAGAGAGAAAGTGAGAGAACTTGTATATGTGTGTGTGAATCTTGTGTTGGAACATCATGATGGTTTTTATGCATAAGAAACATTCCTATGTGCTCATACAAACCCTAATGCTTGGATCTAGGTTTCACTATTGAACATGCTTTGATTCCAAGACTTACAAACCCTAATCTAGCATATAAACAACATAACTAACATATAGAATCAGATCTAGATGTTTACATCTTCAATTGTTGGCTTAGATCTTGTATATCTTCTTCTTTTGAGCCTAGAATCACAAATGCAACTCCTCTAATGGTTCACAAACCCCACAAGCAAGAAGGCAATATGAGAAAGGGAGAGGGAGGCTAGAATTCGGCCTAGGGTACTCTTGGAATCAAGTGGTAGCCGAATTCATGCCCTAGGGGTCATATTTATAGTTACAGATTACTAGGGTTTCACTTTAAACCCTAATGGACAGCTTAACCACAAAGCAGCCCATGGAACTTTCTGGAATAAGGCCCTTGGACGAAAATATGATGGTTACCCATCATAATTTCGTTCCCCCTTAAGCCCATTAGGTTTCCTTAACCTAAAACTCAACTATCACACATTTGACAGTTTATACCCCTTTATTCAATTAATCTCTTTTGACCACTAAATTAATTCTTAATTAATTTATGACCAATACTAATTAAATAAATATGATTTCTCCTTTAATATATTATTCTTATAATATATTAATAAATCATAATACTCTCTCTTTCTCCTTAAATTACCTTGTCAAGTTGCTATGGAGAAGGCAACCCAAAAGGACCATGCACAACCGGGTCAAGTACATACCAAATATAGTTACGGGCTTAGACATTATTCCAACAGTCTCCCACTTGGATAAGTCTAGTAACTATATCTCACATATGACTTCAGAATCCGATTAGCAATCGTAGCTCTTATACTTCGCTGTCAACTCTGATCAACTTGTCCTTTAGATAAGGGATCCTATAATCCTCTGTTCTGGATATTATGTTGACAATGGTTATTGTCCAGCAGTAGTTCCTTGATTTCCGATTTGTTTGACATAGAATTTAGTTGAACACATCAACTTCATTCTAACCGGGCCCGGCACATAAGTCAAACCAAATCAACAAGTGGCCAATATATCACTTTTATCCTCATAGAATAAAAGGAACAGATCAACTTCGACTCATATGCATCTATCATTTGCTAATGGATCACACACAATAATGTGTTTTATAACATCAAGTTACTGATGCGTTTACACATTATCAATGTATAACCAACCAGCAAACAACAACCATATCTCTAAGTTTTAAGACTATATGATGTTATCACTTTGCGATCACTTAAGATAAGACACCATTAAGTGATACAACAAACTCGGGTTTAATCCAATGCTCAACTCATATTCACAAGCACTCATTAACTTTGCAGCAAACCTTTGCTATGTCCAAAACCTTTCAGAAAATCTACAAACAATTCATGACAGTCTTAATTCATATCTACTTCAAAAATATGACCGACTGTGGACCTTTTGAACAATCATATCATTCAGGAAGTGAAAACATGCAAAATGGAAACAATAGATAAATAACCAACATAAGATAGTAACTTTACTCATAAATAATACAATTTCATTTATTCATCAAATGTCAAGTACAAACTATCTATTACCCATTTCCTATCTAATCCAAACTTATATCATCCTTCAGCCCAATGCTCTTAGCGTGCTGCAAGTGTTTGACCCTACTCAGTCCCTTCGTAAGGGGATCTATTGGGTTCTCTTCTGATGATACCCTCTTCACAACGAGGAGTCCCTCTTCTACCCGATGTTTGATAAAATGGTATTTTCTATCAATATGTCGAGATCTGCCATGATCTCTCGGTTCCTTGGTCAAGGCAACTGCATCTTCATTATCACAGAAAATTTCCATCGGCTCTTTTATGGATGGCACAACTCCAAGGCCTCCAATGAAGTTCTTCAACCATATAGCCTCCTTTGACGCTTCGCTCGCCGCAATATACTCTGATTCGCACATTGAATCAGCTACGGTCTCTTGCTTGGAACTTTTCCAAGTCACTGCTCCTCCATTTAGGGTAAAGACCCAGCCCGACTGTGATCGGAAGTTATCCCGATCCATCTGAAAACTAGCGTCACTGTACCCTCATACCCTTAAGTCATCACTCCCACCGAGGACTAGAAACCATTCCTTGGTCCTCCGAAGGTACTTAAGAATATTCTTAACTGCAATCCAATGTGCTCTACCAGGGTTCCCTTGATATCTGCTGACCATGCTCAAGGCGAAGGCCACATCAGGGCGAGTACAAGTCATAGCGTACATGATAGAGCCTACTGCGGAAGCGTAAGGTACTCGACTCATATTAGCTATCTCTGTCTCTGTACTCAGGCTCTGAGTCTTACTCAGCTTGGTATTGCTTTGGATTGGCAACTCCCCTTTCTTGGAATTTTCCATACTAAAACGCTTTAGTACTTTTTCCAAGTATGTATCCTGACTGAGTCCTATCAGTCTCTTTTCCCTGTTTCTAACTATTCTTATTCCCAGAATATAAGCAGCCTCTCCGAGGTCCTTCATAGCGAAACATTTCCCAAGCCAGGACTTGACCTCCTGCAAGGTTGGGATATCGTTTCCTATGAGTAGTATGTCGTCGACATACAATACGAGGAAGCTTACTATACTCCCACTGGCTTTAACATACACACAAGATTCATCTTCGCTTCGCAGAAAGCCACACTCTTTAACCTTCTCGTCAAAACAAAGATTCCACCTGCGAGATGCTTGTTTCAATCCATAAATGGATTTCTCAAGCTTGCATACTCTATTTGGATGCTTCCCATCGACAAAACCCTCTGGCTGATTCATGTAGACATCCTCAGCCAACTTTCCATTAAGGAAAGCGGTTTTCACGTCCATCTGCCATATTTCATAATCATGAAACGCAGCTATGGCAAGCATCACCCTAATAGACTTTATCTTCGCAACTAGCGAGAAGGTCTCATCATAGTCAACTCCGGGAGTTTGAGTAAAGCCCTTCGCAACCAATCGCGCTTTATAAGTATGCACTTTCCCATCCATGTCCGTCTTCTTCTTGAAGATCCACTTGCACCCGACTGTCTTACGACCCGGTACATTATCAACCAAATTCCAAACTTGGTTGTCGTACATGGACTGAATCTCGCTGTCCATAGCCTCTTTCCATTTTGCAGACTCTGGGCCTGCCATGGCTTCCTTATAGCTGCTAGGTTCATCCAAATTTACTAGTGTACTATCACTAATAAATGTATCCCCTTCAGTAGTAATATGAAAACCATAAAACTGGGGTGGAAAACTAGCCCTAGTGGAACGTCGAAGAGGTAGGGACTCGTCAATAGGTTCAACAGGAGTTTCCTCCTCAAGTTGAGTGCCAGTGTCCGAGGTTCCTTCATCGCTTTGATCTTGAATCTCTTCAAGTTCAATATGCCTCCCACTGTCTTCTTGGCTTATTAATTCCCTTTCTCGGAAAACCCCTCTTCTAGCAACGAAGACAACATTGTCACTCGGTCTATAGAAAAGGTAGCCAAAAGACTTCTGCGGATAGCCAATGAAATAACACTTCTCACTACGAGGTTCTAGTTTGTCGTGAGTCTCTCGTCTTACGAAAGCCTCGCAACCCCAAACCTTGATATGTGCCAACGAGGGAGCCTTCCCTGTCCACATCTCGTGAGGAGTCTTGGAAACCTTCTTGGTGGGAACTAAGTTAAGTATGTGGGCAGCAGTCTCTAAGGCATACCCCCAGAAAGCTATTGGTAACGAAGTCCGACTCATCATAGAACGAACCATGTCCAACAAGGTCCGATTACGTCTCTCAGCCACACCATTCAATTGTGGCGTTCTCGGAGGCGTCAATTGTGAAACGATTCCGCATTCCTTTATATAGTCGTGAAACTCAAGACTTAGGTACTCTCCTCCTCGGTCTGACCGAATCATCTTGATTTTCCTGCCCAGCTGATTCTCCACTTCATTCTTAAACTCTTTGAACTTTTCAAAGGTTTCCGACTTTTGCTTGATCAAGTAGATATATCCATATCTACTATAATCATCTGTAAAAGTCACGTAGAAGCGGCAAGCATCCCTTGTGGTGGATCTAAAGGGTCCACACACATCGGTGTGTATGAGATCCAATAAACCCTCACCCCTTTCTCAAGTGCCAATAAAGGGTGACTTGGTCATCTTCCCAAGTAAACAAGACTCACACGTGTCATCGTCCCTAAGGTCGAATGACTCCAACACTCCATCCTTTTGGAGTTGGGCTATGCGTTTCTTGTTGACATGGCCAAGGCGACAATGCCACAAGCATGCTTTGTCTAGACTAGTAGACGAATCAATATTCAAAACATTATTTCCAAAATTATCAACAATCATCACAGATTCATAAATCCCATTACAAGGTAATGCATTGAAATAAAAGACACCATTCAAATAAACATTAATAGAACCATTATTATTATCAAACGAATATCTGAAACCTTGTCTAAACAACCCGTGAAAAGAAATAATGTTTCTTGCCATATCTGGCGAATAACAACAATTCTCTAAATCTATTCCTAACCCATTACTCAACACTAAAGAATAAACACCGACTTTGGTCACAGGCGAAGATCTTCTGTTTCCCATAATCAGGTTCATCTTCCCATGCTCCATCTCCCTACTTTTTTTTAGGCCTTGCAAATCAGAACACATGTGGTAACCACATCCTGTATCAAGAACCCATGAAGTAGCAAATGATGAGTTATTAGATTTAATAGAATACATACCTGCAAATGTGGGCTTGATCTTCCCATCTCTTATGTCCTGCAGATATTGAGGGCAGCTTTGCTTCCAGTGGCCCTTTTGGTGGCAATAGAAGCACTCTGCTTCTTTAGGATCGAAAGAGGGTATAACGGAGCCAGCTTTGGTCCCACTTGAGGACGAACCATCACGGGGTTTCCCCTTATGGTGGCTCTTACATGGAGCCTTCCTCTTTTTGCCCTTTCCTTGACCTATTTCCATCACAGGAGCGGCCACAGCAGGGGACGGTGCAACGGATTTGCCTTTGAGGTTGCTCTCAGCAGTCCTCAAAAGTCCTTGGAGCTTTCTCAAGGAGACCTCCTCTTTGTTCATATGGTAGGTCATCCTAAACTGATTGTAGCAGGAGGGCAAGGAGTGGAGGATTATGTCGATAGCCAAATCCTCATCAAACTTAACTTTAAGTTTGAGAAGACGATCAACATACCTCTGCATTTTCTACAAATGAGAGGTTAGGGATTCTCCACTCCCCATCTTAGCGGTGATCATGTTAGTAATGATCTCATAGCGCTCTTTCCTCGCGCTCTGGTGATACCTGTCCAGCAAATCCTGATGCATTTCATATGGATACATGTCCTCATAGGACTTTTGGAGTTCGAGGTTCATGGTGGCCAGCATGATGCAGTGAACTTTCGTGGCATCACGCTCGTGGGCCTCAAAGGCGGCCAATTCCTCAGGAGTAGCAACATCTGGGATGATTTTCTCAAGCTTCTCATCGAGGACATATTCTTTGTCCTCGTAGCGTGTGATCATGCGAATGTACCTCATCCACTCGTTGAAGTTTGAACCATCAAATGTCACTTTCTGACACAAGTTCATCAACGAGAATGACCCAGAAGCGTTGTTGTTGTTGTTGTTAGCAGACATCTGAAAAAAAAAGGAACAAAGTTTGATTAGAATTGAATCCCTAATTAAACACCCAAATGAGAAATTAGGGCTAGGATCCAACAACATTATTTACAACTTAGAAAGGGATGCCGTACTCTAAAAGTAAATAATTTGAAGGTAAGTGAATGACGATTCACTAATTCTCACCATGAAAAACGAAAAAGCAATTTAGGTTTTAAATGTATTGAAAACTCCTAGATCTTTGAGATTCATTGAACTTTTCAATGGCATGTTTAAATCTCGATATGCATTTCAAATTTGCGACTGGGATTCCGAGGATCGCAAACAAATTTGTGAATAACCATGCGAATTAACGTGGTGCACCCAATGTCACTATCACCCAATCAATGTGCCGGTAAACCACACACGCTCCATTGATCTATGACAAACATCGAGTCACCCTTCGCTACCTATGTCATCCCCAAATTGATGTGCCGGTTAACCACACGTGCTCCATCAACGTTTGACAAGGGTATGAAGTGTAATTCCATGGATTAGCATCATTTTCACATTTTACCCTAAAGTAACTAGGAATGGGAATTTGCAAAAAGCATGTAGTTACTTTGTATTCAACATTATACTTTTAATGAGTAGAGGGTTGCCCTATCCTACCCGTTCGGCTAACGACCCTCCACCAGTCAAGCAAGCGGTAGGTGTGAGTATACACCCATTAAGCGCCATTTTATAGGCAGCAACCTTATACCCACCTTATAGACCGGCTTCGTGAATGAGGCCTACTAACGGTAAGACTAGCATTTAAGTTATACATATATATATTAATTAAGCTTGTAATATATAATAGTATAGGGTTGAATTTTAAACTTGTAAAATTCTAAGGGTTTGAAATTCAAATTATTCAAAATTAAACTTTTAATTACAAAATTCAAATTTCAAAACTTGAGGGCAAGTTTTGAACTTTTCAAAACATAAGGGATCAAATAACAAATAATTCAAATTAACCAATTAATTTCATAATTATATATATTTGACCTAATCTTAATTTTAGTCATTAGATAATTACCAAATAATTTTTTAAATAATCCATATTTATCATATGAATAACTAATATTTAAAAAGATTTGAAATTATCTATTCTTTTGGCAAGGATAAACACTTAATATAGATAAAATTCGGATTTTAACTTCATAAAACAATTAAGCATCAAGTCCAAGTCAAAACAGCAGCCAAAAACCCGAAAAACCCTAATTCTGACAAACTGACTCGCCGAGTCAGGCCTGGACTCGCCGAGTAGGGGCCAACTCGCCGAGTCTAGGTAGTGACTCGCCGAGTTGAGTCGGGCAGGGACCAAAAATCGTTTTCTCAGCAAATAAAGCAGTTAAGCATCACATACAACTGAAACCAATCAAAGCTCTGATACCACTAATGGTTTTTATGCATAAGAAACATTCCTATGTGCTCATACAAACCCTAATGCTTGGATCTAGGTTTCACTATTGAACATGCTTTGATTCCAAGACTTACAAACCCTAATCTAGCATATAAACAACATAACTAACATATAGAATCAGATCTAGATGTTTACCTCTTCAATTGTTGGCTTAGATCTTGTATATCTTCTTCTTTTGAGCCTAGAGTCACAAATGCAACTCCTCTAATGGTTCACAAACCCCACAAGCAAGAAGGCAATATGAGAAAGGGAGAGGGAGGCTAGAATTCGGCCTAGGGTACTCTTGGAATCAAGTGGTAGCCGAATTCATGCCCTAGGGGTCATATTTATAGTTACAGATTACTAGGGTTTCACTCTAAACCCTAATGGACAGCTTAACCACAAAGCAGCCCATGGAACCTTCTAGAATAAGGCCCTTGGACGAAAATATGATGGTTACCCATCATAATTTCGTTCCCCTTAAGCCCATTAGGTTTCCTTAACCTAAAACTCAACTATCACACATTTGACAGTTTATACCCCTTTATTCAATTAATCTCTTTTGACCACTAAATTAATTCTTAATTAATTTATGACCAATACTAATTAAATAAATATGATTTCTCCTTTAATGTATTATTCTTATAATATATTAATAAATCATAATACTCTCTCTTTCTCCTTAAATTACCTTGTCAAGTTGCTATGGAGAAGGCAACCCAAAAGGACCATGCACAACCGGGTCAAGTACATACCAAATATAGTTACGGGCTTAGACACTATTCCAACACATCATTGTAATCATATAAAAATTGAAGATTCATCAAGTTCATCTTCTTCTTCTTCTTCATTTTGATCTTGCATCATCCATTTGCTTGGGATTCCGCACCATCAATTAGATCTGATTGATAGATCAAGCAAAATTTGGGACTTACAGTTGGTATCAGAGCTTGGACCGTATCAATCATTTTGGCAAGATCTGGAGCGTTTTTGCACTTTTTCTTGAAGGAATTTTCATTTGTGGATAGTTTTTTGAAAAATATTGAGGGTTTTTTCTTCATGTTTTTCATAAAAATGACTTTTTGATCGAGTTTTGGTGCTTAAAAGTTGAAAAATGCGACTTCTAGCAGCCATTTTCGCACAAACAACAACCTTCTGCGAGGGGTGGTGGCGTGTTCGGTCAGCGGTAAGGTTTGCGAGGAGTTTGTAGCCGAAATCTCATTTGCGACCCAAAGTGTTTACAACCGAAATTCGTTTTCGGTTCGGGGGTTTACGGTCCGAGGTATCGCAAGTTCTCGGCCCAGCAACGTTTTCGGCTTCCGATTTCGGTCACGATTTTTGTTTGAATTTTCGGATCAACACATTTTTGGTCCTCGCCTTTTGCGGTCATCAGATGTGTTCGGTCAGCATCACCTCGAATTTTTAGTCACCAGGAGCGAGCAATAAAAAATTGGTGTAGCAAGATTCGAACTCGCACCTCTCGCATACTAAACCCACGCCCTTACCAATCCGTCTATATAGCCACATGTTATACATCTTCCCTTATTAATTCAAATTGCTTCGCTATTCCATTGCTATTTTCGTATTTTGACAATTTTAGCCTAAAAAAATCAATTTTTTTATTTTAAAGTTCCATTTTCTACCCAAAATTTAGGTTTTTAATTTTTGACTATCATTTTTGACTTTTGACCTTAAAAATTTGACTTTGCATTTCAAGTTTGACCATTGAATTTAAACTTTGACTTTCTCATTTAACCTTCAAATTTTTACTTTTAGCTTTTCAGTTTGACTTCTAAGTTTGACTTTTTAAGCTTGACTTTTAAGGTTTTAAGTAAAAGGGCAAATTAAAAAAAAACAATGAGTTCTTTAAACATTCCGGTCAATGAAGTTTCATTCTCTCTGTAACACCCATAAAATCATGCCAAATTTAAAATTTTTAAATTATTCAAAAACCATCGGTTATTACAAAACTTGTTTTCAAAATGTATAATATCAGAGTATCCCAGAAACATAAACGTAAATATGAGGAGCTGTACGATCACGCCTTTGCCTTGCCGCAATCTCATGATGTACCTGAATCAATAAACTGAAACTATAAGCCCGAAAGCTTAGTGATTTGTGCAAAATACCGATACACTGCACATAACACATATACAAATAACATCATATACTGGGTCCACAACTTTACAGATTGGATTACCCCCTAGGCCCACAGTGGGAGTCTGGATTGCCTTCCGGCCCACAGCTCTCATCTGGATTGCCACCGAGCCCACAATACGAGTCTCCCTCAACTCGTATCAAGAATGCTCCCGGGTTTGTTGGTTACCGCACGGAGCAGTATCACCTCAACCCATCCCACATAATATGTCGACATATAACACAACAAGTCAATATACAGATAAACACATAATACTACGGTAGTACAACATATCTACCTAACTGGCAAAGTAACTAGCATGCAACTCTAGCTCATACTCAACATACTACCACTTCTAGGATATGACATCCAATGCACATACCAATAATCAATAATATCACAGGTAGTCCTACAGGCCTACCAAACTAGCATATCCAATTAGCATGCATATCTAATACATAGTTATCATAACAACTACTAGGATATCAATCCATTGGGCCGACCTTGGTGCCTTAGACCCCTTAGTATAGTGAGGATAACTCACCTCGCACTGCTGACGTCCGCATAGAAAAACTCCAGCTGCTGGTTGACAAATTTCTGAACTGTCAACATCAAAACGACACCCAATTAGAAATTCGTTTCCAATACATAACCACAAGTCCCTACTTGGGGTAAAAGGCTACTTTACCCCCAACCTAGCTTGTTTCAAGAGCAAGGGCCAACTCACTCCAAAGGCCCAAAAAGTCAAGCAATTGGTCAAAACCATGGTTGCAAAAATCAGGATTAATCGGCAATTAATCGTGGATTAATCGTTTGGCGTTCTCCAACTGTCGAGGATTAAGGCATTAATCGGAAATTTAAGATTAATTGGGTTTGGTGGGATTAATCGGTCAACAAAAGTCAAGAAAAGTTAAAAGAAGATCAAAACAAAATTCAAAAACCCAACTTTCTTTTTTTACTCCAAAATTTTCAAATTTTCAAAATTTTGAATATTATACCAAAATGTTCATATATTTCGTATTTTCAAATTTCCAAATTATAATTTTTCTTATTTTCTAATTTTGAAGTACTTTTTTTTCTTAAGATATATTAATATTTAATAAATTTTAATATTTTATTAATAATCTATGGTCCCCGATTAATCCTCGATTAATCCCCGCCAAGACCGATTAATCCCTTAACACAAGTCGACCATCGAGCTACCGTCAAACGATTTTTACAACCTTGGTCAAAACCCAACATATGGCCTAATATCTCATAATCATCAAGGCCCAAATATGGCCCAATTTTCCAAATTGGGCCCGGACCTTTCTAATGGACTTTTCCTCAGGACCAATAAATTTCCGTAGCACAAAACCTTGTTCCCAAATGGCCCACGAAGGCCCACAACAACCTAGTCCAAGAATTGACCCAGACCGAGGCCCAAAATTGCGAAGTCCATTTCTATATTTGGCCACAAGGCCCATTACACCACAATATTCCAATATTGGCCCAAAGATATATTTAGGCACATCAACCAGTAATCCATGCCCAAAACCATTAGGGCCTAACAGTCCGAAGTCCACAAAGGCTCAAGCCCTCCTGAGAGCTTACGCCCAATGTATCTCTTATGTACGCTTAGCCTACCGGGAAAAAGGGATGTACGCGTAATGTAGTACATTGTATACGCAATGTATAAACGACTTATGCACAAAATCCATTAAGTTCTTAATGCTTCAAATCAAGGGACCAAATTACAGATCTGAGCTCTACTTAACGTCTTAATCCATAAAGTCATTGACTTGGTGACTTATATGACCTACATGAATCCAAAATCAAGGTATAACAATCTACTAACATTAAAATGACCATAACTCTTGCATGAACCCATTAAGACCTCCAAGATGGAAACTTTCCTAACTAGGGGACTCAATTAGCTTTATGGGTGGCAACCCTAAGTCCAGAAACAAATTTGCACTATAAAAATCCATTCTTGAAACCAAAAAGGGACAATATCCATGAGAACCTAGATCTATGTTGTAGAAGCAACAAGTTGAAAACTTTATACCTTCAATAGGCTGGAAATGATGTAAAACCTCTGGATCTACAAGCTCTCCTTAATCCCTTGCTTCTTCTCTAGACACCTTCTTCATCAAATCACCCAAAATACTCCTCTAATGGCCCTCCAAGCTCCAAAATCACTCAAATGAGGGATAAGCGGTGATCTATAGGGTTTAGAGGGGTGGAGGCTGAAGATATTAGGGTTAGGTTATGAGATAAGGGGTTTAAATAGGGTCAAAGACCCTAAAATAGGGTTCTAATCTGATTGGCGTATGCCCATCGTACATTTCGTACACCCAACGTACTTCGAAGAGCATTCGAAACTGTCCTGGTCAGTATGCCCATCGTAGTCCAAGGTACGCCCAACGTACTATCTTCTTCACTAGTACGCCCTGTGTACGCTTTACCTACTCGGCTAAGCCTGAAAACCATGACACTTTCGAAGACCATAACTTCTTCGTTATAAATCTGATTCCGACAATCCTTATATCCATGGATAGGTAATGAGAAGCCCCGGACTTCTATAAACTTTATTTAACCTGAAACCCAACCAAACTAAAATCCAAAATTCATAAAAAAAAGGTCTGAAATACTACATTCCCGTTTTACCCTTGATCCCAAAGTGGAAACCGAGAGATTGGGTCACATACCTACATTACCCAGATCCAAGTGGGCCTAAATCTTACCTTTGTAAAGGCCCTAATCCTTATAATGACTGCTCTTCAGGCCACAACATCGAATTAGGACTTTATTCAAAACATGGCATTACAACTCTCCCCCACTTAAATTTGATTTCTTCCTCCAAATCGTTTCTTAGCTTCCCAGTACATCGAACAATCTGGTCCATACCTCCACAATACGGACTAAATACAGCCTTCCCGAGGTATCCTGATACCAACCCTAAGAGGACTTACCCACCTGAAAAGGAACGAACCCTAAACCCTCTTGCACAAAAACCTCTCTGTTCTTTCGAACTCAAAACTTCAAATTAACCGACAACTGCCCACACTGAACCATCATCGAACTTATTTCATAAGAAAACTGGCCTAAATAGAATACTTTACAAGGTGACCGCAATCAACCCTTGCAGGGTTTTGAAACCTAAAGATAAACGAATTCCTTGCACTTATCTCCCAACTTGCTACTCAACTTCTGATAACATGAGGTTCCCACGAGAAAACTGAATCACAAATCACACACTGCTACCGTACTTTTACCTAGGTACCCATTTTCTACACCAAAATTTTACCTTCCCTTCCAAGACGTCCCTCAGCTTCTCTACTTACCTTCGACATGTATCAACTTGAGTATCACCTAATGATACCACAACATTCCTGTCCTACCCACACTTTCGCAACTTGCGAACTATGGGAATTACTATAATCCGGGTAAGTTCCTCCAAAAGTCTTAATTTATCTGCCACTTCGCCAATCCTGGCAATAATCCTGTTGAATCGAAGAATCGAGGACTCAAATTTCGCCTCCATAAACCGAACCCCTTTTTGTGCTGATAGGATGATGCGTCCTTCAGCTCCCAAACACGGACACTCATGCCTGGCCCAATCAGCCTCGGGCAGGAATACCAGGCATGCCTACGATGGGTCCATTCATCCCTTGGATGGAATACCCTCGTATCCTACACATGTTTGGCCCAATCAACCCTCGGGTTGGAATACCCAACATATCAGGTCCAATCAATCATAAGGTTCGGTCATCCTCAGGATGGAATACCCTAGATTGGAATACCACTGAATACATAACCCGAGTCAAAACCCAAAACTTGTGATCCAAGGATCTATCCTTGCATCTCCTCCAAAATCCTCTGATTCCACACAAACGAGTACAGCTCACCCGAACCCCAACAGTACATCCATTTCGAACGTGCTCCAATAAGAGGCCTAACCATGAAAAATCTCTATGCCCACAGCCCGTGACTGGAATACCCTTACATGGTCCTCAGCATAGGTCTGGATTGCCTTTGAGCCTACATCATGAGTCTGGTATGCCCTCCCCAGCCGTCAGCTCATGACTGGAATGCTCCCGATAACCTATCGACAATGCGGTCGACACTTCAGATGTCCACTGCTCTATCCTGGAGGTACTCACCTCATCCGTTGTCCAAGGCGGCCTAAACAATGTCCCTCACAACACCAAAAAGTGTCATAGTGCTGAAACCTCACCCTACACTATCCACTTGTAGAACAAGTTGCTACCCCATCACATATATACTCAGAACATGAACACATAACTAACCAACCCCATACAAAGTGTTCAGCATACTCCATCAGCATGTTCAATACTTGGGGACAGACCTACTGATTGCTATAGCATAGCAACATACTTAATACCCGCACATAGATCTACAAACATATATAGATTCTTTAGCATGACTGGGCCACCTCTCTGAGCCTTCAGTCTGTCTGACCCCTCTAGACTGTTAAGCATCTCCCTGGACCACCCCTCCTGGTGATCCTTCTCATGCAGACTGTTCTCACCCACTTGGGGTTCCGAACTACTGATGCATTATGTGGACTCTAACATCGGCCTAACCCTAGAACTCATGTCGATCGTCCACCCTCTCAGAAATCCGTCATATGTTCCCTGACCCATATTTCTACCACATACGCTAAATACCCCTCACACCCGTGCTGAAAATACTGTCGAGCCCCGACAGCTAGCAAAACCCTCCATCTATCAATCCAAAAACCCTCAGAGTCGAGCACACCCTCGACTGAACACTCGAACTGACCTCAATTCATGACTAGAACCCCAACCTGGTTCCCCACATGCTTCTATCAAACACCATGAAAACGTGTTTCTTATGCTGGGGAGTTTTACCGAACCCCCAACTAACACAAACTGTAAACCCAACAACCACTGGGGCCTCCATTCTCCCTGTTGGGTTGCAAAACTTATCTCTGCTTCAAAACCGCTCCCGCTTCTGCCTCCCGGGGCAACTCTCCCCGACTTAGATTCGACTAACCCTTCACAACACATGAAAATTGGAGGATTCCCAATCCGGCCTTCTCACTTCCCAACGATCGATCCGATAAAAACCAACTATTTCCAACTAGCACTCCATTACTAGCCAAACCTAACTGATTACTCACTTCTAAGAACCAGATAAACACTTCCTGAATATCAATGAAACGGACAGTCACTGATGATTGAAAGACCCCACACTTGTAGTCCTGAAGACCAAAAGATAGATGTTCCAACTAATACCTCAATGATGAGCTACTTCCCTTGGTGCTTTCGTCCGTCCATCCCTAACGGTTGCTAAAACCACTGAATCATGATAATGCTGAATAACCGTTCTGTGGGACCCTGTCTGCAGACCTTCCACATAGTACCCCGCTTCCCAAGGTGCTCCAAACAATTCTCCTGCTCCCGGGCTCTAGAAATCATTTCATTCAGGGTTCACACCCTGACTCACTCACCCGCTCAAACGTCCACAAATGAACTGTGACAGCTGAAGTAACCTCTACCCTAACCGGAGCTACAAACTGCTTCCCAAGACTTAATCTACAATCCCGAAAGTGCAATAGGTCGCACAATTAATCCTTACCGCCTATTATAAGAGATTCAAGGTAAACTGATCCTCACAAAATACCTATGCCACATCGACCCACCTGTGGTCACCGACATTGAAATATTGTCGCCAATCCCTGCAACCAACTGACCCCGAGCTGGAATACAACCTGATCCTGGGTCACAAGCCTGCTCACTCCTTCAAGCTCGAAAAACTGAAAGGGCACAATCCTTGCCCTATAAAACAACAACCCAATCCATAAATTAACCATTCCACTTCCAGCTGCAAAAACCCCAGCTGGACATAATCATCACTCCGTTCCGGAGTCCCCGCGACTCATATTCCGGCCTTGAGCAACCCCGAGCCTAAAATCTAAAAACTCATATGGTAGCCTTTCCCGCTCAACTCGCAGAATGCAACGATTACATAATATCTCCCTGATATCAAGTAACTATAATCCTCTGCTCATCAGAATATGTCCCAACAACAAGTCCCAATACTAGAAAGCACGACCAACTCCTCCCCTTACCATCGTTACAACTGTTGAAACTGTTGCGGTAGCCGTCTCAGCAAGGGTTGCATAGCGCTCATAGAAATACTCAACCATGGAGGTCTTAATAGACTCGAACATCTTCGGCAACTGTCCCCGGACAATCTTGATCACCTCCTCCCGGATGATCTCACTGACACGATCCTATGACAATACTGGCCTATCCTGGCTGCCTGCTTCCGATCCTAGCCCGGATTCGGTCTCAAGACGTCTTGAATAATCCATACCATTACAGGGAACCAACTTCCAACTAAACCTCGGGGGTTGTAAATTCCTTGCTACACGTATGGATCATGTGCTTTCAGTAGTACGAGCCCATACTACCTTCCACACCTACCCATATTTGTCTCAAGTATCACCTCAACACCCTAAAAATATACATATTCATAGCGAGTGCTCAATCCTCACTCCTAGAGGAATGCTGAATATCTCATAACTGGCCTCCCAGCCTCTCACCACCCACCCATCCACCAACTGCCACACGACCCTCCATTGGTGCCAGTTAACTATTGCATGAATACAATCACATCTCGTGCGAGTTAAACAATCTTAGGCTAAAAGATTTAATCCCACAATGGTTGGACTTAGATGAGAGCCGTGCAGAAGGACCAAATCCCTTACCCTAAGACCATTTAACCCCCGTAGCATGTGACTTGGAGTATTCACCCAATAGTTAGTTCACACATGAAAGAGTCACAAAACAATCAGTGAGGTATTCTACATAAGATAAGACATCAAAGATCAGGCAATTCTATCATACGATTCCTGAGGATCCCTATCTTAGTACCAGCATACTGTTCTAACGTACCACAATATCAAATAACTGTATGGTATTTTGGGGTCTACTTACTGGCTCCGGCTGATCGTACACCATGCATCCTCGTTTGATATTTTGAAAACCTTTTGGAAAAAAAAAATCATTTTGAAAATCTTTTCCTTGGTTTGAGACTGGATTCACACAAGTTTTCCTCCAATTCACTCAAACCAAGGCTCTGATACAACCTTGTAACACCCATAAAATCATGCCAAATTTAAACTTTTTAAATCATTCAAAAACCATCAGTTATTACAAAACTTGTTTTCAAAATGTATAATATCAGAGTATCCCAAAATCATAAATGCAAATATGAGGAGCTGTACGATCATGCCTTTGCCTTGCCACGATCCCCTGATGTGCCTGAAACAATAAATTGAAACTGCAAGTCCGAAAGCTTAAAGAGTTCCCCCAAAATACCGATACACTACACATAACACATATACAAATAACAATATATATACTGGGTCCACAACTTTACGTACTAGATTACCCCCTCGGCCCACAGTGTGAGTATAGATTACCTGGCGGCCCACATCTCTCATATGGATTGCCACCGAGGCCACAGTACGAGTCTCCCTCAACTCGCATCTGGAATGCTCCCGGGTTTGTTGGTAACCGCATGGAGCAGTATCACCTCAACCCATGCCACATAATATGTCGACATATAACACAACAAATGCACATACAGATAAACACATAATACTACGGTAGTCCAACAGATCTACCTAACTGGCATAGAAACTAGCATGCAACTCTAGCTCATACTCAACATACTACCACTTCTCGGGTATCATATCCAATGCACATACGAATAATCAATAATATCACAGGTAGTCCTACAAGCCTACCAAACTAGCATATCCAATTAGCATGCATATCTAATACATAATTATCATAACAACTACTTGGATATGAATCCATTGGGCCAGACTTCGTATCTTAGACCCCTTAGTATAGTGAGGATAACTCACCTGGCACTGCTGACGTCTCGTAGATAAACTCCAGCTGCTGGTTGACAGATTCCCGAACTGTCAACATCAAAACGACACCTAATTACCCCCAACCTAGCTTGTTTCAAGCCCAAGGCCCAACTCACACTACAAAGGCCAAAAAAGTCAAGTAATGGGTCAAAACCCAACATATGGCCCAATATCTCATAATCATCAAGGCCCAAATATGGCCCAATTTTCCAATTTGGGCGCGGACCTTTCTAATGGCCTTTTCCTTAGGACCAATAAATTTCCTAAGCCCAAAAACTTGTTTCCAAATGGACCACGAAGGCCCACATCAACCTAGTCCAAGTATTGGACCAAACCGAGGGGCACAATTGCGAAGTCCATTTCTATATTGGGCCACAAGGCTCAATAGACCCAAGTATTCTAATATTGGTCCAAAGACATATTTAGGCCCATCAACCAGTAATCTAGGCCCAAAACCATTAGGGCCTAAAGGTCCGAAGTCCACAAAGACCTAAGCCCTCCTAAGAGCATACGCCCAACGCACATCTTCTGTACTCTTAGCGTACTGGGCAAAACGGATGTACGCGTAGCGGACAAACGACTTATGCACAAAATCCATTAAGTGCTTAATGCTTCAAATCAGGGGACGAAATTACTGATCTGAGCTCTACTTAACGTCTTAATCCATAAAGTCACTGACTTGGTGACTTATATGACCTACATGAATCCAAACTCAAGGTATAGCAATCTACTACCATGAAAATGACCATAACTCTTGCATGAACCCATTAAGATCTTCAAGATGGAAACTTTCCTGACTAAGGGACTCAAATAGCTTTATGGGTGGAAACCCTAAGTCCAAAAACGGATTTGCACCATAAAAATCCATTCTTGAAACCAAAAAGGGAAAATATACATGAGAACCTAGATCTATGTTGTAGAAGCACCAAGATGAGAACTTTATACCTTCAATAGGATGGAAATGATGTAAAACCTCTGGATCTACAAGCTCTCCTCAATCCCTTGCTTCTTCTCTAGACACCTTCTTCTTTAAATCACCTAAGATACTTCTCTAATGGCCCTACAAGCTCCAAAATCACTCAAATGAGGGCTAAGGGGTGATTTCTAGGGTTTAGAGGGGTGGAGGTTGAAGATATTAGGGTTTGGTTATGAGATAAGGGGTTTAAATAGGGTCCAAGATGCTAAAATAGGGTTCTGATCTGATTGGCGTACGCCGAGCATACTCCGAAGACCATTCATGACCATCCTAATCAGTATGCCCAGCGAACTCCAAGGTACGCCCAGCCTACCGCCTTCTTCACTAGTACCCCCCGCGTACTTGGCCAAGCCTGAAATCGACGAAACTTCCGAAGGCCATAATTTCTTCGTTATAAATCCGATTCCAACGATCCTTATATCCACGAAAAGGTAACGAGATGCCCCACACTTCTATAAACCTTATTTAACCTGAAACCCAGCCGAACTAAAATCCAAAATTCATAAAAGAGGTATGAAATACTACATTCCCGTTTTACCTTTGATCCCAAAGTGCAAACCGAGATATTGTGTCACATACCTACATTGTCCACATCCAAATGGGCCTAAATCTTACCTTTATAAAGGCTCGAATCCTTATTATGACCATTCTTTGGGCCATAACCTTGAATTAGGACTTTATTCGAAACAAGGCGTTACACTCTCAATCTTGTGAAGTTATGATTAAGTTTATTCGTGAGCAAAATGATTTGTTAAAAAGGGAAAATGAGGACCTAAAATATGAGGGATATACTCTTAGGAAAGCCCAAAAACCCTTAAAAACACAACTAAACGCCAAAACTAGGGATTTTAAAAAACTTCAAGTGGAATATAGCAATAAATATGAGAACTATGACTATGTTAAGAGACAACTTTCCAAATTAACTAACGAACTTGATGCATTGAAAGCTAAATGTAATGATACTGGATTCACGTTTAAGAAACTTGATGTGTCAAGTGAGGTAGTTGCTTCTATGATAGAAAACAACTAAAATTTAAAGATAATCAAAATAAGGGTCTGGGGTATAATAGAGTTCCACCTCCCTTTAATGACAACTATAACCCACCCCTTGAGACCAATGAGGAAGAAATTCCTGCTAAGTATGGCCAAATCCATGAGTCGGCTTCAGTTAAGATTGAACAATCTAGGCCAACTGAGACTATTAAGGTGAACGTTTTTGATGTTCTACCTCTTGTGCAGGTAAAGTAGTGGAAGATGAGAACAAGGAGAACACTATTGAACAAACCAATGACTCCTTGAACTCTGAATCTGTTGCTTCTAACTCAGTTACTTCTAAACCAACTGTTGGGAAATACAGGCCACCAAAACAAGTAAAACAAAGTGCTTGCTGCAAGTGTGCCTGTGGGAACAATAAGAAACGAGGCAAGGGCGTGCCACTAGGGGCAGGAAGAAACAACTCCTATATGAAGAAACAAACATGTTTTCACTGTGGAACACCTGGACATATTGCCATAAATTGTCCAAATCGTGCATACGTTCCCTACTATGCATAAGGCTGGCAGAACGCACAAAGAAAGAGCTTTTCCAAAAGAAACTCTTCGAGGCCATGTTCAATCAATGGTGACTAGAACGTGCAGAAGGCCAAGAATCAAAATCCCAAGAACAAAAAGGGAATGTCGGCCAAGAAGCCAATTTCCAGAGATGCTCCAGTGGAACCAAGATCAGTTGGATCAAATTCATCTCGAAGATCGGCTTCAAGTTCAAAATCAAGTGCCGAGGCACCCATCCTATCGAACAAGAAATGGGTTAAACCCAACTACAAATGGGTACCAAAGGTTCAATCTCCCAAATCGTATAATTATCTATCATTTCTTTATCTTCTATTTGTGATAAGCAGGATACGTCATGGGATAGAGTACCTTGAAAATATGAAAAAGGTCGACCCAGTTTCAAAATACACTGGGTTCCAAAAACAAAACTGATCCCGCTCTGTGTTGGAGCAGCTATGGAGGCATACCATCAGACTTTGGTTTGTTGATAGTGGCTGTTCCAGGCACATGATAAGGGATATCTCTCAAGTATACAACATTCAAAACTATGTTTGAGAATATGTGTCCTCTGCGGGAAGGGAAGAAAGGAAAGGATCATACATGGGGTTTTATGCTTAACGATGTGAAGAATTTCGAATATGTTCTGAGATTATGCGTGTTGTCCTCAGACCTTCTGGCTGCAAATTCAATCGGTGACTTACGGTTTGAGTTTTCTTATTGTTACTCCTGAGTTTATCTTAAACTTATTAATTTTGAAAGTTTTATTAATTGGGAAGTGATATGAAGTATAGTGCTAAAAGGCAATTTATGATGCGTAACGCACTAAAGCCGAATTGTCTAGACTTTGTCTTCAATGTGCTAGTAGACACAAAGGATTCAAAAGGACCTGACATTGATTGACAATGAAAGGACTAGACAATATGCAATTAGATAGGTTCATTTGGACTAACCATACGATGCTCGGGTAGATTGAGCAGTGAGATAGACATGGGAACCGGCGAGATACACTAAAAGTGAATTATCTAGAACTGTGGCTCAGCATTTCCTTAATGTATGGACTTATGTAATTAATTCCTGTACTGATAGGGAAACTGGGGGGTTCTGATAAAGTAGTTATGTAGGAAATTATTTTCTTGCTTTCTATCTATCATTCATTAGTTGCCTCCTCTGTGTGATCGGAAGATCTGACCTGGGACACATCATATGCACCTTACTATCTCTATAACCCTCTATATGTGTTACTCATATGTTGTTCCCTCTGCGTGATTGGAAGACATCCGACCTGGGATACAACATATGCATTTCTAAATCTGGCTTCTCTCTAAATTATTGAATACTCACCTAAAGTAAGGAGTTCTTTGAAAGTTCTTAATTACCGGGGTACATCGGGAAGTGGGAAACACGTTCTAGTGCATCTAAAATTGAACAACATAAATGGTTGTATATGTGTGTTCCATTGTACCTGACGTTTTCGGCTCAATACAAATGTGTGCAATTTGGTTCATTTCTGCTTCTACTCCTTCTTATTCTCATTAATTATAGCTTGTTCTTATTCTCACTGCTTAATTTAAGTGGACAACAATATCTTTGGTCGTCGTCAGCTACATGGTCCATTTAGGAATATATATCACAATGACTGGTCACTTATAATCTGTCAAATTTGTCAAATATCCTTTGTGTTTAAGTGGACCACAAATTAGTGATTGACGAGATCTAAAAATGCATGCGTGTGCTGATAAACGATATTGAATTAGTTGACAACTTTCATCCCAAAAAGTTTTAAATTTTGTTATTATTTTTGTTTTTGGTAAATTTGTTAATAGTTTTTCCTCTATGCACAAATTTAAGGGGAGAATTAAAAATTTTAAAAATAAAAAAAAATCAGATAATTAAAAATCCAAGAATATTGTTATTTCTGTTTTATTTCCTTTTCAGAAAAATATAAAAAATCCAAATTTTTTTTTTCTGTTTTACTTTTTTAAGAAAATGTGAAAAATCCAAAAATATTGTGTGCTAAGTTTTCTTTTAGTTTTGTTTTTATCTCAAAATTTATTTGTCTTGAAAAGTGAATTCAGGTGTAGATGAGACTCTTCGAGACCGTATCGAAAAATTTTGAGCCAAAGCTTCATCCGTGATCATTGAAGAATTCTCATTCGAAGGAACAAGAAATGAAGATTATTCTTTCAACATTCAATCTTTCAACCCCAGAAGCAAGGTGAAGCTGACTTGAAGATTATGTGACAGATTGCATTGAAACCTCCTCAATCAATTTGCTTCTAACTATGTACTTGCTGATGTGATCCAAAATATTCGTTCTCTTTGATATTTTCTCTGAAGATTCTCAAGATGAAAGCGCTATTTTTCAAGAATCTCTACATGAAGCCTCCTCACCCAACGTTCGTTCAAAGTCAGATTCTGAAGAAATGCCCATCCGTTCAAGATTAAGTCATTCAGTTAGAAGATTCAGTTGTTTATCTTGAAGTTGAGAAGAAATTGAGCATTAAAGCTGAAGCCAAGCTCCAAATGAATATTGAAAAGAAAAACCAGCTACATTTTTAGGGGGAGTTTCTTGGGTCAAAGAAAAGAAAGCTATAAGCGAAGGGGGAGATTGTTGGGTCAAAAATATGGTTTATATTTTGCCTTTCTAAGCATTTATTGTAACTTGAACCGAAAACTCATGGGTTTTCAGTTTGGGCCTTAGGTTTTAGTCCATTAGTATAAATATAGATGTAAAGGCGAGGAGTAGAAGTTGGCCATATCATTATTAAGGGAGGGGCGTTTTCGGTTGGAGTGTGGACGAGGGAAGCCTTTGTTGAGTGGAGCATATTCTAGAGAGAGAGAAAGTGAGAGAACTTGTATATGTGTGTGAATCTTGTGTTGGAACATCATTCTAATCATATAAACATTGGAGATTCATCAAGTTCATCTTCTTCATCTTCTCCTTCTTCTTCATTTTGATTTTGCATCATCCAATTGATTGGGATTCCACACCGTCAATTGGATCTGATTGATACATCAAGCAAAATTTGGGACTTACAAATGAGGATTAAGAATGCGGTATACCTTGGCACTGTACAAAGA
Organism: Lactuca serriola; assembly: GCF_051521515.1. Classification (NCBI taxonomy): domain Eukaryota; kingdom Viridiplantae; phylum Streptophyta; class Magnoliopsida; order Asterales; family Asteraceae; genus Lactuca; species Lactuca serriola. The sequence continues at coordinate 221,528,514 of NC_136415.1, read as the reverse complement.
CTTGATCACAAGGTTAACAATAAAAACAATAAAATGACCTGAAGAGTACATAAATAGGTATACAAAGCATTCGATAGCCATAGTCCATGAGTTGAGTTTTCATCCATAAAACATATAAGCAAGAACTAGTTGTGGCGATGTATTCTGCCTCTGCAGTGGAGAGTAAGACACAATTTTATTTTCTTGAAGACCAACTCACTAATCTCCCACCGAGGAATTGCAATCCTCCAAAAGTGCTCTTGCTGTCTAATCTGCATCCCATGTGATTTGTGTCTATAAATGCTTGAAGATTGAAGTCATTTCCTTATGGGTACCAAGGACCTAGAGCTTTACTTCCTTTGAGGTATCTAAAAATCTATTTGAATGCATTCAGATGAGAGGCCTTGGAATCAACTTGGTATCGGGAACACAAACCCATTGCAAAGACAATATACAACCTACTTGTGGTAAGGTATAGTAGAGAACCAATCATTCATTAGTATACCTTTTGATCAACTGACTCTCCGGTGGGATATGCAGTGATCTTATATCCAAAGGCCATAGGAACCTTTGCCGAAGAACAGGTATCCCAAGAGTATTTCTTTAACAATTTTGTGGTATACTTTTCTTGATGAATGAAGATTCCTTATGGGATTTGCTTGATTTGAAGACCAAGAAAAAAATAATCTCTCCATTCATGCTCACTTGAAACTTATTGGTCATGATGTTGGTGAAGTCATCTACCTTAACTTTGTTTGTTGAACCGAAAATGATGTCATCCACGTAGATTTGTTCAAGAATTAGATATGTTTCACTTAAACATCGAAATAGGGTACGACCAATGACCACACGCTTGTATCCAGACTCAACAAGAAAAGTAGAAAGAGTTTTATACCAAGCTCTTAGTGCCTGCTTCAAGCCATAGACACCTTTCTCAAATTTGTAATAGTAATGAGTAAGATCAAGATTCTATTATCTAATTTGGGTGCAAATTTGTTCAAGTTCTATTGTTGTTGACCACAAAACACCCACAACCGAAAATATGAAAGAAACGAACATTTTGTTTATTCAAAGCTTCGTACGAAGTCTTGTTGAGGCATTTGGTGATGATGTTATGGTTTTTTATGTAGTACGATGTTGCAACTGCTTCAATCCAAAAGTAGAGAGGCAAGTTTGCGAAGTTGAGCTTTGATCTGCCAGCTTCTACAAGAATTCTATTCCTTTTTTCTACCATTCCATTTTTTGTGGTGTGTACGGTGCCAAAAAGTTATGATTGATTCCCTTCAACACTAGGAAGTTGTTCACAAAACACCCATATGAAGCGACTGTTATAACCAACTATGACCGGAATGTACTTCTTATGATGTAATCTTCCCACAGTTGATGGACTATAGAGATGAATATGAAGTAACAACGAAGGTTCAGCGATGGATGAATCAAGGATAAACAAATGACTTCCTTTTGTTTGCTTTCCACACTCACTTTGATAGGTACACAATCTTTAATTACTGAGATTTTAGTTTTCTGTAATCATATATATTCAACATTTGGGTGAAAGCCTAATGTACGTCTTGGTGACCGTGTTTAGGATCTTCTTTCTCTTGGTGAGAACAGTCTTTCTTGGTGAAATCATATTTGTGATTAGTCATGTTCTTTCTTTTTCTGTTTAATCTTTTCTTAGTTAGTTTGTTATTTGTTATTCATACTGGAAGTGTATCTGATCGATACAAACCTTGAATTGGTGTCAGAGTAGGTTTTCGATATGCACAAGATGTCATGTCAACCACCTATAATCCCAAGTCTTTATTTCCTAACAAGATCCCTCCTTTTGATGTATACATCTTTACTGTTGAGAAATCAAAATCCATGGATGATCTCGAGATCATGGACTATGGTATGCTTGATATCATCAACAAGGGTCCCATCACCTCTATGCATCAGTCATCCAATGACAACGCATCTGGTAGAAAAATAAAACAAACATCAGTGTCGGGATACAACAAGGAAGAAAAAAGGGTCCTAAATCTTGATGCAAAGGCAAGGATTACTATTGGAAATTCTATTCCATTTGATGTCTATCGTTTGTTTCAAAATTGCTCAACTGCACAAGAGATGATGATCACTCTATCATTTTCCTTTGACATTGAAGATCTTCTAGACAACGAAGTTTCAAAAGTTAAGTGTCTAATGGCTCAAATCGTTAAGTCTCACGCTCATGCACCAACGTACAATGTTAGTATGTTTGCATTGACCTTTCTCAAGCTGCTACAACTCTAAGTCTCAAGACTGAGACTGATCCTCAACGTATCAGGTAAAGAACTTTGTTAACTATTCTGTCACACCCCAAAACGAAGAACGACGGAAACATTCTGGGGCGGAGGATGTCAAGTAAAGTATCACAACAATGCAAAGTAGTAAACAAGAAACAACATCATCCATTTCATTAATAGTATAATTTTAATTACAAGTGTGTTCTTTCATAATATACAACAATAAAATGAATAATCAGAATATAAGACGAGTCTGGACTGCTCCGTCTTCACAAAACCTGGTCATCGTACTTGTCTATTTGTGACCTAAGAATACAAGTTATTTTGAAAGCGAGTATCAGCCAAAAAGCTGGTGAATTCATAAGTATTAATGTGTCTTTGATTTGTAAAACTTGTAATGAAATACTTGAAATTGTTTTGAAAGAAAGTTCGTATAAGTATGAAAATGTTTGTAAGTAGTTGAAAGCGTTTGAAAAAACCCTAGAAATCCCTATGATTCCTGTTAGTATAAAAGAAATCTTCTACCAAGACCTAACTGTTTTGAAAGTAGTCTTCTACCAAGACCCGACTGTTTTGAAAGTAGCCTTCTACCAAGACCCGGCTGTTTTGAAAGTAGCCTTCTACCAAGACCCAATTGTACGACTATTATTATTATTATCTAACCTACCTCATAGATTATGTGAATATGATACATAGTAAAGGTATTAATAATATATTGACTGGAGTTTTATATCCTTTTGTAATTGTCGTAAGTACTATAGTATTTGTGATAAGTGACTACTTTTGTACTATTTTGCCTTAATTGAGGGTTAAGGCATAATGTGATGACTAGATCCCAGGCTAGACGCTCCCCTGTGAAATAGATTTTGGGACCCACATGCGACCCCTGCATGATTGCAAGCTGCGAACATCCACATTACTATGATCATGTATACCCAATATAACTATCACAATGCATTAGTGATTCATTGGTATAGTTAGATCCTGAAATCATTCCATGCTATAGCACCTAGTTATGTTTGTTCTATTATCGTCTATGTAAACGTACTTATGTAAGCGTATCTATGTAAACGTACTCATGTAAGCGTATTCATGTAGGCGTGTTCATGTAAGCGTATTTATGTAAACGTACTCATGTAAGCATATCTATGTAAACGTACTCATCTAAGCGTATCTATGTAAACGCACTCATGTAAGCGTATTCATGTAAGCGTGTTCATGTAAGCGTATCTATGTAAGCGTATATAGGTAAGCGTAATCATGTAAGAGTATCTATGTATTAGTATAGACTCATGAATGAAATGACTCTTGTGTGTTTCCTTGTACTTGGAATGGTAAGTAGTATCTCCTAACTATACCTATAGTAGTTACTAATAATGTATGTGTATAACCGAAAGTATGCCTTTGCTACCCAAAGGTACTGAACTGACTGAGGAAACTTTTATGTCTATATATGTATACATTGTATATGACTAATATTTAGACGACTAACCGATAACCTAAAGCCACATCTCAACGAGGAAAAGGAAATAAAGTGAACTAGCCTTCCTAAGTCCTTGAAACATTATTTATATAACTATACATATATGGTCATGCATTTGATAATATAAAAGCATAAAAGAAGTTTTGTAAAACCTTTGAAAAGTTTAATACTAAGAAACGATGACTTGATATCAGTTTATAAAACGATTTGAAAGTATTTTGTTTGATAAGACAGTTTAAGTATAAGGAAAACCTTTGTTTAAAAACACATTTGTAACAGATTTTGAAAGGAAACTTACATTATGTAAGACAGTTTGATAAAGAGTTTTAAACATGTAAAAAGATTTAAGAAAGTCATTTGAAGAAATCTGTTTGGTAAAACAGTTAACGTATAGTAAGTCCATTTGCATGTTAGTTATTAATCACATGTGATTGATATAATAACTAGCATGATTCAACTTGTATCCCCCCCCCCCTGTAAAGCATTTAAAAACATTTAGAAACATTTAAAAGGTTAATTCAAGGGGTATGAACTCACCTGCAGTGAGTGGATCAGAAGGAAGTGTCGGATAAGTGTGTGGTGTCAAGTGAAGACTTAAACACACACAATGAGCCTAATAACATATGAAGACATATGTATATAAACAATTAGTGATTATAACACTAATTAAACATGTATAAACATCCTAATGTGAGAAAAACACTTTGGTAAAAGTGTTAGGAGGCTATCGGGTTGCAACAAAGGAATGCAAGGCCTCATACGTGAGTTTATGGTCAAATGATCATGTTTGTTGGAGTTTACGGCCCAGGGGAGTTTACTCTTGATCGTAAACTCTCAATTGGTCACCAAAAGGGGCTTAAAACTGTAAGGGCTTAATTGGTTAAGTGCTCCAAGGCTTAAACAAGTGTTTGGGTGGGTTTAACGTCCAAGAATGGCCTTGTGTGGGTTTAAGGTCCAAGAATGGCCATAAACTCATGGTAAGAAGTACCATTTCTGTTACAACCCAAAATTTCCATTCTGTACAAACAATATCACTTCAATAGAAGTTATAACAGTCACCGTTAATTTTCAGACTTTTCCGTATAAGTTTGAGTACTTTAGGGTTTACACTTCAGGAAATATCAGGAGAGTGGATGCAATAGGGTTTCGTGCAACACTGTTATTCCAACACTCTGTTATATTAGAAATCATTTCGGGAATAAAAATATTTTCTGCCAAAAATATCTCAGGACTGTAAATAGAATTCAAAACCAAATTCATTCATTATTCGCATTTCCAACTAGAGAAAAGCCATTTTCTCTGTCACGGATCTTCGGTTTTTCATCCCAAATCGTGAGTACACTTCTATAGTTGTCTTATAATGCTTATTATGTGCTTAATAACATAGATGACATATCAAATCTGTGAGATTCAGGAGTTAACCGCCCAAGAACGTTCTTGGAGAGTAAACTCCAATTTGTTGCTTAAATGCTACCTAGTCTTTTCCCCATGATAAGTAGCGAACTTAGGCTTATTTATAAATGTATTTAGGACTAGAATACAATCAAAAACACCAATATCTAGGTGTTCACGGCCGAAGAATTTCTTGGACCGTGAACTCCAAAATCAAGGGCCAAAGAGTGTTTAAATCACTCCTAAAGCCTTGGACTTTAACCTCTATTTTATCCTAACTAATTTGTGGATTTAAAACATGAAAGGCACCTCCCAAAGTGAGATTACAGCCCAATAAATGTCTTGGGCCGTGAACATCAATAAAGGGCACCAAAGTGTGCCTAGGGTCTTCATTTGCCTTAAACAATTGCTAAGAACATATCCTATGTGAGTATGGGACTTGAAAGCATCAAAAACATCATTCAAAGGGAGTTTACGGCCGTAAACTCCAAAGGAATTGGCCTTGGGGCCGTAAACTCCTCAAAGGAGTGTTTCTATGCCCTAAACCCATCCAAGAATTAAACCACCAAGTTGGAATACTTCTAGGGATCATTTAACACCTCAAAACAACCAAAGACATTAAGTCTTGGAGTTTACGGATGTAAACTCAAGAGTTTACAACCGTAAACTCCATGTGTGAGGTTATTTGGAGAGTGAACTCAAGTATAAGGTCCTTGGGAACTTTAAACCCCCTTTAGCCTTGTCCCACAACAACTTAGATGCAACCCTTAAGACTTATAACACCTACACAAGGTGTTTACATATTCTAGAGTGTCCCAACTTAATTTATTAGTTATTATTTAGCTAATTAGTTATATATATGCTCATTATATGATAACTAGGCTCGTGCGTGTGAACAAGTCTTGTTTTCCAGGTAGCACAGTATCCGACACTTCAATCCAATCCACTCACCACAAGTGAGTTCATACCCCTTTAATTAACCTTTGAAATACTTCTAAATGTTTTAAATGATTTTATGGGGGGGGGGGGGAATACAAGTTGAATATTTATGGTTATTACATCAATCACATGTGATTAATAACTACAAAACCAATGATTTTATTACTGTTCAAACTGTTTTACTTCAAACTGTTGTACAAACTTTTTTACTTATCAAATACTTTTCCTTAAACTTTGTTACACTTATTATAAATTGCATGCCCGTATATGTATAGTAATATAAGTAATGTTTAAAAGACTTAGGAAGGCTATCCACCTTGTTTCCTTTTCCTCGATTTGGATGTGGTCTAATAGGATATCGGGTACTCGTCCGAAGGTCGTTTAAATATTAATTATATATCATGTGTACATATATAGACATAAAAGTGCTTCCATATTCCTGCGTACTAGTTACATCATTAACAAGCTACCATCGGGGTAGCATAAGATCATACTTATACTATTGCTATATCAATGAGTCAGTTCATTCATGAGTCAATACTTACTACTATGAGAACATATACAACTATACTAGAGAAGAACATATACAACTATACTAGAGAAGAACATATACAACTATAGTAGGAAGAGAACATATACAACGATACTAGAACAAGTAACATTACATTACATATACATGAATACGTTAACAATTGTGATCCACTGTATCGAAGCATGCCTTAAATGTCATGGCCCGAGTTGTAGCCATAATTCTCTTGGAGGGAGAGCGTGAGTTTGCGTATAAATCTATATTGGATTGACTATCCTACACATTGCTGCTAGCTACAGCCGGACCTGCAGGTCTGCGGGTGCCAAACGTCATTTCTTTTTACGACCTACATTTGTTGTTGTTTATCGAGTCGATAGTATGGTACAATTAATCACATGATACCTTAATATAAATCCGATTTAAGGTAGTTAGTACAGCAGTAGTTCCTATAATACAACACTACAGTACTACAGTAATTTACCCTTTACATATATTTAGTGATTATTTCACTTAAACATTAACGTACAAACTATATTTTGTTAATGATAATTACACTTGGGAAATTACACACTTTTACAACAAACGAACACACGGAACAGTAAAGCCTTGGTAGAAGGCTACTTTAATAGAAAATATAGGTTTTTCTAGGAGATTCAAACTTTTACAAACACTTATAACCATTCACATACATTTTACAAACTTACACTTAAGACATGTTCAAACGTTTTGATAACGAACACTGACACTAAATACTTATGAACTCACCAGCTTAATGCTGATAAACTCTTTCAAAATAACTTGTATTCTTAGGTCGACTGTAGACAGGTACCGAGGCCAGCTTTTGAGAAGATGGAGCGCATCCAAGACTCATCTTATTATTTTGATTTACATTATTTTTGGTGTCTATAACTGTACATAACACGCTTGTATTAAAATTATATATTTAATGCAATGGATGATGTTGTTTGCTTGTTTACTTTTACTGTGTTGTGATACTTTACGTGACGTCCTCCGCCCCAGAACATTTCTGCCATTCTCGGTTTTGGGGTGTGACAGATTGGTATCAGAGCATTGTTTATAGTGAATTAAGTATATCAACCCATAAAAGATATACTAACTATAAACCCCTTTGGGATTAAAACACTCTGACCAAGAGTCTATACTTTAAATATTAAAATATTTAATTAAGTATACTAGTCTGCATTCATACTAAAATCAGTGTCACAATGACAAGAACAAAAGTATTACGATTGTTGTGATATGTTAACGAGCCTAAAACTTACCAACAATACCACGAAGAGATCAGTAGAACCTAAACTTGAAATACTATAGGTTTATTTTTGTGCTACTAACAAGCTACTTATATACTACATTCTTATACCTATTTTCTCGCATAGATATCGTAGCTGGAATAACTTAGTTGATTAGTCCATGTGTTACTCTCACCCTACCTACAATTGATTCTTACCACTTTGCTTATCTTTATAAACTTATAGCTGAAAGATGCCTCGCAAATCTCCCAGGAATAACCCTGCACCTCCACCTCCTCCGCCTCCGGTCATCGATACCGCAGCCCTGAATGATGTCGTAGTTGTAGCAGTGGCAACTGCCATGGCACAGTATCACTCTACTGATGCCAGCAGAGGTGGAACCCCTGTTAACTCCATTCCGGTCGAAACCCCTATGCGCTCGAGAGAGTGCTCCTATAAGGATTTCACCAACTGTAAGTCGATGTCCTTCCATGGCACCGGCGAAGTCATTGCCCCCTCGTAATGGTTCGAGAAGACTGAATCAGTCTTCGAAATCTGTTCATGCCCTGTTGCGAGCAAAGTCAAATATGCCGCATGCACCTTTGAGGGAAAGACCCTGACGTAGTGGAACAGCCACGTTAAAGCGCTGACTCTCGTAGTGGCGAATGATATGGGCTCGGAAACCATGAAGGACCTCATGATTGAGGAATACTGCCCGAGGGGCGAAATCCAGAAATTGGAGCAGGAGCTATGGAGCCTAACCATGAAGGGCTCCGACGTAGTCTTCTATACCGCCAGGTTCAGCGAACTGGTGGCCCTCTGCCCCAATATGGTTCCCACCGAGGGGAAAAAAGGTCGAGAGGTACATATGGGGGTTGGTGCCTCCGTATCAGGGGAATGTCCTATCATCAAACCCCGCTACCTTCGACAGTGCCAAGCGACTGGCACAGCGACTCATTGACCATGGAGTCAAAACCCCTACAACAACAACCACCCTAGCCATCCCGGAACCCTCCAAACCTGCTGACACTAAGCGGAAGTTCTGGGAAGACAAGAAGAAACAGCGAGCTGCCAAAAAGCATCAAGTTGTGGCTGTGCATGCTGCAATAACCCCTGCTGCTGCTATTGCTCTGGTGAGGCAGTATGCTAGAAGTTTGCCTAAGTGCAACAAATGCAACTTCCACCACAACGGCCCCTGCAGTGAAATGCAGTGCTCTAACTACAACAGGAAAGGACACACATTTCGTTTCTATAAATCTCCGGCACAGCCGATCGGCCAAGTCCTCTGCTCTGGCGCGAGCCCGACCTGCTATGAATGTGGTGAAGCAGGCCACTACAAGAGGGACTGCCCAAAGCAAAGAATGTGGGTGGAGCAGGGAGGGTACTAGCAATAGGCCATGGGGAAGCAGTTGCTGACCCGACAGTGGTGACTGGTATGTTCCTCCTCGATAACTCCTAGGCATGCATTATATTCGATAGTGGAGCGGAGCGAAGCTTCGTGAACCATAAATTTGCTCGCATGCTTAAGCAACAACCACACACACTTAAAGAACAATTCACAGTAGAAATGGCTAATGGAAAAATAGAAAACACAAATAGCATATACTTAGGCTGTACCCTAACTCTAGATAACCATTCATTCCCAATCGACCTTATGCTGGTCTCAATAAAAAGCTTCAACATTATCATCGGCATGGATTGGTTAAGTCTTCATCGCGCTGACATCATGTGCTATGAGAAAGCAGTCCGTCTAAACCTCCCGTCTAACGAAACTCTTATCATCTACGGCGACAAACCCGGTGCGAGTCTTCATATTATATCAAGTATTCAAGCACATAAGTATATGCGTAAAGAATACCATGCATTCCTTGCTCATGTCGTCGATACGAGCCTCGAAACGAAGGAACTAAAGAGCATTCCAGTAGTGAGCGACTTTCCTGACATCTTCCTAGAAGAGCTACCAGGATTACCTCCACAACGACAGGTCGAGTTCAGAATCAACTTAGTCCCAGGAGCTACCCCAGTAGCCAAGTCGCCCTACCGATTAGCACCAGCAGAGATGCAGGAACTATTTGGTCAACTTAACGAACTGCTCAGCAAGGGCTTTATAAGACCAAGTTTCTCACCTTAGGGAGCATTGGTATTGTTCGTTAAGAAGAAAGACGGATCATTTTGTATGTGTATCGACTACAGAGAACTCAACAAACTAACGGTCAAGAATCGTTACCCTCTGCCTCGCATAGATGATCTATTTGACCAACTCCAAGGGGAGAACTTCTTTTCCAAAATTGATCTGAGATCCGGATATCACCAGTTACGAGTGCTAGAGGAGGATGTTCCGAAGACAGCCTTCCGAACTCGTTACGGACACTACGAGTTCGTAGTGATGCCATTCGGATTGACCAATGCGCCTGCAGTATTCATGGATCTGATGAATAAAGTATGCCAACCTTACTTGGATCAGTTCATCATTGTATTCATTGATGACATCCTGATCTACTCCCGAAGTAGGGAAGAGCTTGGTGATCATCTGCGACAAGTTCTACGAACTTTACGAGCGGAGAAGCTCTATGCGAAGTTCTCTCAATGTGAATTTTGGATCCGAAGAGTCGAATTCTTAGGACACGTGGTAAGTGAAGAGGGAATCCACGATGACCCATCCAAAATTAAGGCCATTGAGAACTGGTCAGCACCGAAGATGCCTACAGAAATTCGGCAGTTTCTAGGTCTCGCTGGCTACTACCGCAGGTTCATACAGAACTTTTCCCGAATTGCGAAACCTCTTAGAACACTGACCCAGAAAGGCGTGGCCTTCGACTGGGAAGAGAAACAGGAGAGAGCGTTCCAAACGCTCAAGCGAGCCTGATGCACCGCACCAATACTATCCCTCCCTGAAGGAATAGAAGACTTTGTAGTTTATTGTGATGCATCGAATCAAGGGCTCGGGTGTGTTCTGATGCAGCGAGGTAAGGTCATCGCCTACACCTCGAGACAGTTGAAGACACACGAAGTTAACTACACGACCCATGATCTTGAACTAGGGGCAGTTGTGTTTGCTCTGAAGATCTGGAGACATTACTTGTACGGAACGAAAAACACTATCTTTACTGACCACAAAAGTTTACAACACATATCCGATTAGAAAGAGCTCAACATGAGACAACGACGATGGGTCAAGCTACTCAGTGACTACGAATGCAAAATTCGTTATCATCCGGGTAAAGCCAACGTAGTGGCAGACGCCCTAAGTCGGAAAGAATATTCTGGTCGAAGAGTCAAGTCATTGACAATGACTATCCATTCGCACTTGTCTAAGTAAATTCAGACGGCCCATCTTGAAGCTATGCAACCTGAAAACGTGACAAGTGAATCCCTTAGAGGACTGGATAAAAACCTAGAAGCCAAGGCTGGCGGGGCCTTATATTTCATGAACCAGATCCGGACACCGAAACGCAGTGGTTTCCGAGACTTGGTCATGACCGAGGCGCACAACACTCGGTATTCCGTCCACCCAGGTTTAGATAAGATGTATCTGGATCTTAAAAAGCTATACTGGTGGCCTAATATGAAAGCAGAGATTGCTACCTTCGTAAGTAAATGCCTTACTTGCGCAAAGGTCAAGGTCGAATACCAGAAGCCCTCCGACTTACTACAATAACCAGAGATTCCAGAATGGAAGTGGGAGCGGATCACTATGGATTTCATAACCAAGCTACCCAAGACAACGGGTGGACTTGATACCATATGGGTCATCGTCAATAGATTGACCAAGTCTGCACACTTCCTGCCTATCAAAGAAACTAACAAGATGGAAAAGCTTACGAGAACATACATTAGGGAGATTGTACGACTACATGGTGTACCTATATCCATTATCTCCGATAGAGATAGTAGGTTCACCTCAAGATTCTGGCAATCGCTACAACACTCCCTGGGAACAAGGCTGGACATGAGCACAGCCTACCATCCACAGACCGACGGACAAAGTGAGAGGACCATCCAAACACTGGAAGATATGATGAGAGCCTGTGTGATCGACTTTGGAAAGGCATGGGATACTCACTTACCCCTTGTCGAGTTTTCCTATAATAACAGTTATCACACGGGCATCAAGGTTGCTCCATTTGAAGCCCTCTACGACCGAAAGTGCAGATCCCCTCTATGTTGGGCTGAGGTGGGTGATACCCAATTAGCTAGGGGGCAAGCTTCTGACAATACTCTCACCGGTCCGGAGATCATTCGGGAAACGACGGAGAAAATCGTTCAGATCCGTGAACGATTGAAAGCCTCTAGAGACCGACAGAAGATCTATGCTGATAAGCGAAGGAAAACTTTGGAATTCCAGGTGGGAGACCGAGTCCTTCTTAAAGTCTTACCCTGGAAGGGATTGATACGCTTCGGTAAGCGTGGGAAGCTTAATCCAAGGTATGTAGGACCCTTCGAGATTCTCGCAAGAATCGGCCCCGTAGCTTACAAACTCAACCTACCCAACGAACTCCATAACGTACATTCTACATTCCATGTATCTAACTTGAAAAAGTGTCTGTCCAACGAGACTCTTGTAATCCCACTCAACGAGATCGAGATCAACGAGAGCCTCAACTTCGTGGAAGAACCGGTAGAGATCATGGATCGTGAGGTCAAGCAGACGAAGCAAAGTCGTATCCCGATCGTGAAGGTTCGCTGGAACGCCAAGCGAGGACCAGAATTCACTTGGGAATGCAAGGATCAGATGAAACTGAAATACCCTCATCTTTTCGCTTAGTTATTTGTAACTTCTTATTTGCTTAAATTCTAATTTTGGGACGAAATTCCTTCTAACGGGGGGATGATGTGACAACCAGAAATTTCCATTATGTACAAACAATATCACTTCAATAGAAGTTATAACAGTCACAGTTAATTTTCAGACTTTTCGGTATAAGTTTGAGTACTTTAGGGTTTACACTTCAGGAAATATTAGGAGAGTGGATTCACTAGAGTTTCATGCAACACTGTTATTCCAACACTCTGTTATATTAGAAATCATTTCGTGAATAAAAATATTTTCTGCCAAAAATATCTCAGGACTATAAATAGAATTCTGAACCAAATTCATTTATTATTCGCATTTCCATCTAGAGAAAAGCCATTTTCTCTCACACGGAGCTTCGGGTTTTCATCCCAAATCGTGAATACACTTCTCTAGTTGTCTTATAATGCTTATTATGTGCTTAATAACATAAATTACATATCAAATCTGTGAGATTCGGGAGTTTACCGCCCAAGAACGTTCTTTGAGAGTAAACTCCAATTTGTGGCTTAAATGCTACATAGTCTTTTCCCCATGATAAGTAGCGAACTTAGGCTTATTTATAAATGTATTTAGGACTAGAGTACAATCAAAAACACAAAGATCTAGGTGTTCACGGCCCAAGAAGTTCTTGGATCGTGAACTCCAAAATCAAGGGCCAAAGAGTGTTTAAATCACTCCTAAAGCCTTGGACTTTAACCTCTAATTTATTCTAACTAATTTATGGAATTTAAAACATCAAAGGCACCTCCCAAAGTGAGTTTACGACCCTATAAATGTCTTGGGCCGTAAACATCAATAAAGGGCACCAAAGTGTGCCTAGGGTCTTCATTTGCCTTAAACAATTGCTTAGAACATATCCTATGTGAGTATGGGATTCGAAAGCATCAAAAACATCATTCCAAGGGAGTTTACGGCCGTAAATTCCAAAGGAATTGGCCTTGGGGCCATAAACTCCTCAAAGGAGTGTTTCTATGCCCTAAACCCTTCCAAGAATTAAACCACCAAGTTGGAATACTTCTAAGGATCATTTAACACCTCAAAACAACCAAAGACATTAAGTCTTGGAGTTTACGGCCGTAAACTCAAGAGTTTACAACCGTAAACTCCATGTGTGAGGTTATTTGGAGAGTAAACTCAAGTATAAGGTCCTTGGGAACTTTAAACCCTCTTTAGCCTCGTCCCACAACAACTTAGATGCAATCCTTAAGACTTATAACACCTACACAAGGTGTTTACATATTCTAGAGTGTACCAACTTAATTTATTAGTTATTATTTGGCTAATTAGTTATATATATGCTCATTATATGATAACTAGGCTCGTGCGTGTGAACAAGTCTCCGTTGGCCACGTAGCACAGTATCCGACACTTCAATCCAATCCACTCACCACAAGTGAGTTCATACCCCTTTAATTAACCTTTGAAATACTTCTAAATGTTTTAAATGCTTTTATGGGGGGGGGGGGGAATACAAGTTGAATATTTATGGTTATTACATCAATCACATGTGATTAATAACTACAAAACCAATGATTTTATTACTGTTCAGACTGTTTTACAAACTCTTTTACTTATCAAATACTTTTCCTTAAACTTTGTTACACTTATTATAAATTGCATGCCTGTATATGTATAGTTATATAAGTAATGTTTAAAAGACTTAGGAAGGCTATCCACCTTGATTCCTTTTCCTCGATTTGGATGTGGTCTGATAGGATATTGGGTACTCGTCCAAAGGTCGTTTAAATATTAATTATATATCATGTGTACATGTATAGACATAAAAGTGCTTCCATATTCATGCGTACTAGTTACATCATTAATAAGCTACCATCGGGGTAGCACATGATCATACTTATACTTTTGCTATATCAATGAGTCAGTTCATTCATGAGTCAATACTTACTACTATGAGAACATATACAACTATACTAGAGAAGAACATATACAACTATACTATGGAAGAACATATACAACTATACTAGAGAAGAACATATACAAATATACTAGAGAAGAACATATACAACTATAGTAGGAAGAGAACATATACAACGATACTAGAACAAGTAATATTACATTACATATACATGAATACGTTAACAATTGTGATCCGCTGTATCAGAGCATGCCTTAAATGTCATGGCCCGAGTTGTAGCCAAAATTCTCTTGGAGGGAGAGCGTGAGTTTGCGTATAAATCTATACTGGGTTGACTATCTTACACCTTGCTGCTAGCTACAGCCGGACTTGCAGGTCCGCGGGTGCCAAACATCATTTCTTTTTATGACCTACATTTGTCGTTGTTTATCCAGTCGATAGTATGGTACAATTAATCACATGATACCTTAATATAAATTCGGTTTAAGATAGTTAGTACAGCAGTAGTTCCTATAATACAACACTACAGTGCTACAATAATTTACCATTTACATATATTTAGTGATTATTTCACTTAAACATTAACGTACAAACTATATTTTGTCAATGATAATTACACTTGGGAAATTACACACTTTTACAACAAACGAACACACGGAACAGTTAAGCCTTGGTAGAAGGCTACTTTAATAGAAAATATAGGTTTTTCTATGAGATTCAAACTTTTACAAACACTTATAACCATTCACATACATTTTACAAACTTACACTTAAGACATGTTAGAACGTTTTGATAACAAACACCAACACTAAATACTTATGAACTCACCAGCTTAATGTTGATAAACTCTTTCAAAATAACTTGTATTCTCAGGTCGACAGTAGATAGGTACCGAGGCCAGCTTTTGAGAAGATGGAGCGCATCCAAGACTCATCTTATTATTTTGATTTACATTATTTTTGGTGTCTATAACTGTACATAACACGCTTGTATTAAAATTATATATTTAATGCAATGGATGATGTTGTTTGCTTGTTTACTTTTACTGTGTTGTGATACTTTACGTGACGTCCTCCGCCCCAGAACGTTTCCGCCGTTCTCGGTTTTGGGGTGTGACAATTTCGAATTTTGAGGTCCTTAGATCAATGGTGTAAGGTTCTAGGTTACCATCCAAGGCTTAAAAGGGTGTTTACGGTTTTGGGAGATTCCTAAACCATAAACCCATATTCAAGGGGGTTTTATGGTGCTTTTCATGTGCTAAAACCATCAAGGAAGGGCTCCATACCTGTTTCTAAGCATAAGGAAAGAGTTGGGAGCACTTTGGCACCCAAATTAGGGTTTACGGTCCAAGAAGATCTTGGGCCGTAAACTCCTTTTTCTTGATTATTAAGTGATTTCAATGATATCTAAACATGTATTAAGCTTTAAAACACTCTAGGGTAGAAGTACTTACAATTTGGGACGAAAGATTGAAGATCCTAGGGAGAGAATCGGGTTTTTCTTTAGTTGAAAATGGAACAAATGAATAAAAATGGCTAAGGGCCATATATATACTCCATGGAGTTTACGACCGCAAACTCCATGTTTGGGTTGTAAAATCCATTTTCATGGAGTTATGATACAACTATGATGTACCATATGCCCTGGATTATACGTCCTATGATTACCACTTGAAGGATTAAAGCTCAGAATTGCTCAAACGGACACCAAACGTGCTAAAAGGTAGCAGAAATGAGTTTGACTCTCTATGAAGTGTTTGACTGTACAATATCGAAAATTTCGGGTTGTCATATCATCCCCCTATTAGAGGGAATTTCGTCCCGAAATTATAATTTAGGTAAGGAAGTAGGTACAAATGATCGAGTCATGAGGTGGGGATACTTCTTAGTCGATTGATTCTCGCGCTCATAAGTGAATTTGGGTACTCGGTTGGTATCCCAACAAACCTTCACTAATGGGAGGCGGCGTTGCTTCGTCCGCTTGACCTCTCGATCGATGGTCACCACGGTTCTTCCATGAAGGCGAGGATCTCGTTGATCTCGATCTCGTCGAGTGGGATTACGAGATTCCTGACGGAAAGGTATGCCTTCAAGTTCGATACGTGAAGGTACAAAGTACATTACTAATTTCGCAGGGTAGGTTAAGTTGTGGATGTTTCCTTGCCCTCTCTTACTACGAGAGTAGATAGGTAAGTCATTTACAAGGACAATGACGAACCGATCCAAGTAAGAATGGCATATCCTATTTATTACGTTTATGAATACTACGGGCGTATTGGTCCTATCTGAGGGGTATCACTACAGACTCGTAGTGTCCGTATCGAGTTTGGAAGATTGTCCTCGGGACATCCTCCTTTAAAACTCATAACTAATGATATTCGGACCTCAGATCCATTTATGAAAGGTAAATAGTTCCTTGCGGTTAGTCAACCAACTCATCTATGCGAGGCAGAGGGTAATGATTTCTAATGGAAATCTTGTCGAGGTCTCTAAAGTCGATTGACTTACGAAGCAATCTGTCTATCTTCTTGAAGAATAAGACCGGAGCTCTCTAGGATGAGAAGCTTGGTCATTCCATTACTTTTGCTGAGGAGTTCTTTAAGTTATTTTGATGGTTCTTGTATCTTCGTGGGTTTAAGTCTGTAGGGCGATCTGGTTACAGGAGCCGTATTGGGTTCTAAGTTTGTTCGCATGAAGATGCGATTACTCGTAGTCTTGGGCAGTCTCCTTCCTGAACTGGATATTTAAAGATCATATAGGGTTCATCAATCACCGTCTCGTGTATACGATTCGTATATAATTAAGATTGAAAATGTAGTCGAAATAAATGATTCTTCCTTAAGCCAACATCCCAACGAGGAAAAGAAGTTAAAGTGGAATCATCAATTCTAAACCTGTAGAACCTTGATTATATATCACCCCTATGTATACATTCTTCAGCAATAGATCAACCATATGAGTCTTTGGATTGAACTTGACGTACTATACGAGTGGTACTTTGGGAAGGTGTGCTGAGATTTCTTCGGAAAGGATTAGAAACATGAGGTAGTCCATGAATGAGTACTTCGGAGTTCTAGAATGACAGCTTCGCTAGAAAGACGATTTTGGAGAAAGAGATGTGCGCACGAAACTGGTATTGCGAGGATCGAATTGAATCAAGTTGTACGATAATGTCGGAATCATATGGAAACTAAAGACATTAGATTTGAACATAAGGCATTACAGACAAAACACAACAGTGCAACCTTTAACAGAGTTAATGTACTTTAGATTTACTACAAGACTATTACTGCGAACAAGGTATACTACAAAAGACAAGTATACGGAGCACGAGGGTCCCTTTACTGACGGGATCTCACAAAAGATAAGACTCTCGTTGCGCTAGTTTTAAACAGTTTATAAGTCTGTTACAACGAATTGCCTTGATTACTTTAACGTGGGTCCGGTGTGGTCTCTCCTGCGGCAGTGATCCTTAGAATTTTGCCGTCTGCGCCGGAGTACTTTGTTATGGGACAATCCTTCTTGAAGTGCCCTATATCACCATATTGGTGACATGACTAGCTAGTACTACCATTGGTGGTGGGAGTGAGGTGTCGAGTCAGAGTTATGTGCACACGGGTGCCCTCCTCATTCATCCACTTTGAAACTTTCCTCTTATAGGGTCTGGTTTTACCACCACCTTTGGGTGCAGGGTTGGTCCCGATGCCAGGGACTTGAGAAATGGGTCGTGCCGGTGCTCCACAGCTACAAGCATGGTGCCCTATTTTTAGGCAATTGCAACATTGCATTTCATGGCAAGCTCCATTATGATGAGAGCTACATTTATCACACTTCGGTAGCTTTCCCTCGTATGGTCTGATCGGTACTGGGAATGTAGGGGCTTTCACTTGTTTCTGTTTCATGGCAAGTCTTTGGGATCGCTTTCGTTCCTTCTGGGCTTGGCGCTTTCGTTTCCTATTCTCTGTTTTATACCTTTGTAAGTCCATGACCGTTGTCATTTGTTGGTTTCCCGGATTGGTACTACAATCAAAATTTTCGACTCCCTTGTCATTCTTGTTCGTGTTGACAGCGTTGATGTGTGCAAGGAAAGCTGTCACGGCAGCTATTACCACGACGTGTAATGTCGCGACATCGATATGGAGGATAGGGGTTTCATTGCTCGGCTGACTATTTCTGGGTGACGACATGATTTTGTAACACGAAATATAAGGATTTTGTGAGAGATTTTGGGTTGACCCTAGATGTACTTCGATCGCTCAAGTAAAGAGTAAGAGTATGTTCTCAAAATCTTGACCTACATCCCTATGATGCAGTCCTAGTATGGATTGGAAGTATGTTCGTAGAATGGTCTTGAGACGCTTGACGTTTAAAAAAGGGTACCATCGGTTGGTAAATAACATGATCAAACCCTTGAAAAAGAATTGGGAATGATCCCTGAGCTAAATTTCCCTAGTTCAATAACTCGACTAGGGTGGGCTTCAAATAGACTCCCATGATAGCACGATGAAAGTATTTGAATAAAGAATAACACAGGAGTTAGCCGACTGGCAACATCATTGATGTTTAAGATGTAACAAGTTTGGGAAAAATTGACCTTGTAGAAGGTCTTACATCATATCCAGAGTAGAAAGGTTTTGGCCGCATAAAGGCCTAACTAAAAGTACCTACAGTACAAGGCAGTTTCATAGAAAAATGCGACATAGGACATAGATAGGAAAAACAATTCCTTTCAATAGGGAAAGAAAGTAGGGCATCTTCTACTGGTGACGGTCATCCCTCTGGTGAACCCTTAGTTCAGCCAGTTGACGTTCCACATCAAGCAGGTGTCTCTCGTACACTCTCTGGCGTACCCGGAGCTCTATGACTTCGGCTTGAGTTTCAGCTGATGCTTGCAGCAAGGTTTCATGGTCTCTCTCAGATGTCTCACGAGCATGCTCAAGGAGATTGGTGTGAAGGGTATGCATTCTCGCATTGGTGACAACTTCTGTGATCTGATGTAAACCATAAACCCATATTCAAGGGGGTTTTATGGTGCTTTTCATGTGCCAAAACCATCAAGGAAAGGCTCCACACCTGTTTCTAAGCATAAGGAAAGAGTTGGGAGCACTTTGTCACCCAAATTAGGGTTTACGGTCCAAGAAGATCTTGGGCCGTAAACTCCTTTTTCTTGATTATTAAGTGATTTCAATGATATCTAAACATGTATTAAGCTTTAAAACACTCTAGGGTAGAAGTACTTACAATTTCGGATGAAAGATTGAAGATCCTTAGGAGAGAATCGGGTTTTTTTCTAGTTGAAAATGGAACAAATGAATAAAAATGGCTAAGGGCCATATATATACTCCATGGAGTTTACGACCGCAAACTCTATGTTTCGGTCGTAAACTCCAATTTCTTGGAGTTTTGATACAACTATGATGTACAATATGACCTGGATTATACATCCTATGATTACCACTTGAAGGACTAAAGCTCAGAATTGCTCAAACGGACACCAAACGTGCTAAAAGGTAGCAAAAATGAGTTTGACTCTCTATGAAGTGTTTGACTGTACAGTATAGAAAA
The DNA here is from genome assembly GCF_051521515.1 of Lactuca serriola. NCBI lineage: Eukaryota > Viridiplantae > Streptophyta > Magnoliopsida > Asterales > Asteraceae > Lactuca > Lactuca serriola. The sequence continues at coordinate 221,508,436 of NC_136415.1, read as the reverse complement.
TTTCGGGTTGTCCCATATTCTTCCATTGAAAAATCTTATATGTTTGACCATTTACATTTAAATTTATCTATTTCAATCAAAGAAAAATCTTCTCTCAAAATTGAGATAAAAAATCTTAAAGAAAAACTATGCTCTTATGAAGACTCACTTTCTCGTTTAAAAAAAAAAGGAAAACTCCTATATGTCACTGACCAACAGTTTTCTTCACAATGAAAAACAAAAAGTTGTGGATCATGAAAGAAGCATTCAAATTATTTTAAATAACTAGGCTTCTTCAGACCGTAATGTCATGAGAATAATTAATGATCAAATTCCTAATCAGTGTGAGAAAATCATTTGAGGTGATGTTGAAGGTGTTGTTTCTTTAATAAAAACAATCGAGAGTAAACAAACCTTTTATAATGGTGACATTCTTGAGAAATATTTAAAAAACAGATTTGTAAGTACCTATTTCATAAATTAAACTCTAATTGGTACACACTGTACTACTGACTCTAATGGTAATACAAAATGTGTATCTTATTTATCTGCTCTTGATCCTTCATGTGAACCTCCTCATCGTTTGTACGTCTTGCCCTCCACTAAGATCCTGCTAAAAATTCGCATCTCCAATGGTGAAGTTCATTCTATAAAAAAAATTATTAGCATGTTTCCTCAGTAATCTGTTAGTAATATTGAATCTAGAGATCAATCAAAGACTTCCATTTCAGATGATTCTTTAATCTCCTCTGTAACTCATGATGAAGAATCATCAGAGCTTACCATCATGACATTCCATGGTCTAGAACTAAAGCAAGAGTTTTTAAATCAAATGATCAATATTATTTAGGTTACATTGATAAAATAAAACAAAGTTCAAATGGTTAAAGAAAGAATCAAGGAAGCAGACTTTGTTATCGGTGTGGTGATTCCTCTTACAAAGTGAACAAGTGTACATTTGAAATGAGTTCCACCCGCACTAACAACATCATAACTTGAAATGATAAATGGATCAACAAGGGAAACCCCTATAATGTTCTCCCAAATGCTTGTTATCACATTTTCTCTTAAGTGACTCTTTTCAAGATTGGTCAGAGTAGACTAATTGTACATTTTCGTTTTTTTCTCAGGGTAAAGAACATATTTGTATTCAGATAGTGGTTGTTCAACACATATGACAGGTTTCAACTTACTTCTAGATGACTTTCTAATGAATAATACTTCAAATGTTACATATAGAGAGACAATAGCAAGGGAACTACAAAAGGATATGGAACCATCAAGTGCAAAACTGTTGTATTCAAGAATGTTCCATACGTAAAAGGTATTTAACACAATTTCATCTCAATCAGCCAACTTTGTGACACTGACTATGAAGTTCACTTTAACAAGAAAGAAGGAAAGGTTATTGATCAAAAGAATTTGATTATACTAACTGCAAATCGACAGAAAGACATTTATGTTTTGAATATGTTTTCTGTTGACAACTTTCTTCATCGTTGCTTTTTCTCTAGTACTCAGTCTTCTAAATTGGTTGTGGCACAAGAGACTATCTCATTTGAACTTCAAGAATATATCATAGATTTATAGGAATCAACTTGTAATAGGAATGTCTAAAATGCAGTTTGTCAAAGATAAATTATGTTCAGCATGTGAAAAAGGAAAGAAAACCAAGTCCTTCAACCTAAAGGCTTGTTCCTCCATCAGTAATCCCTTTCACCTTCTTTATATGGACCTTTTTGGATCGGTCCGAATTACAGCAAGAGGTGGGAAAAGTTTACTCTCATTATTGTAGATGATTTTTCAAGATTTACTTGGCTATTCAGAATGCTCTAAAAGCTCTAGTTGTTAAGAAGAATAGTGGCATCAATTCTTCTTCTTGTTGACAATCCTCTTTCTCTCAACTCACTATTATGGATTCAAGAAGCCTCCAACAATACAATGAGTCTTAATTTCATCTACTAACTCATAATCTGATAAAACCTCGAGTGCCCTCATGTTGATCTTGTCAACTCGATGGTTTCATGGATTAGAGCTTGTTAACTCGGTTACAAAGACTTGTTTATATTCCTTTCTTGCTCTTGGTGAACATGAAGCTTCAAATCTATTCTTAGCATGTCAGCAATTAAAGGCTTGTCATTTTTGGTTTGTAGTAAGCTATATTGATGTGTTTTTTCTTGATTGTGTACTATTTTATAGACTATTTAGGAGAGGAGGTATCTCGAAGCAAGGAAACTAATTTACGAGCTTTTAAATCAAAATATCTTCTAGCATTAGTTTTATGATTCTCCTTAAGAAGGATATGAAAACGGGATCTGAAAAAGTTGTATATTCCTTTTTAACTATTCTTTTGTTGACCATTTCTTACACTTCAATTTATTTACTTATTTTTTCTTGTACATCATTAACTGAATTGATGGTGAATTCTAGAATTCTACTCTGAAACTTAAATCTATGATACGGAAGATAAACTACTCCATGTTGATGAGCTGACATTGTTTATGATTTATGCTGATTTCACTTCAGCATGATTGAAACATTCCATTCTTTCCTTATTTTCCTCTCAATAAAACTTAATGATTTACTATGATAAACCACATACTGATAAAAGTTTGAAACTTTGTGCCAATGGTTAGTCTATGTATCGTAGACTATCACATGCACCAACCCGCTCTTGCCCATGAATTCTTCATTAAAGCTTTATGATTCAGCATAACATACCATATATTGACGTGGGCTTGAAAAATCTATGCTGATGGTTAAACTATGTATCATAACTTATCAAACGTACCAATCCATTATCAACATATATTCTTCTTTATAATTTTATGATTCAACGTTTGAAGCTAGACGCTGATGAAAATTTGTGTCGATGGGTATATCATTGTCTGTGATGCATTACAAAAACCCACCCATTCTTTCCCAACAATTCTTCTATTAAAGAAGTTAATGATTCACTATACTAGCTATACACTAATAAAACTTCGACACTCTTTGCCGATGGGTCCATTTCATACCAGAATGTATTACAAGCACATTCCATTATTTTCCTTTAGGGAAAATGACATAAATGCCCTATAATGTTTCTAGGATTGACCGATTCAGTCACTAAAGTTATTTTGTTTCTTTATAGGGGCATAAGGTTGGAGGCGACCTATTTTTTTAGTCCCTCTAACTCGTTTTAGCCGGTTTCAGTGGACACATAAGCTATTTTCCATGTAAAAGTCAAAATCATATTTTGACTTTCTGAAAATTAATTTACATTTAATTTGAGTACACTTTAAATTTAACCTTAACAATCACGGAGGGACTTCTGATTAATCTACAAATTTAATCAAACATGAAAATGGACCGTGAGCGTAACACGCAAAGCCATCATCATCATCTTCAATGACGGTTGGAATTGGAAAGGCTAAACATTTGCATCAGTCGTTTTCCGGATTCCAGTGGAATGGATGAGCTTCTAGAGGTGTTGGGTTACAAGGTGAGGTCAATAGATATGGAAGATGTAGCCAAGAAGCTAGAGCAGCTTGAAATGGTGATGGGTGAAGATGAGATTTTGCAATTGTTTAATACTGTTGATTACAACCCTTCTTATCTATTTGGTTAGGGTCAGAGCATGCTTTCCGAGTTCAACACCAATAGTTCTAATAGTTCGTCTTCGACCAAAATTGGGTTTTTAAAATGCGAATCTTGAAAGGAGGATTGTCAATTTAGAACTTTTTTTACTGCTTTTTCCTTTTGTGGGGTGTAAAAGTCTATGCCTTTTTCAAGTTTGTCTCATTAGTGGCAGTTTAAGAGGTTTCATATAGGGATTTGCTTTCTTTCTGGTTTCATCGCATGGGTTTGTTTCACATGTGGTTTTGACTCAATATTATCAATAAAGATTCTTTTGCTCTTGCAATTCATTTATCATATGGCTAAATTACTTTTGTCGATTTGATTATATGATTTTTAAGACTTTTTATTGACTCCAACAAAAAGTAGATGTGCATCAGATTCAGAAAAGGAGAAAAAAGGAGATGTGCAGCATAAGGAGACCCGGATGGATGTGAATGGAGAAAAGACAGGATAAAAAGTTGGGGAAGAAGATGAATAGTAATGGGTTTATGTGGTTCAAGAGAAAACTAGTCAAACAAATGTGTACGTGGCAAAGGGGTAACCAGGTTACCCCTTCATTTTCTGCAAAAGGACGTAATCGACCCGAAAAATATGACGTTGTTCCTTCATAAAGCCACAAAAATAGTTTAAGGACTAAATGAACCAACCCCAGAAAGTTCGTAGGGCATTGTGACATTTTCCCTTTCATTTATTTCTCTAATAAAATGATTCAGCATATAGAACCATACGCTGATGAGACATCACAACACTATGTCAATGAATGATAGTTTAAACCTATACTATAATGATACATTATAATCTTACTTCATTGTCAATTGTATTGTTGATCCACTAATGGAGTAATTTAGATACGCTGATTGATTCCACCAGAACCATAGTACTGGTGATGTCAAAAAGGGGGAGGGATATATTCATACTTTGAAGGAGATACAAATAAGATACCAATATTGTTCAGTCGAGACATTTCGACACATGGCACATGGTCTTCCATTACCTATTTTCAGTATACCATCATCTATGAATAAACTATGCTATTAGATTCAAGAAAGGAAGTTTCATCTTCAGGGGGAGGAATTATCATTTATGTTATAAATCTAAGGAGGAGCATATTAATGTTCTATTCCCTTACCGTTTCTACTACTAATAACCAAAAATGGGAAGAGTTATACACTTTATCAAGGAGGAACTCGTTAAAGCTAAAGAACTTCGTTGAAGGTTAGTTTTGGCATCATCAGATAGGGGAGATTGTAAGGTCACGCCTTACGATCTGATGAGTCAAACAGTCTACACACTGACCACCAACGTCAACGCCAACATTAGAATAAACGTTAGTGCCAAAACCTAATCATATCAGCGTCAGCGTCAACCAATGATCTTTGTGATCTTTTGTATATTATGAAGTTATACATGTGTATGTATATATATATATATATATATATATATATGATTCATAATCTTTGTGATTAGGATAAGACATTTAATTAGATAGATATACATCCATTAATTAGTGGGATTTCAGTTATTGTAATCGTATATATTCAAAATTAGGATGAAACCCTAATGTACGTCTTGGATATCGTCTTTGTGACCATCTTCTCTTGGTGATAATTTTCTTTCCTGGTGAAAGCGTCTTTGTGATTACTCGTGTTCTTTGTTTTTCTATTTAATCTTTTCTTAGCTAGTTTATTATTTGTTATTCATACTTGAAGTGTATCCGATTGATACAAACCTTCAATATGCATATGTATATGTATACACACACACAAATATATATATATATATATATATATATATATATATATATATATAGCTTCTTTGCAATTGATTTTTTTGTTCTTCCATATGTGATTAGGGATGAAGATTGATGATATTTTTCAACTACTCTAGCTTATTCATGAAATTTGTGAATGCTTTTTGATGAGATTAAAAACTTAATCTTGAAGATCGATTAGATCTTAAACAGGTAAATAAATACTAAACAACAAGAACACGAAAATAAAGAACAAGTCAAGAATGAGTCAAACGAGTCGAATGATTAAAACAAAACCCTCAGAAGAGCTCGATTAAGAACATCAACTGTAGAGGATTAGTAGGTTTACAAAAACGATCAAAGAAATCTGTAATTCTATCGTTATGCTCTCGATCGTTAACCTAATATGCTTGCAAGCATATACTTATATAATAAATCTAAAAGACATCTCGGTTGGACAGGCCCAAACCGGAGTACAAAATAATTGGACTAAAAGCCGAGCCCAATGACGCAACCCTCTAACGAATCTTCAACCCAACAATCTCCCCCTTTGCGTCAATTGGAGCGAGATCTTCACTTGTTACTTGGGCCAACAGCGGAGGCGGGTACCTTCTTCTTCACGGTGTTAAACAGACGAGAGATAAGAGCCAGTATCGTCTGCCTGAACCTGATGTACCATTGGATCATGTCGTTGAAGTACTTAACATCATCCGCTGCATTCTCTTTACACCTTCGGATGATCGATAACACATGCTCTAGACAAGCAGTGGTGTAAAGATGTTTGTCAGCTAAAGCAAAGAGACATTTCTGTCCTTCTGCTCTAGTGAACATAACCGAATTGCGTCTCGGGTCGATCTTGCCCATCTTCATTTGATTGAGATCACTGGCCGATCCCATAGGAGCTATCTTCGGTTTCTTCTTGAAGACGGTGGCTACCTCCTGATCCATAAGGGCTACCTCCATGATGTAACAGACTAACATCCTTTTGAGATGGTCTATAATTGGACCATATTCGGCTTCATTCGTCAAAAGGATATTATGCAAGACAATCCAATCATGAGGATTTAAGTTCGGTAGATCTGCTAGGGATATATAATGTTCAGTTCTTGCAGACCCTCGAATCACCTTGAACCGAACATTAATGAATATTCCTTCGGTGTAAGGCTTCAATACCCGAACGTTCACTATCTTCTGGGCGCTCCATGTTAAATACTGAGGACGAGCAGCCTTCAGATAGAATTCGATCAACTCCCTATCCACCTCAGGGTTCGGATGAGGGACTTCAAAAATATTTGAGAAGGCGTGGAAGATAAACGCCTTTCGAGTCAACGGCATGTCAAACTGCGAATCGACAGAATTATAGCAGTCGAACGAGATCACCGGCTCGAGCCATAGGATGCTGGGAGTATCTATGGCCTCCTTAATCATTCGCTCCCGAGTCCATGCAGGGAAGAGAGTCTTCCTGCTCTCGAGGAGATCGTGGGCTTCCTTCTGCTTGCGTTCGGCTTCTTCAGCCTCTTGCGCCACACGATTAACATCATCATCAACATTGCGACTGTTTTTGCGTTTCAACATGTCAGCAATGGTTTCATCATCTTCATCTTCATCTTCTTCCTCAGCTATGTGTTTCCCTTTATCCTTCACACCCGAACCCGAAGCTTGACCAGTCGGAGGTGGTTCGGTTGTGTGAGTAGCTTTGGAGGAAGGAGGTGGTTTCGATCCGAACGTCTTCTCTTCTCCCTCTTGTTTCGGAGTGGACACAAAACTAGGTAAACCTTCGATTTTGCTGAGAAGGTCCAAGGCAGGAGCAAGTTTTTCAGCAAGGGTTCGCCTCACCGAATGGTTTAGAATCGGATCGTGTGCTTCTAGGATGTTAGATAGGGCAGCGTGTACATCCGAAACACATGTCTTGATAACCTCCCGTTCGGATCGAAGAGCTTCAAACTGTTGCGGTGAGGTTGAAAGTTGAGTGCTCTTGACCTTTAGGGCGGTGGTTTTGCTTGCCAGAACGTCCATCAATGAGTTTTCAGCTGCGAGATCCTCCTGAAGCTTTGCGAGGCGCTCATCAATGGAGGCACGAAGGGCCGAGTTGTCGTCGCTTATGGTTTGGCGAAGAGTAGCGAATGATGTCAACTCCGTTGAGATGAACTTTGCCAATTGCTGAACAATCGGTTCCAAAGTTGTCTTGGTGGCGTCAGCGCTTTCCTGTAAGGACTTCAATAGGGTAGAAGTGTCTGAGAATAGTTTATCGACTTTTGCGGTCGCAGCCTCACAGGCTTTTGTGGAGGCGTCTATGGCGGCTGAGGCTGAAGCTACAGAATCATGCTAAGCCCTGGAGAAGGCATCAACAATCTTCTGAAGAGCGGCTTCAGAGAGAGATGACTGGTGGTTGGAAGATGAAGCGAGAAGTAAGTCAACCTTCTTGTTGATCTCCTTAAGATGCTTCTTTGTCACTGGAGCATCATCCTCTTCGTCACTCTGAACCTGAAACGGACTAAAGTAGACCGAATCGAAGGTCATGTTGTCTCCGCCAAGAAACGGGTTATCTCCATCAGAGGCATGATTTGGAGATGATGGAGGTGATGAAGCTGGGGGTGTGGTGGGTTGGTTAGGTTCAGGGTGAGTGTGGGGTGGGGTAGTTTTGGGTGGTGGTTGATTATGGGTAGGTTCGGTTGGTGGTTGAGTGTGGGTAGGTTCGGTTGGATGTTGGGTTTCAGTTTGTGGTGGTTCAGTTACGGGTGGGGTTTCGGTTGCATCGGTATGAACCCCCGTATCAGATACGTTGGTTGTAACCTTTGCAATAGTTGTTGTAGTTGTATCAGTGAAAATGGGTGGTGGTATAGGGAAAGAGGTTGGAGGAATAGTGGTAGTGGGGGTTATGGTGGGAATGGAAGTAAGGATTGTTTGAGTAGGTGAAGGAACTGGTGAGTTGTGTATTTCCATGTCTGGAGTAGAGATCGGGGTGGGGTGTTTCCTCGTTGAGGGGTTTCGCCTCCTTGAGAGCCGTCCGAATCCGAACGCTCATCTTCTGAGTCACTCGAAGAGGAAGGGATTACAAGCTTTCGCTTCGGTTGAGTCTTCCTCCTCTTCGGCTGCGAGGACTGAGCAGGTTTCGTTTGTTTCCTCTTCTTGGGAGAAGGACCTTTAGGAGCTTTGGTCACTTGCTTCCCTTTTTCCGCCTTTTTGCCCCTGTTCACCGGTTTGTCAGCATCGTGGATGGACTTTAGCATTTCCGGTGTGAATTCCCTTGGCCCCGACTGTTTGAACTCCTTGATCGTCCTGATGATCCTACTGTCAGAAGGAACATCACCATACATTGTCTCCGGAATAGAGCCAATGAAGGAAAACTTGGATGCATCAGAGACGATGATCTTCGTGGTATGAAACGTACTGATCGAAGACATCTATGCACCTGCAGGAGTGGGGACGTCGAACTTATCCATTGCCCACTTTGTAATAAGAGTCCAGAACCGGGCATACGACACCTCAGAATGTCGTGATGAAGAAGAAAGGCTCTGGATGAGCTGTTGCCAGAGGACCAACCCAAAATCTAAGTTGACTCCGTTGTAAACTGCATACATAATCGACAAGAAAAGTCGACTAGCACCGTCGGATCCTGAGCTCCGTTCCGACAAGCCCTTGAAGAGGACTGTGAACATGCCGTTCCACTGCGGCGGCAAGCAGGATTTCTTGAACTTGGCGACGGAGATGAGCACCTCCGTGTACCCCATATTGTAGAACATGCTGTAAAGGTGGCCCACCGGAATCGTCTCCGGATTGATTCTCGAAGAATCAGCGGCAAATCCTAGCAGAGTGCAGAATCGTTGCCTTGAAATTGAGGTCTTGTGATCAGCAACCTCAAAGAACACCCGCTCGACTGCTTTGTCGTAATAAGCAGTCGCATACACCTGCGAGAGCATCGCCATGGGCACAGACTCAACCCGTGATAGTGCAGGAGCGATTTGCGAGTACTTCAAGCACTCGATGATCGGAACCATGTAAGAATCATACGCCTGCGGTGTGAGGTCAATCACCAAGCATTGTTGAGGACGAATGGGAAGAATGTGTGAGGTGGCATGGACGGATGATGATTCTGCCATTGTTGAAGGTAGAAGAAGAGGAACAGTAAAGCTTTTTCGAGTTTTTGCTCTCTTGTAAATTTGAAGCAGTAAAGAGGTAAATGGAAGTATTGACTGCCTTTTATAGTGGGTGAAAGGAGAGAGAAAAATCGTTTCAAATCTTCTATGGAAATACGAAAAGGTTTCCCGGAATGACAGATGCGTGACAGTTAAGGCATGCGATGATCAAGTAGGAGAGAAAGTGTCAGATTCCTAGGATCACGCCGCCCAACAAGCGCCGTTTCAGAATAAGCCATTTCAAATCCTCACGCGCCTTTAAGTGCCAGAGAGAAGTCGCTTGAAATTCTCACACGCGTCCACTATGTCAGTAAAAGGATAGGCGTTTCAATTTCACACGCGCCCCTTTTTACTTTTACCACCGGTTGAAATTCAATCCTTTTATTTCCCGCCTGAGTCAGCACCCTTTCGTCTTATTTTGTAAATCGCATCTTTTGAATAAATTGCCCACGTGGATGATTTTTGACCACATCTTGATAATTAACCACCAAAGCAATCATACAACCTGTAATAATTAGTAACGGAATTTTGGAAAATCAAAGATTTTCGTGCTAAGAGTGTAAAAAATAAAAGAAATAAAGCAACTCTTTGTGGGAATAAATGTGATGTCAATAATGACACGAAACAAATGATCACGGGCACGAATCTCTTCCTTCAAGGTCAAGAGAGACCGTAAAGTGTTAATGTGGATTCCCGTTGAATTACGATCAAACACTTATTAATAAATGTTGAAAGGCTTCTTTTAATTAGGCTAATTCAGGGTGGCTTTCGCTTTGATGCAACAATTCTAATCTTGAAATAAGAAAGAAAGTGATCAAAGTACTTGTGAGACCGGTGTAGTCTGTTGAACAAGTAGGTAGGAATTAATTTGAAATTGGCTTGGAAAATATAAAATCTCAAAAAAAAATAAAACCTGGATCCCAAGGGAAGAAATGTTATGGTGTTTAACAATTTCATAGGAATCACACAAAATAAAAGTTGAGATTTCATGAAGGTACATCCGTTAATTCTTTGGTGAAAACTTGAGCAAATTAATTGTTCACCGTCAATTCAGATTTGGTGTTGAATTTTGGGTTTCACTCAGCTCGTAGTGGCACGAAACTAAGATCATAAACACAGTTGTTGTGTAACCATAAACCTCAGTGGTAATTTCTGAGAGTCTCAAGGGTTACGTTGATGAAATGAATGTAATGGAGAAATGTAATGGAGATGGTGTAAGAAAATAAAGTACCTCAGCTGCAAAAAGAAGGACCAAGCAGAAAACTCTTATCTCATGTGAGAAGAGAGTGAGGTAGCTCACGATTAGAATAAATGTGGTAGCCTAATTGGGAAGACACGGTTTGTTTATACCAAGTCATTAAGGCGATTATTCAGAATCTTATGAGGCTTGGGACACATACAGCAGCATGCTTCTAGGGACACTTAAGTAATCCAACAATTATATCCCCATAAACGAATGAGCACAAGTGAAATTAAAAGAGAAAAATATTTTTGGAGTTTTTGAAGTAGATAGTACAAAAAATAAAATAAGAAAAATTAAAAGAAAAAATAAAAGGTAAAAAGTAAGCAAAGAAAATAAGACTCGAAAAAAAAACTTTGGAAAACTTTGAAAAACCGAACCCGAACGTTCGGTTGGGAAAAATGTGAAAAACCGAACCCGAGCGTTCGGTTGGTTTCGGTTGAAGAAAATTTTGAAAAACCGAACCCGAGCGTTCGGTTGGTTTCAGTTTAAGAAAATTTTGAAAAACCGAACCCGAACCTTCGGTAGGTTTTGGTTTAAGAAAATTTTGAAAAACCGAACCCGAACCTTCGGTAGGTTTCGGTTTTGGAAAATTTTTGAAAACCAATGAATTGAGACATGCAATCAGAATATACTTTTGACAATAAAATAAACAACTTTGTACAAGAAATATAGAACCAAGAAAACTACCTTTGTAGTGATGAGCGAGGCAGATTATGTAACCGAACCTGAACGTTCGGTGAAGTTTGCTTCTTACGTTTGAGGTTGAGAGGTAGTTTGAGGTACTGATTCTGATTCCATCATACCTAGCCCTTGTAAAATTTTGTTGAATGATGCTTCAGGAAGAGCTTTGGTAAAGACGTCAGCCAGTTGATCAGTGGTTCTGACAAAGTGTACTTCGACGTTTCCATCTTCCACATGATCTTTGATGAAGTGATACCTCAGTGCTATGTGTTTGGTTTTAAAGTGTTGCACTGGGTTATGACAGATCCTAATTGCACTTTCAAAGTCACAATATAGTGGGATCTTCTTCATATTGAGTCCATAGTCTCGAAGTTGACTCTGGATCCAAATCACTTGGGAGGTGCAGGATGCAGCGACTATATATTCCGCTTCGGTAGTAGACAACGACATGCACGTTTGTTTCTTGGATTGCCAGCTGACCAACTTCCCGTCAAGGAATTGACAGCCACCAGTGGTGCTTTTTCTGTCGAGTCCACATCCTCCAAGGTCAGCATCTGAATAGGCTTGAACGAAGAAGCCTGAGTTGGAAGGATACCATAGACCTAAGGAGGTGGTTCGCTTGAGATAGCATAAGATGTTCTTCACTGCAAGCATGTGAGGTTCGTGTGGGTTTGCCTGAAATCGAGCACAATAACATACAGAAAACATGATGTCAGGTCTGCTAGCAGTAAGATACATTAGTGAGCCTATCATTTGACGATAGAGCGTGATATCAACAGCCGGTTTGTCTAGAGATGGAGTTAGCTTGGTGCCGAATGCCATTGGGACTTTGACTTTGGAGTCTCCCATCATACCAAACTTTGCTAGGAGAGTCTTCGTGTAAGCTTCCTGATTGATAAAGATGCCTTCGGGTCCCTGTCTAATATTTAAACCAAGGAAAAAGTTAATAGGACCCATTGAGCTCATTTCAAATTTAGTCTCCATCAGCTTTCTGAATTCAGCTGTGAGGCTGGAATTCGTAGAGCCAAAGATGATGTCATCGACATAAATTTGAACTATCATAAGGTGGTTACCTTCCTTTTTGCGAAAGAAGGTTGGGTCAACCGAACCTTGTTTGAATTTGGACATCTTTAAGAATTTAGTTAGCGTTTCATACCAGGCTCTCGGAGCTTGTTTGAGGCCATACACAGCTTTATCCAGAATGTAGCAATGATTTGGATATTTTTCGTTTACGAACCCAGGAGGTTGCTCCACATACACGGTTTCTTCGAGTTCTCCATTTAGAAATGCACACTTGACGTCCATTTGGAAAACTTCAAAGTTTTTGTGGGCAGCATAAGCAAGAAATATTCTAACTGATTCCAGCCTAGCTACGGGAGCGAAAGTCTCTTCATAATCAATTCCTTCCTCCTGACAATATCCCTTTACGACCAGACGAGCTTTGTTCCTTATAACATTCCCTTCCTTGTCCATTTTATTCCTAAAGACCCATTTGAGACCAACAACCGAGGCATCTGGAGGAGTTGGAATGAGGCGCCAAACTTTGTTCCTTTCAAATTCGTTCAGTTCGTCTTGCATTGCTTGAACCCAATCAGAGTGATCGAGTGCAGTGTTAACTGTCTTTGGTTCAACTTTTGATACAAATGAGTTAAACATACAAAACTCAACCTTTGAAAATAAGGATGTCTGTTTTGCCTTCAGTTGTGATCGGGTCAGAACCTTTTCGGAGACATCACCAACCACTTGAGAGATAGGATGATCTCTGGTCCATTTGGTGAGAGGAGGGTAGTTTGGATCAAAGGTGGGGTCTAGTTCAGCGTTGATCATTTCTTCTGGCTCAGATTGGCTTTCGTAGTCGAGCGTCATATCACCATGCTCCCTCTCGGTTGATGAGCTATAAGAAACTTGAGGTTCAGAGGTTTCTTGTGGTGCTGGACTTTCAGGCATTGATGCACCTTCGGTTGGAGAAGTACTTTCGGTTGCAGTTGGACTTTCGGTAGTAGTTGTAGAACGTGGCTCCCCCTCAACATCTGAGCTTGGTTCCTCCTCGACATGTGAGCTTGTCTCCCCCTCGACTGAAGTATCGTTGGATGGAGGTTTATCAGAATTCGATCCTCCTTCGTTCATTCTCCTGGCAGCTTCTTCGACAATTTGTTTCATGTGGTCTACCTTGTTGTCTGCTGCACCAGCTTCTGAGAGAGTAGCTTTCTCTGGTTCGTCAAAGAGCTCCAGAAATTTCTCGTATAGATTAGCGATCGAGACTGTGACTTGGCCAGTTTGAGGAAAGATGTCCCCAGTTGTGTCTTCTTTGGCCTGTAGCTTTTTGACATAGCTATCGTCAAAAGTCACGTAATAGGTCTCTTCGATTTTTCTCGAATGCTTGTTTAGGACTCTGTATGCTTTGGAAGTGAGAGAATAACCCAGAAAGATTCCTTCGTCGGCTTTGACATCGAACTTGTTGCGGTGTTCTTTAGAGTTAAAGATGAAACACCGTGAGCCGAAAACATGAAAAAATTTCACATTGGGTTTTCTGCTCTTTAGAAACTCGTATGGTGTGAGCGTGAATCGCTTGTTGAGATAGGACCTGTTCTGTGTAAAACAAGCAGCAGAAATAGCATCAGCCCAAAAATAAAGAGGTAAGGAAGCAAAACTTAGCATAGTTCGGGCAGCTTCACACAAAGATCGGTTTCGTCTTTCGACAATTCCGTTCTGTTGAGGTGTGTACGGAGCTGAGAAGTTGTGACTTATTCCCTTTTCTGCTAGAAATTCTTCAAACTCCCGGTTTTTGAATTCCAGACCATTGTCGCTCCTGATGTTGCGAACGACCTTCTTGAGCTGTACTTCAATCTGCTTGATGAACACTTTCAGCTTATGAGTCGCTTCAGATTTGAGCTTTAGAAAGAACACCCATGTAAATCGTGAAAAGTCATCAACAATAACAAGAATATACTTGCTACCACCGATGCTTTCGATAGATGATGGACCACACAAGTCAATATGAAGTAATTCGAGTGGCTCAACAACTTTTGTGTTAATTGTAGACGGATGACTTTGACGACTCTGCTTCCCTATTTCGCATGCAGCACACAAATGATCTTTGTCAAACTTGAGCAATGGAAGGCCTCGAACATGACCTCCAGTGACAAGTTTGTTGATGTCTTTAAAGTTGAGATGAGAGAGTCTTCGGTGCCACAACCAGCTTTCGTCTGATTGAGCTTTTGATAACAAGCAAATAGTTGGGTTTCCTTTGATGGGTTTAAGGTTTAGAGGAAACATTTCACCCTTACGCTCCGATTTGAGAATTACTTTCTTCGTCTTCTTCTCAATAATTTCAGAACCTTCATTATCGAATGAGACTTTGAGACCTGTACCTCCAACAAGCTGAGATACACTGATGAGGTTGTGTTGTAGTCCTTCCACATAGGCCACCTTCCTTATAGTAAAATCGCCATTAGTTATCATTCCGTATCCCTTTATGGTGCCGAAAGAGTTGTTTCTGAACTTGACGTTGCCACCATTTGAAAGAGATCTGTATTCCCTGAGCTCTTCTTTCCTTCCTGTCATGTGACGCGAGCAACCACTATCGATGTACCATTCTTCGTCGAACTGCTCGTCACTTATAACCTGCAAAAATTAAGTAGATTTAGGAACCCAAATTTTCTTGGGTCCACGTGAGCTTCTCATAGGAACAAGAATAGTAAGAGAGATGTCAACAAGATATGTTCGTTTTATAAGTGTTGTTTCATCTTTCTTTTTGATGGTAAAGACTTTTATTTTATTAGGATTAAATGCGTTCGGTTTAGACTCTGGATTGGATGCATTAACCTTCTGTTTGCCTTTTTGTTCAGCTGACGAATGAGATTCTTGAGATCGAACAGAATGAGCTTTAGAGTAAGATGGAGATGATTTGGAAGAATTAGAAGAATTAGATGAATGAGAAGGAGCGGGTTTAGATTGTGATGACTTCTTGGCTGGAGACTCTAGGTGATCCTTTTGCTTTTGATCATTGGTGGGACTGACCTTAGAGTTGTGATTTCCTTTGAATTCAGAAACAAACCTATGCTTTCGGTTGGAGTCGTTCTATGAACCGAACCTTTGCTTTCGGTTGGAGTCGTTCTGTGAACCGAACCTTTGCTTTCGGTTGGTATTCTCTTCTGAACCGAACCTTGGCTTTCGGTTGTTGTGGCTTTCATGCTTTTTGACAGGATTGTTCCCAAACTTCAGATTCTTGTCTTGATGTGAGAAATATGCATTCTAGGATTGCCAGAATTGTTTCCTTTCAGAGAGATTCTTCCTGTATCTCTGGTTCCTTTCACGTTTCTTATTTCTCATCTGCTTCGGTTGATGATGAATATTGGCTTTCATTTTCGGTTTCTCCTTGGTTGGTTCGCTTTGGACTGTGGGAGTTTCACTTTGAACTGAGGAACTAGAGGGAATGTCTTCTTTTACCGAACCTCCATTCTCTTGAGGAATATCTTTCGTACCACTAGTGCTTGGCACATCGAAATTATTTGGCTTGTTCAAGGGTTCTGGTACGTATCGTCCTTTACTTTTCCATGAGGTCCTTTCAGATAACCCTACTGTTTCATCAGCATTACCGATTGGAGCTGTCCAGAAGAACTCATCACAGCCATCAGCATTGTCTTCGTTTACAATAGCCGTGAGTTCAGCAGTTTGATGTTCGGTTACTCCAGTGACCTTGTACACTTGATTTGGAGTGGTCCGGACCTTTTGATATACAACCGCTTTTTCTGCTAAGATCGGGGACTGTTGTTGGGACAATCGAGCGAACTCTACTGAATTTTCAGAAATTAGATTCTTATGGTTTTCAGGTTCGCTTTTTACAAATTCTGAGCAGTCAACCGTATCCTCTACAGAAATTTCACTCATATTGTCGTTCTCATTAAGCTCAGATGCATTTTCAACATCTATTTTGTTTTCTGAGCTCAAGTTGGCGTTTAAAGAGTCAAATTTTTGTATGGTTTCGGTTCTCAGTTTGAGTCTATCATTTTCATCCAAAAGATTTTTGAGCATGTCCTTGTGGTCCTTGGATTTAATGAAAGATTCAATTTTGTCCAGTCCATACATGTAGGTTGGATTGACGTCATCAGATGATATCACACTCTCACAATTATAAGTTTCGGCATCGATTTCATCCTCCTTAAACTCAAGGAAGGGCAAAATCATGCGATGGATCTTTTGGCCTATTTCACAGTCCAAGTGAAGCTGAGTAATATTAGAATAAAGACGTTTTGCAATTAAACAAAAAACATTCCGCTGTTTTAACAACTTTAAATTGTCTCTTTGTAAATAAATGTTTTCGTCTTTTATTTTAACTAATTCAGACTCCTTCAACTCGATCCACATGCGCCGCTCCTCACTCTTCGAAGACACCCTGCTTAATTGATCAGTTAGGTTAGAATTGGTGACACGAGTTTGAGTTAAGCTACTATCTAGATGTGAAAGTCTTGTATTAACATTTTTTACTTCTTTCTCATATGAGGATTCTGGTACTTTAAATGAAACAAAAACCGATTGTACCTTCTTGATCAGTTCATCGAGCTCATTGAACTGCTGGCTGAGTGGTTTGGCCGTAAAGCACATGTCCTGCTGCTCCTTCGGTTCTTCTCTTCCACCATCAGTGTTGTATCCCCTCATCTGAGATACATCGGACACCATGAAGCACCTTCCTCCACTACTCTCCTCCTTTGCCACATAAGCCTTTCCATGAGTAGGCTTCCTCACTTCATCGTCTTCAGAGTCGGTTGACCAAACTTCCACGCTACCGAACTCGTCATCAGCAACCGAACCCTGCACAATTAGAGCATTCATGGAAGGGTTAGCGGTAGATTTCTTCTTTCTCATATCATCAAGCTTTTTCTGCAACAAGGCTTCCTCATCCTTTTCCTCGTCCTTTTCAGCCATCTTTTTGAGGACACAATCCTTAGCATAGTGGTTTTTCCCACCACAGTAGTAACAGCTTACTCCAGAATCACCATCTGCCTTTGGTTCCTTCTTGGGCTCTTCAACCTTCGCTTCATTGTTAACCTTTTCTGAACTATAACTCCCCTGCCAGTTTCGGTTTTTGTTGCTGGGGAATCTCTTCCTAATGAACCTCTTGGGGTTAGACACCATCATAGCATAATCTTCAGACGTGAGGTCATACTCCTCCAAGATGAGGTCTTCATCCTCCATCACAACTTTACTTTTTGACAGGAGGGCCAGCGAACCTAGGCTTGAAACAACGTTCTTTTCCTGCAGCACAATCTTTTCCTGGGACTTGAGAATACCCACCAGTTTCGCCAAAGAATATGATTTAAACTGCTCATGGGCTTTAACTGTAGACACCACTGCTCTCCATTCTGACCTTAGACCATTTAACAACGTAACTTTCTGCTCGATAAGCTTCCTTTCGATGTCATGTTTGATCATCCTGCTGAGAAGATGATTGAAGCGATCGAACGTCTGGGTCACAGTTTCTTCGGCTCCTTGCTTGAATTCTCCAAACTCAGATAAAAGCAAAGTTTGGATAGAATGTTCAAGATCCTCGTCTGTAGAGTACAGTTCACGAAGTCTATCCCAAACTTCCTTTGCCGTCGTGCATGAGCTTACCAACCTAAAAGTGTCGGACTGAAGGGCGAATCTGATCAATCTTAATGCGTTGATATTGCACTGGAATTTATCCTTTTCGTCTTGCGCAATGTCTTTAACATCCTTCAGCAGATCATTGTACTCCTTTTGAGTTTTGACAATCCTCGACGTTGCAGAGTGAGAAAACGGTCCATTAATGATTGCTTCCCATATGAGGTATCCATTATCCTCAGATCCTATAACGTAGTCTTCGAAGTGATGCGCCCAGACTTCATAATCATGGGTATATAGGATTGGAATCTTCGTGGTTGAACCGATGCTATTGGAAATATTGATGGGATTCGATTGCGACTCATCCATAATGATCGAATAACCTGTTTAAAGATCAGACCTGTAATAAATCAGATTAGGGCAAAACAATAAATATCAAGATACGTCAATAATGAGATGACGACTTAATAAATATCATTAATTGCGGAAAAACCCTAATTGAAACCTTTTCACAGAAAAAATGTGTATCGATTACACAGCCTCCTACTCTGATACCAATTGATGAGATTAAAAACTTAATCTTGAAGATCGATTAGATCTTAAACAGGTAAATAAATACTAAACAGCAAGAACACGAAAATAAAGAACAAGTCAAGAATGAATCAAACGAGTCGAAAGATTAAAACAAAATCCTCAGAAGAGCTCGATTAAGAACATCAATTGTAGAGGATTAGTAGGTTTACAAAAACGATCAAAGAAATCTATAATTCTATCGTTATGCTCTCGATCGTTAACCTAATATGCATGCAAGCATATACTTATATAATAAATCTAAAAGACATCTTGGTTGGACAGACCCAAACCGGAGTACAAAATAATTGGACTAAAAGCCGAGCCCAATGACGCAACCCTCTAACGAATCTTCAACCCAACACTTTTGAATTATCTTCAACTATTCTTAAACAATCTGCATAAAGAGAGTAAGAATCTTCAAACATTTTTTCACTTCCATTGCTTTCACCATCATAATGTTTCTTTTTCAACTGATCATTAGGTATAATTTCTTGCTTCCATCTCCTTGAAATGTATTTTGATGGAATCTTAGCAACGCGTTTCATCCTAAATGCATAGAATTTATGTATGCGTAAAAATCCTCGTTTTTCAAAGAGCAAACAAGTACATGTAAATACTTGTTGCTTTTCATCTATGTAAACATGCTCAAAAATAAAATAAATAAATTTAAGTACACCTAAATATATAATAATATACATATACATATTAATAAGTATAAGAATGTAAATGCACCTTATATTCATTCTCATTGTTAATAGTTTCAACAATAAAACCAACTTGTTTTCTTTTCTTTATATCAACCACGGTAAAAAATTCTAACCCATTCACAATATGTAATCTTCTATGAAAACATCCATAGACAGATTCATCAATCTCTTTTTGCACCAAAAAAAAAAATTGCTTTTGTATAAACATTTGATGCATGTTCTTCAATTGGTAAGCTAGTCTTCAATTTTTAAGTTGTTTACTGATTCCAAATCATTTTGCATTTAAATAAATCTTTGTTTTTCCATTTAACTATCAAAATTTGAGATGAAAACAATCATAGGGTTCTTTGGATATTGGAAACTAGAGAAAAACGAATTTTGACTTTTTGATCTTGATGTTGTTCTCATTGGTCCTGACTAGCACATAATTGAAGTATGTTGTAATCAACAATTTCCTTTTCGCATACATTTCTTTCAACCACTTGTTTTCTTCTAAATTAAAATGATCTAATAACGAATTTCATCTTTGCTCAAACAAGTTTGCATCTATCTCTTTGTTTTAAATGATCTCCACAATTATTTTTTTCGAAAATCAATAGAATTCAAAATCTTCTTAGAAACCTGAAAAAAAAGATATATTTAAATACATATAGTATTATTCTTATATATTTGATTAGTATATATATATATATATATATATATATATATATATATTAATTCTAAAATCTAAAACTTACTAAATTACCCTAAAAAAGTGTCATTTTTACAAGGTCAACTGGAAATCTTGTGTATATGCATATGTATATATATATGTATATTCATATGCATACACATATGCATATAGTAATTCCAGAATCTGCATATATATTCTTAATAAATTTACCTTATCCACATGCATATAATTGTATGTTTTATAAAGTGCATCTGTATATATATATATATATATATATATATATATATATATATATATATATATATTCATAGTATGCATACATATATTCATTTGTATATGAATATTCATATGCATATAATTATTATATATATAATTAAATCACGGCATTCTTATGAACAGTACCTAACTCGAGGTACTGTTCAACGGGTTGCTTTGACTCAATCATAGTTTCTTTAACATGTCCGCCGATCCACCGCCTCCATCATCGGCTTCTAAACCTCACAATAACACTTCTCGATATCTACTCCACCTTCTCCACCGCTCATCTTATCCGATGCGTTTCCCATAACCCTACACACTTCCGGGTCGTTGCACCCCGCTATAATTTGTGTATTCGACCTTTAAAGTGTGACTGACAGTGATGAAACAGAGGTTGAAGAAGCCATCAATTTCTCCATGTTTTCGTCGACACATAGTCTTTGTCCGGCGCCCGTCGGTTGCCTTCCGCCTGCTGACGCCCTTCCGTCGGTCTTTACGACCTTCGTTTTGCTGAAAATCGACTCGACAATCGACCGGTGTTCGACTTCATGTATACTCGACTGTCTAAAATCGACTTACGGTCACATCCCTTCTCTAAAATCGAACGACGATGCCCTGGTAAGTGGTCATTTATGATTTTCCTACCCTAATTCGTCATACTCTATTCTCTATTCTTCCCTAATTCTTCATCTGTGATAACATCTGGCAATTTAGTCAAACGATAGCAGTAGCATCGTTAACATGCCGATTAGGTCATTTTGTTGTCCTGTTGATGTAATGTCTCGAACTGTATTTTTCATCAATCTTAACTCCACATTTGGTTCACTTAGAAAAGAGTTATCCAGGAAAGGTGTCTATTTTGCCACAAGCCATAACTTAGGGAATGCAGATACAGTCTATGATACATCCCAATGCAGGCGCTACCTCTCAATAGCTCAATGTCTATCTTGCTTCGATGTGGGGGTTTCTATATTAACTTCATGTGAAACTACCCGAAATGGTGCTTATGTTATTGTTGATGACTGTTTCATCAGGTGAGTTGTTATTATGCTTTATCAATCTGACACTTTCAATCTTACTACTTGCACACCCATAGGTTTGTTTTCAAATTAATACTAGCCAATTATCAAAGATAACCAAGCTTGAGAATTGAGATGCCAATTATAATGAAAATTTAGTGTTTTTCTTTCAACTTTTATGATGAAGGTGGGTTTGATAGACATCGATATCATAGACTGATATTTAATAGAAAACAGATTACATATCACTTGACAATTTCCTGAAAAACAGGTGCCTACCTTCTCAATAATACCATAATTGCATTAATATTAATATAATATATATTTTAAGTCCATTACAAAACTTACAAGTTATATAGATCATTAACTTACGATACCCTTTATGTTTTAAAAAGAAAAATACTTCCTTTGTCAAGTTGATTTTTGGTTCAATTACAAATTTAATTGTTAACATGTATCATAATTCATTTATCTTTTATGCAGCCAAACAAGTACAAAGATTTACTGAGAGTGATTTTCTTCTTTCTTATTTGCCTTTTCCTTATTCTATGTTCTTTTTCCTGTACTGTTTTGTTTTCTCACTCTATTTTCTTGGGAATGAAGAATTTACATAATAATTTCAGTTCATCTTCTTTTACAATAGTGATTATGTGTGTGAAGAAGATTATGAAGATACAATATTACTCAGTTTTTGACAAATTTGATAAGTCAGCCTTCAAATTAATGAAGCTTTGTAATGTAAGTTATTGTGTATATTAACTTAAAATGCGGTCTCTTCTTTGCCACTTGCCTGAAGGTTTGAAGGTTTAAAACAATGTATTATAGTTCTCAATATGGACATCAATACATCAAGGTGGTCTAATCAATGGGGATCAAAGCCTATATGATAATTGTAGACTTTCACCCATATATTTGATCTAATATTTATTTTAAATGTCTCCATTTTCGGTTAGTGGCATATTTTTATGTTTTGGGTCTAATCACATTGGTTTTAAAAAAACCAAACATCGACTGTAATTCTGTTCTTAACTTCCTAGTGTTCTGGGTGTCATAGATGACAACTTCTGATGTTAAATATTAATGCATAAATATATTCCACCCAAGATTAAATATAATATCATATCATATTAGAACTTTATCCATAGATATTAAACTTTTTAGGATTCCAGATCTCCAAATTTTTAGCATTTTATACCTTTTTAGTTACTGTAATTATGATATTTTCTTGTAATCAGCTGGAGTATTTGATGGATGGATCTCTATGGACGAACCAGGCTATCCGGTAATAGAAGGTGATTCGTATCTTTGTCACTTTTTCAGATATTGATCAGAAGAGAACATCTCAATATCCCAACTACAAATGGAAGAAAACATGGGAAGTTACGAGTGTAGGTGTAATGGCAATTTCCTCCACTTTAAAGAACATAACACATGTCTTAGTGTGTATTTCAAAATATTTACATTTTTCGTGTAAAACATAGTTCATATAAATTGGTAAAAAAACAAAATGTTGTTGAATTTATTGGTAAAAGATGAAACATCGTTACATCGATTGGTAGAAAAGTGAGTTTGTTGTATAAAGAAATACATTTAAATTTCAACATATATATATTTTTAAAATTTAACATATGTATATGTGATATTGACGATTGATAAATAGGAAATAGGTGAAGATGTTGCTACGCGCGAGTGCTGGGTGGAGTTTTGCATGGACTGTTGTTCTTGGTGTTGCAACTATGGATACAGATTCTACAAATATTACCTTTTCCCTTTATTTATTTTGTAATTGTTTTTTTTTAAACATTTTTGCACTTCCATGAAATTAATATCCATAATCTTGATGATGAGGTACATACTACACATACATTTGGAGATCAAGGCTATGATGGCACAATATATGCCCTTGGGTAATGAAAGAGTAAGCAGCATGTGCTTTTGGTGTTCGTATGTATATTTTGACACCATCTCATGTATTGTATATGCTATATATATTAGTTTGTTTTAAGATTTTTTGTCACTCCATAAACTGTATCATATGTAATTCACATCCAACCCATGCAAAGCATGGGCACCTACACTAGTTCTTATTTTATATGAAATTGTATTCTTAATAAACTTACCTTATTTATATATATATATATATATATATATATATATATATATATATATATATATATATATATATATAATGAGAACATTTGAATATAACATATATATTTTCAATTTGAAAAAATTGAATATCATTTTAAATTAATAAAATATTACATTATTTGACAATTTATTTCCTATGTGCCACGTACAAAGTTTATGCCTTGACTTGGTAAAAATTGTAGCAAATTTGTTTTGATTATTGGGTCTTTATCTGTTACAACAATTTGAGGTTGTTTTCCAAATGTTGGATTAAATGAGTTTAAAAGCCATGTGCATGATTCAACAATCTCATTTGATAATAGACCAACACCAACTGTAACACTCCTCCTGTGGTTATCAGTTGTTTTAATCTAATAAAGAACATCTTATATATGTGTATATAAACAAATATATTAGAAATTGTGTCAACCCAACATTTCGAATCAATGTAACGACCTAAAATGTCAAAAATTGTAAACTCTTTTGATATAATGAAATTATTGTAAAAAATAAAATGTTCAAAAGTCATCTACTGGATTTCATAAATGATAGATATCGTGTCAAGGGTTTTAGAAATATAAAGAACACTAAAATCCAAGTTATAACGAGGAAGTTATGACCAACCTAAGATTCACAGCAAAACCGTCAATACAGTTAAACGTAAAACACGACTTTTCAATACAATAATTTTTAATTTTAGGTATCTAAATGAAAATGGTAGATATCATCAAACCGTTAACGTACGTTAAAAGAACGTCTAATTCTGACTTCGTATGAGGAAGTTAAGATTTTTCCAAGTTTCGGATATAGCAATAGACAACTAAAAACTCGAAATAAAGATCGAGAGACTTTTGGCCGAAGCAACCTAAATGGGAATTGAAGATCTCAACAATAGTAGTGCAACGGTAAAAAGTCTAACGAAAACGAACGTCGGATGAAGATGTTATGGATTTTTAACGGACTTTTCATGTCTTGGCCAATTAAAAATAAAGTCAAAATTAGCCGACGAATTCTAAACAAGAGTTGTAGAGTATATTTTCACCTATGTGTACATATAAAGAACGTCAAAATTGGAGCTCGTATGCGAAAGTTAGGGATTTTACAAGCTCGAGGTGCACAAACCGAGACGATTTACGCCCAACGTACCCTCATACGCCCAACATACTCGGGTGCTAGGCTTCGGATCGTCCACGTCGCTCCTCTATGCCTCTACGCTTCTGTCCGATCCAAAGTCCGGCAAACGAGGATGCGAGCATTCCAGGCATAATTGCTCATTTTCTCTCATTCACTTGCGTTTTTACTCCGTTTTGCATGCAGGAAATATCCCGAATCCCCGGTTTTCATACCCAAGTCCCGAAGGAAGTTTTACGCTCCCGAGATTCCCGAGAATCCCGAGAAATCGGCTTTCTCCTCTCAAAGTTCTGCTCGTTTTTCATCTCACCATCTTCACTCTATCAAGTGAGTTCATACCCCTACAAATACACTTTAAATACATTTTAAATGCTTTTTAAATACTTTTAAGGGGGGGGGGGGGGGGGGGGGCGGGAATACAAGTAAACACCCGGTTATTATCGTGTGAAAATATCTATCCTTTGCTATGCATTTTATACTGTTATTTTAACTATCATATGAAAACGTTCGCATGCAACACATATTTCAATAACACCTTGTCTTTCCAGACTAAAAACATGTTGTTATATAATTATGAAACACTTTAATTATATTTTAAGTATAAATGTTCAATGATGTTATATTGTGCATACAAAGTCGACATTACGCTAGGGTTTACCATGCAAGCAAATCATACTTTTGGAAAAACTATAATACGTATAGTTTACAAGGAAATCATGATATTTTACATACTATAAGTACTATATCAAGGACATACTTTCATATACTAGAACAAATGGACATTTCAAACATAAATCAATTTGATTCTAAGTTTTTTGAGACATTCGACTTCACGTACTTTCAAGTATGCAATTAAAGTCCTGTATTATATACTATAATCTCTTGCAGGGAGAGCGTGATACTTGTGTATAGATCTACACGGGATTGACAATCCCGCACTTAAACTGTTAGCTACAGTTAGACCGACAAGTCTACGGTGACAAACGTCATAACATTCCAACGCCTGAAGAACGTTGTTACAGGCAGTCTGGGTCAATAGCATGGTTATAAAACTCACATGGAGTATTAAAAACACGTTGATTTACGGGGTTATCAAATGCCTTAGTTATTTTATACATACATATATCTAATATCATAGGCATGAAAAACACTTTTGCATTACAGTTTTGGAACTTTTAAACTACTACACACTTATGGAAAAATATTAGATTTCTAGAAGCAAGCATTCAAAAACAGTCGGGTCTTGGTAGAAGACTACTTTTATACTAGTAGGAAATATGAGATTTTCTAGGATTTTTAGAACATCTACAAACAATTTCATTCAAATTTATACAAACATTGACATTAAATACTTATGAACTCACCAGCTTAAATGTTGATCTACTCTTTCAAATCGACTTGTATTTCTCAGGGATTCAGTAATACAGGTAAACTTCAGCTTTTGGAGAAGTGACACTAAGTCGTCAGTTTAAAACTCATTTTGTCATCATATTGTAATTTGTTTTGAAACAAGTATCATTCAACAATGTAACTTTTAAATTATATATATGATGGTTGTTTTACTTTCTTTAGTATGTATTCAACTATTACAATACTACATGAAGTCATCCGCCCTCGAACGATTCCGCCTTTCTGGTTTGGGGGTGTGACAGATTGGTATCAGAGCATTTTTTATAGTGAACTAAGTATATCGAACCACATAGGATATACAAACTATAAATGCATAGGGATTAAAATTCTCTGAAAAAACGTTTTTACACTTGAACCACATTTCACTTAGCTTAAATTATTTGGGTCGTAAAAGCACAAATATATGCATACAACGAGTCATTTCATAGTTAGAACTATACATGAAGTATTAAGATAAGTTGGACACTAAGACTAGGCCCCAGAATATGTAATCGGATTTGGGATGAATATAGCCTGATCAACTATATTTATCCGAGATCGGACTAATGTATGTCGAGGAATGGTCGTAGCGACCAACAAGTCAAAACTTACCAAAATGACACTAGTATCAAACATACAAACTTAAATACTATAGGAGTATTTGGTAAATACAATAGTTTAACTTACGTGTTTAGATTTACACATTTTTAAAATTTCTAGACAATTATCATACCTCTATTCTCGTACAGACACAATGGCTGGATTCTATCCACCCGGGGATCCCTACTACCCGAATCAGGGAAATGGAGGATGGGTAGAGGAAGACCTCGAAGAAGAGAGGAACCTATAGAGTTGGAGGAAGGGGAAGACTCTCGGACAGACTCAGAGCCAGAAGTAGTCAACCCACCAGTCGCTCAACCTCCCACATTTAGAGGAAACTTTCAGGGACCAACACCCATTTGGTGAAGTCACATTCACCATTGGAGCCGACAGCAAGGATTACGTCCTCCCTACGGTATGTGTAAGGACTTTTACGACGTTAGGGGTGGGGGTTCAGCCGACCGAGCACTCCCAGTCATGGTGGGCAAACTAGCCAACCAGTCCTATCAATATAGGGTTCAAGCAAACCTGATTCGTGAAGTCAAAGTGGAAGTACAAGTTCACACTTTCGACATCCGTCGACGGGACAGGTTGCACGACGATGCCCAACTCCGCGTTAACACATTTCAAGCGCAACTGATTGCAGCCCTCTCTGACATAAGGGAGATGAGGGAACAACAAGTCGCCTTCGATAGGCGTCTTATGGAAGCCAAGAAATCAGACACGGAGTCAAGCTCCAAGTGCAACCTACGTCGCAAGTAGTACTTGCCCGAATTCCAAAATTTTTGTTATAGAATAGGAAGTTGGCTAAAAGTCTTACTTTTCTTTAACTTATGTATCGGAGATCCTTAGAAGGGTCGAAATTTTCCAAACTCCAAAATGTAACTCAACGTATGTTTAATATATATGAAGAAATTTCCTTTGTGTGTTAATTTTTACCATTCAGATTCATGAGTTATCTATCACTATACAAACTTTTATTATGAATGAAGCTCTAAAACCTTGGTTATGTCAGTCAAATTCATAAATTGCGGAATATAACAAATTATTAACACACAACTTTCAATCATTAAAGACTTATGGTCTTCATTCTTTTTCTTTAGCAGCACGATGTAGCCCCGTAGATCTACACACCGTGTCAATAACACAACACCTCCACCACCACCACCTCCATAAACGGATAATGCCGCCTTGATAGTTTTTGTAACAGCTGCAGTGGCACATATGAGTAATAATGGGTCGGGAGGGGGATTAAATAGCTCTACGAATGGCCAACGTTAGGGTCGTTCAGGGGATTGCACCTTCAAGGACTTCACCAATAGCAAGCCCATAACTTTTAACGGATCCGGAGGGATAATGGCTCTATCACAATTGATAGAGAAAATAGAAGCGGTTTTCGAGATCTGTGCATGTCTGGAAGTGAGGAAGGTAAAATTTTCTGCTTGTACATTCTCCGAGAGAGCTCTGACGTGGTGGAATGGCCATGTCAGGTCACTAATTCTGGTAGTGGCAAATTCTATGGGCTGGGAGAGTCTAAAGCAGATGTTAATGCAAGAGTACTATCCATGGGGCGAAGTACAAAAGCTAGAGCAGGAACTTTGAGGCCTTACTATGGTAGGCTTGGACATCACAACCTATACCAATAGGTTTAGTGATTTTGGCAATCCTTTGCCAAGGGATGGTTGCTCTAGAGAGCAAGAAGATCGAAAGATACATCTGGGGACTGTCACCCCGGATTCAAGGAAGTGTACTAGCTTCCAAACCAGTCACTTTCGATAGCACCAAACAGTTAGCAGAAGCTCTCGTTGACCATGGAATCTGTCAAGTCTTCACAACTGCTATCCCAGAGCAAACCATAGGAAACAACAACAATAACAACAACAACAACATCAGTACCAACAACAACAGCAAGAAGAAGTTTTGGAACAAGAGGAAGAGTCAGTTTTCACAGGAACCTTCCATGAAGCAACAAATAGTGGCAGTCCATGCCGCTGCTAACCCCATTGCTGCTCCTATTACCTCTGCACCAGCGAAGCAATATGCTGGGAACCTACCGAAGTGCAGAAAATGAAATTTCCATCACAACGGAAATTGTCGGGAGATGCACTGCAACAATTGCAACAAGAAAGGGCAGACTACCTGTTTCTATAAGGCACCAGCACGACCAATCACCCAAGTCCCTGGAGTCGGTGTGGGCCAGGCATGTTATGGGTATAGTGAGACTGGACACTACAAGAAAGACTACCCTAAGTCAAGGAATGATGCCGGCATAGGAAGGGTGTTGGCAATAGGGCAAAACGAAGCAATAGCTGATCCCACGGTGGTTACGGGTACGTTTCTCCTCAATAGCTCTTATGCATGCATACTCTTTGATTATGGTGCGGAGAGGAGTTTCGTGAGTCATAAATTCAAACACATACTAAAACAGAACCCTTAATCACTCAATAAGATATTTACAGTAGAAATGGAAAACGGTAGAACAGAAAGCACAAACGATATGTACATAGACTGCACACTAACTCTAAATGAACATTCATTTCCAATCGATCTAATGTCGATCACTATAAAGAGCTTTGATGTCATCATCGGTATGGATTGTTTAATCCTGCACCATGCCAATATACTTTGTCACGAAAGGGCCATTCGGCTAAATCTGCCAAACGGAAAAACTCTTGTGATTTATGGTGACAAACCCGGTACCAATTTACAAATCATCTCTTACGTCAAAGCCCAGAAATACCTGCGTAAGGAGTACCATGCCTTCTTCGCCCATGTAGTAGATAAGGAAAAAGAAGGGACAGACCTCAAAGACATTCCAGAAGTTTGCGATTTTCCTGATGTCTTACCTGAAGATCTTCCAGGAGTCCCACCCGAACAACAAGTCGACTTCAGGATCGATTTAATTCCCGAAGCTACCCCAATAGTTAAGTCGCCGTATTTTCTAGCACCAGCTGAGATGCAAGAATTATCCAGCCAATTAAACGAACTACTCAACAAAGGATTCATCAGACCGAGCTTATCACCTTGGGGAGAAACAGTCTTGTTCGTAAGGAAGAAGGATGGATCTTTCCGCATGTGCATCGATTACCGGGAACTCAACAAGCTCACTATCAAGAACATATATCCCCTACCACGCATTGACAACTTGTTCGACCAACTCCAAGGAGTGAGTTATTTCCCAAAGATCGATTTGAGATCCGGGTATCATCAGCTGCGAGTCTTGGAAGGAGATGTTCCCAAAACAGCCTTTCGAACTTGTTATGGTCACCACGAGTTTGTAGTGATGCCCTTTGGATTAACAAATGCACCTACGGTGTTCATGGACTTAATGAACCGAGTGTGTCGTTCATTCCTAGACAAATTTGTGATCGTGTTCATAGACGATATACTCATTTAGTCAAAGAGTAAAGAAGAACATGGTCAACACCTCCGACAAATCTTGGAAACTCTAAGAAAAGAGAAGCTATACGCAAAATTATCAAAGTGCGAATTTTGGCTTCGGAAAGTAGATTTCCTAGATCACGTGGTTAGCAAAGATGGGATACACGTGGACCCTTCCGAAATCAAGGCAATCGAGAACTGGACACCTCCCAGAACCCCAATGGAAATCTGACAATTATTGGTCCTTGTTGGCTATTACCAAAGGTTTATACAAAACTTCTCGAAGATTGCTAAACCACTTACCACCTTGACGCAGAAGGGTGTAACTTTCAATTGGGAAGAAAGACAAGACGCTGCATTCCAAACACTGAAGTAAGCACTATGCAGCGCACCTATATTATCCTTGCCAGAAGGAACAGAAGACTTCGTGGTGTACTGTGATGAATCTAATCAAGGTCTTGGATGTGTTCTAATGCGACGAGGAAAGGTCATCGCCTACGCCTCGAGACAATTCAAGACGCACGAGGTCAACTACACTACACATGACCTCGAACTGGGAGCAGTTGTATTCGCGCTAAAGATCTGGAGACACTATCTATATGGCACGAAATGCACAATCTTTACCTATCATAAGAGCCTTCAACACATCTTCAATCAAATGGAACTCAACATGAGGCAAAGACGATGGGTTGAACTGTTGAATGACTACGAATGTGAAATTCGTTATCATCCAGGAAAAGCGAATGTGGTGGCTGATGCTCTTAGTCGAAAGGAATACTCGGGCCACCGAGTGAAATCCTTAACCATGACGATCCATTCAGACCTGTACACACAAATCAAGGAAGCTCAGGGGGAAGCCTTGAAAACAGAGAATGTGACGGGGGAAGCCTTAAGGGGAATGAATAAGAATCTTGAAGTCAAGGGTGACGGAGTTCATTACTTCATCGATCGGATTTGGACACCGAAGTTTGGTGGATTCAGATACGTGGTCATGAATGAGGCTCATAAGACTCGATACTCCGTGCATCCAGGTTTGGACAAGATGTATCTGGAACTCAAGAAACTGTATTGGTGGCCGAACATGAAAGCAGAGATCGCTACTTATGTGGGCAAGTGTCTGACTTGCGCCAAAGTCAAGGTAGAGTACCAAAAGCCATCAGGATTACTACAACAACCCGAAATACCCGAGTGGAAGTGGGAGCGGATAACCATGGATTTCATAACAAAATTACCCAACACAGCACGTGGGCTAGACACCATCTGGGTAATCGGCGATAGATTAACAAAATCCACACACTTCCTACCAATAAAGGAAACCGACAAGATGGAGAAGCTAGCTCGAACATACATCTGAGAGATTATATGACTACATGGTGGACCAACATCCATTATCTCCGACAGAGATAGTAGGTTCACCTCGTGATTATGGCAGTTGCTACAAAATTCTCTAAGGACAAGGCTAGACATGAGTACCGCTTACCATCCACAAACCGACAGTCAAAGTAAGAGGACCATACAAACCTTGGAAGATATGCTAAGAGCTTGTGTAATCGATTTTGGTAAAGCATGGGATACCCATTTACCACTAGTCGAATTCTCATACAACAATAGCTATCACTCCAACATTAAAGTGCTAAATTCGAAGCCCTCTTTGGCCGCAAGTGCAGATCACCACTATGCTAGGCTGAAGTGGGTGTCACGCAACTAGCCGAGGGACAAGTACCCGACAACGCTCTCACAGGCCCGAAAATTATAAGAGAAACAACTGAGAAGATGGTACAAATTTGGGAACGACTAAAGGCTTGAAGAGACAGACAAAAGAGTTAGGCGGACAAAAGACGGAAACCCTTAGAATTTCAGGTTGGCGACCGAGTGCTATTGAAGGTCTCTCCCTGGAAGGGGTTAATACGTTTCAGAAAACATGGGAAACTAAACCCAAGGTATATCGGACCATTCGAGATCCTTGCAAGGATTGGTCCGATAGGATACAAACTTCGACAACCGCAGGAACTCAATAACGTACATCCTACCTTTCATGTGTCAAACTTGAAGAAATGCTTATCCGATGAGACCCTCATCGTCCCTCTAGACAAAATCGAAATTAACGAGAGTCTCCACTTTATAGAGGAACCAATTGAGGTTATGGATAGGGAAATTAAAAGAACAAAACGAAGTCGCATACCCATTGTGAAGGTCAGCTGGAATGCAAAGCGGGGACCTGAATATACTTGGGAGCGCGAAGATCAGATGAAACAAAAGTACCCGCATCTCTTTCCCTAATCCACAAATATTTACCTTACATTTAATTTTGGAATGAAATTCCCTCTAACGTGGGGATGATGTAACAACCCGATATTTCGAATCAATGTAATTACCTAAAAAGTCAACAACTTTAACCTCTTTTGATATAATGAAATTATTGTCAAAAATAAATGTTCAAAAGTCATCTACTGGATTTCATAAATGATAGATATCGTGTCAAGGGTTTCAGAAATATAAAGAACACTAAAATCCGAGTTATAACGAGGAAGTTATGACCAACCTAATATTCACAGCAAAACCGTCGATACGGTTAAACGTAAAACGCGAATTTTCAATACAATAATTTTTAGCTTTATGTATCTAAATGAAAATTGTAGATATCATAAAACCGTAAACGTACGTGAAAAGAACTTCCAAGTCTGACTTCGTATGAGGAAGTTATGATTTTTCCAAGTTTCGGATATAGCAGTAGACAACTAAAAACTCGAAATAGAGATCGAGAGACTTTTGGTCAAAGCAACCTAAATGAGAATCGATATCTCAACAATAGTAGTGCAACGGTAAAAAGTCTGACGAAAACGGGCATCGGATGAAAAAGTTATGGATTTTTAACGGACTTTTCGTGTCCTGGCCTATTAAAAATATATAATTAAAAATAAAGTCAAAATTCACCGACGAATTCTAAATGAGAGTTGTAGAGTATATTTTCACCTACGCGTACATATAAAGAACGTCAAAATTGCAGCTCGTATACGAAAGTTACAGAATTTACAACCTCGAGGTGCACAAACCGAGACGATTTACGCCCAGCGTACTTGGGTGCTAATTGCTCATTTTCTCTCCTTCTATTGCGTTTTTACTCCGTTTTGCATGAAAGTAATATCCCGAAGCCCCAGTCTTCATACCCAAGTCCCGAAGGAAGTTTTACGCTCCAGAGAATGCCGAGAAATCCGCTTTCTCCTGTCAAAGTTGTGCTCGGTTTTCATTTCACCATCTTCACTCTATCAAGTGAGTTCATACCCCTACAAATACACTTTAAATACATTTTAAATGCTTTTTAAATACTTTTAAGGGGGGGGGGGGAATACAAGTAAACACCCGATTATTATCGTGTTAAAATATCTATCCTTTGCTATGCATTTTATACTGTTATTTTAACTATCATATGAAAACGTTTGCATGCAACACATATTCCAATAACACCTTGTCTTTTCAGAATAAAAACATGTTGTTATATGATTATCAAACACTATAATTATATTTGAGTATAAATGTTCAATAATGTTATATTGTACATACAAAGTCGACACTACGCTAGGGTTTACCATGCAAACGAATCATACTTTTGGAAAAACTATAATAGGTATAGTTTACAAGGAAATCATGAGATTTTACTTACTATAAGTACTATATCAAGGAAATACTTTCATATACAAGCATAAATGGACATTTCATACGTAAATCTATTTGATACTAAGTTTTGTGAGACATTTAACTTCACGTACTTTCAAGTATGCAGTTAAAGTCCTGTATTATATACAATAATCTCTTGCAGGGAGAGCGTGATACTTGTGTATAGATCTACACGGGATTGACAATCCCGCACTTAAACTGTTAGCTACAGTTAGACCGGCAAGTCTAGGGTGATAAACGTCATAACATTCTAACACCTGAAGAACGTTGTTACAGGCATTCTGGGTCAATAGCATGGTTATAAAACTCACATGGAGTATTAAAAACACGTTGATTTACGGGGTTATCAAATGCCT
This sequence comes from Lactuca serriola, assembly GCF_051521515.1. Lineage (NCBI taxonomy): Eukaryota > Viridiplantae > Streptophyta > Magnoliopsida > Asterales > Asteraceae > Lactuca > Lactuca serriola. The sequence continues at coordinate 221,474,552 of NC_136415.1, read as the reverse complement.
TAGTGATTTTATACATACATATATCTAATATCATAGGCATGACAAACACTTTTGCATTATAGTTTTGGAACTTTTAAACTACTACACACTTATGGAAAAATATTAGATTTTTAGAAGCAAACATTCAAAAATAGTCGGGTCTTGGTAGAAGACTACTTTTATACTAGTAGGAAAGATGAGATTTTCTAGGAGTTTTCGAACATCTACAAACAATTTCATTCAACTTTATACAAACATTGACATTAAATACTTATGAACTCACCAGCTTAAATGTTGATCTACTCTTTCAAATCTACTTGTATTTCTCAGGGATTCATTAATACATGTAAACTTCAACTTTTGGATAAGTGACGCTAAGGTATCAGTTTAAAACTCTTTTTGTCTTCATATTGTAATTTGTTTTGAAACAAGTATCATTCAGCAATGTAACTTTTAAATTATATATATGATGGTTATTTTACTTTCTTTACTATGTATTCAACTATTACGATACTACATGAAGTCATCCGCCCTCGAACTATTCCGCCATTCTGGTTTGGAGGTGTGACAGAAATATATATGAATATAAATATATTTTGATATGCATGTTTACTACTATAAAGGTAATAATTTCAATTTCTTGTTGCTATTGAAAATTGCATCAAAAGATACAACATCGCCAAATTATTTATAATTGACTCTTGATGTATTGTCTGCCCAAAATAGCCCTGTTAGTTTAGCTTTCTGCACATGTAATCAAATGAGAAATTATCAACATTTTCCTTCCTCAATTTCAATTTATTCGCCACAAGAAAAGCATCGCTTTCACTAATAATAACATTCATATCTCTTAGAAAATTATTGAAATCTAAAACTATTGGATAGAATTTCTGATATCCTCCTGTTAACCTGTTATACAATGCATGAGCATTTGTTGCCTCTATATTGCAACCACTCATATTGCGTATGAAACTTTGTTGAAAGTAATCTAACTATTGCTTATTTTTTTACAGTTGCATGCTTTGTCTTGTAAATAATCGATGATTATGAACTTCTTCATATTTGAATATCTCATACTCTTTTGAATCATTTATATGTTTTAAGCAAACAAAAAATTTGCAATCAGTTTTTATTTGAAGTTGAAGATCTTTTCTTTTTCCCATCATGAGTGTTAACTTGACACTTTTCAGTTGAACATTGCTTGCAGCATTTCATGTACTTGAATGTAATAATTCCATCTTTTTTTTTCTCCATTAAGAATTGCATCAAAACCTGATTTTTCAACATATTTGCAGTACATATGTGTAACATTCCATTTAAACTAGAATAATTAAATAATAAATTTGGAACCCCGAGATGTAATTTTTAATTATTAGTTTATATTATTATAGTCAAAATCAAATAATAATTAGCAGGGTATTAGATTTGGGGAGCCAAATGATAAGATTCGAATCTTGGGGGGGGGGGGGGTGTTGTGACATCCCCATTTTCACGGCCAGAAAAGACCGATTTTGTTTATGCTTTATAAAAATCAGAGTTCTTCTTTTAATAAAAATGTTGCGGAATTTGTTCCCAGAAAAACACGATAAATACGTTATTAAAACATTTTCGATGAAACGTATTTTATTCATCTTAAAATGTTTGGGATGTCATCATTAATACAGAAACATAAGCATAAACAGAACTTACATTTGTTTACACTAGTGATCTACATCTCTTTAAATCTCTCAGTGTAATGTGACTTCATATCAACACCTGTGATATAAATAAACTGAGTGGGTCAGGTTGGGAAACCTGGTGAGTACATAGGGTTTTCAACCCACAATAATACAATTATTATGTTAAACATTCAAACAATCAACCCAATTACCCATCCCCATTATCTTCTTTACTCTTAAGAGTCATCTATCCTGCATTCGTTTATTCCGAAGTCCCTTACTTCCAGGGTTATAGGACTGGCACTAAATCCATAGCTGCCAATGTTCATTCGTAAAGCACTAATTCCATAGCTGCTATAGTTTACTCATCGGGTACTAAATCCATAGCTACTAGTGTTCATCTAATAGGTACTAAGTCCATAGCTACCAATTCCTAACAGGTACTAAATCCATAGCTACTAGCATCCAACTAATAGGTAGTAAGTCCATAGCTACCAATTCCTAACAGGTACTAAATCCATAGCTACCAACATCCAACTAATAGGTACTAAGTCCATAGCTACCAATTCCTAACAAGTACTAAATCCATGGCTACCAGCGTCTAACAGGTACTAAGTCCTTAGCTACCGGTGTTTGTCCAATAGTCACTAAGTCTATAGATGCCAACATATACTCTCATCATCTTATATCTCTCATCATTCATCTACCCATGTCATACCCAACATATTCGTATAAAATACGTATACAGTTTAAATCATTTAAAACATGTATAAAACGTTCATCCAGCATAGACAGCAAGTATTCAGATAATATGCACACATAGCACGTAGTTTATATAAAATACTTCATATCTATGTGTAAGATGAAAAGGACTATGCACTCACCTGAATGGTGATGACTCAGCACTCGGACAAAGCTTCGATACTCTCAAAACGATTTTCCTTCGATAAAACCTATTACCAATACCACTAGGGTTTAGTCTAACGATAACCGCGACAAATTAATTAGTCTGACTATTATTAAGCGTTAATAACACTCAATATAACTCATAATAATAGCCCAAATAATTATTTTAAGGACCTAATAACATTCCTATAATTATTTGAAAGCTATATTAAAAATTGTGTAAGCGTAGCACACTTACAGCGAATTTTATCGAAAACCAGAACTTAATTGGAGCAGCGTTTCGAAACCGAAAGGCTCTTTTTCTCGGGACTCCGGGAGCCTCGGGGCTTCCCTCGGGTGCTAAGGGGTTTAACTAGGGCTTAGGGGGGGGTTAGAAACCCTAGAGAGAGAAAGAAATCTAGAGAGAGAAAGGAAAATGTGCAAGAAAGTAGGCAGCCTTCGTTGCCTTTTATAGTGTGAGACTTCGGTCTACGTTGGGCGTACCTAAGGTTGTACGATGCGCGTTCATCGGATAAGACTGCCAGATGTCGAAGCTTCGGTGGGGAGACGTGGCTCAAGCTGGACCGAGGAGTGCAAGGCGTATGCGGCGTGTACCTGAGCTTGGACACTGGGCGTAATGCGAGGGTGGCGTGTCGCAATCCGAAGCGACTTTTGAGACCATCATCAGACGGCTGGGAAAGCGCCACGTCAGCGACTTCGTATCAGATCTCGTAAAATCGAGTACAATCTTTAAAATTTCGTAACTTTCGCGTACGAGCTCCGTTTTCGACGTTCTTTATATCCACGCGAAGGCGGGAACGTACTCCGCAACTTTCGTTTAGACTCCGTCAGCTAATTTTGTCTCGATTTTAAATTTTATATTATTAAAAGGTCGGGACAGGATTGGTCCGTTAAATCCTCATAACTCCTTCATCCGACATCCATTTTCGCCCATCTTTTTCTCGTTACGCTACTCTTAACAAGATCTTCGATTCTCATTTAGGTCGTGTCGGCTAAAAATCACTTGATGTAATATTCGAATTTCGGGTTGTGCACTGCTAATCCGAAACTTCGAAAAATCATAACTTCTTCATACGAAGTCAGATTTGGGCGTTCTTTTTATCGATGTTCTTAGTTTAGCCTATTCTACAACTTTCGGTTAGATTGCTAAGGCTAAATCTCGCTCTATTGTAAATTCACTATTTACGTTTCCCGGTGCCGTGCCGATTCCATCGCGAAACTTCGACGGGTCATAACTTCTTCGTTATAACTCGGATTTCGGCGTTCTTTACATGTATGGAAACCTTGTGACATATCCTACAACTTGGTTAAGACTATTTATTATAAATAATCTTTTGCCAAAAAGTCGTTTTCGACACTTATTGCCTCTAAATTGACTAGCCCGGATCTACGGGTGTTACAGGTGTATTTATCATTTAGACTTAATGTGAAAGGATTTATGGAAGCAAGGGTTAAAATGTAAATTATGGACCTAATTTGAGAAGGTTTTGAAGAGGAGGGGCCATTTGGTTACTTTTTGATTTAATTTGAAAGAAAAGGGAGAAAGAGGGACTAAGAGTGTCATTATGGACAAAAGTTTGAATGGATCGGGTAAATAACATCAACCCTCCATAACCCTAACCCTGGACACTGTTTAGCCACCACCCTCACCTCACCTCCCTCCAGTTTCCGCCACCACCCCTTCACTCTCGTTCTCCTACCGGCAAGACAACCGACGAACACCGCTACCCCCTGCTGTCATGTTGCAAACCATCATTGTGGACATACCAAACCACCGAAGCGACCACCTCACGATCATCCTACCGCCGGAAAGCGAGGTTACGGTTGTTACTGTCGACGATGTGTCCCAGACGATGAAGATGAAGACGCCGCTAACGTCGGCGGTTAGCTTGATATTTTTCGTTGTGGTGCCGGTCCGACTACCCTTATTTCCTTTCCTACTCATAGTTGATGTCGTCTTGGTCCGCCACCCGTCATCATTTCATCCTTAGAGATCGAAGGCTGACGACATCGGCGACCGTTGTGGTTGAGTCCCTCTCTCCCGTCTCTCCTATTTCTGCGTCCTGACCCCATCTGACACCATTAGCTGCCACTGATTGCCGCTGTTGTCCGCCATTTCATGCCAGCACCGCCGCCGTCTACCCATTGGCCCGTAAACCATGGGTCGTAAACCCATGGACAGCAAACACTTAGGCCGCAAACTCTTGGGCCGAAAACCTCATTGGGCCGCAAACCCATGACCGTCCACCCTTTGTTGTGACCGCAAACTCCCCCTCTTCAATCACTTGTGATTCTAACGCTTAGTTTCAAGTGTTTCCTAGTTCCTAAGGTGGTTTCCTTCATTAAAAATAATTTTATGCCCTCACCTAATACATATATGTGCTTCTATATATTAAATAGGATCCGTTTATATCCAAGGCTCCAATTGACACTCAACAACTCCTATTGACTTACACTTGAATCCCACGTCAAAACTGTAAGTTCATACCCCTACACTTTTATGATTTTTAAATGTTTTCACGGGGAATACAAGCCAAACATAAAAGCTTTTCAACAATTCAAACTTATGCAATTCATACAAATCTTCGATTTTCATCAAACATTTTGATACTTAATCCCTTTTGTAGTATGCGGAGCATAAGGGATGTTTTTCTAAATTTAATTGCATAGTTTTCCAAACATTTCACAAACTTATCATTACAATCAAGCTATAAAGGGTATAGTTTGGGGATTTCATTACCAGTGTTACAAATGCAAACTACTTACATGGTTGAATATGTAAACCATGACAGATTTAGTTTATAACACACTCTTTACTATAGAAGTACAATAGTAAATAATTATTTTGGTATAATTATTTTTACTCTACAAAACATACATCAGTTTTACATGCGAAAGCACAACACACTTTCATATTATTACATGCAAAGTCATTAACTTAATTGGGAGACAAGTCCTTGGGCGCTTACAACTTTAACTAAGTGATGGACTACCCTTATGAACCAGAATTTCCTGGAGGGAAAGTGTGGCTTTTGTGTATAGATCTATACGGGACTGATTATCCCGCACCTGGATGCTAGCTACAGTCGGACAGGCAGGTCTACGGGTGACAAATGTCATAAAGGATACCAGTGTCCGTTTCATGTCGTATCAAGTTTAAGTATGGTCATAAAACTTGCCAATCGTATGACTCTTTTACGTAATAATATACCTCTCATAAATAATTGCTTTACTAACATAATTGTGATACATATGCCTTACGAATTTGGAACCATTAAAGCAACAAACACACACATACCAAGGAAAATAAGGGATTTTCCCAGTCAAAAAAAAACATACGTTACATACTGGTGGTAGCCAGGGTTTTTAAACATAATATTTTACCTACTGGTGCTAACCAGGGTTTTGATAGAAACCATGTTTTACATATAACGAAAATAAATCATTTATACAAATTCAGTGATTAGTTATCATTACAAAAATATACTTATGAACTCACCAACTTTATGCTGATATGTTTTCAAAATCACTTGTGTTCTCAGGACAACAATAGACAGGTACCCTTGTCAGCTTTTGGAGAAGACGGAGCATTTTGGAGTCATGTCTTTTACTTTTGTCATATACTAATGTGTACAAACTATGTTCTTCAAAAAAATGTAAATATTCATATGTAATGTAATGGTTGTGTTTACTTTGATTACTATGATGCAATTGTTGTGATACTACGCATGACGTCATCCACCCCCGGACAATTCTACCGTTTGTCTTACGGTTCAGGGTGTGACACTAGGTGGGTGGGTGGACTCATTTACGAATGGAACGGCGTGTGTGTGTGTGTGGTTACTTGACCGGAAATCACAAGAGAGCCACCACCACCACCACCGTGAGGTGGTGGCTACCACCTCCGAACACTGCCTGCCGCCACAGGGGTGGTTAGGTGTGTGTGTGTATGTGTTATTTGTGTATGTGTGTGTTCATTTTTTTATTGTATTGTGATCAGATTGATTAAGGGAATCTCTCACCACCACCGTGACGTGGTGGCCGCCGGCATGAGCTGCCATTGACCACCACTACCCGAGATGGTAGTGGGTGGTGCCCGACTTAACTAATAATTAGTTAGCTTAAAAAATTAACAAATGGACTAATTGGAATGTGATTGGGTTGGAAGCCCCAATCAGGGTTTAGAAAATCCTAATTTTAGATTTGTTGGTTTGGACTTATTGGGACCTACGTTTTGGGCCAATGGAATTGAATTATGAATTACACCTGATCAATCCGTATGATTTATCTAGTAGATTGATGGAGTTAATAGATTAAGTCCTTAATGGGTTAAGTAAGAAACACATAACCCTAATCGCCATTTTATGTGAAAACCCTAATTTTATTGGGCCTTGAGTTGGGCCTTTCTATTAAGATTTTTTAGATTAGGCTATTGAGGGGCTATCCAAGAACAAGTAAATGTACTAAAATATTTGGATGGGCTTTAGGGTAAGGCCCATGTGATGGACTTGGGCCTAATTTGGAAAATTAGGCCATAGATGGGACATAATTGGGCCTTTATGATTATGAGATATTGGACCATTAGAATGCTAAGTCTTTAGACCAGAAAAGGTGGTTTGGCCTTAAGGTAAGGCCCATGTGAAGGGTTGGGCCCAATTTGGAATATTGGGCCATATGTTGGGCTTTCGTCCATTGATTAGCTATTGAGGCTTTGGAGTGTGAGTTGGACCTTGGGCTGGCAACCCAATTATTAATTGGGTCTTATTTAATGTTGACAGTTCAGGAACCTATCATCCAACAGCTAGGTCTGTAGGAGTTCTCCTCACTATATCGACAGGGTCTAAGGCACCAAGGCCGACCCTTTCGATTGTTATCTTGGTTATAGAATGTTGTTATGTTGTTATGATCTGTATGATAGGTGCTTGTTTTTTGATTGATTAGGTGTTATCAGTATGTCAACATATGTATGTGTATGTTTTGGTTGAGGCGGACCTACTATGTGCTGAAGCCCAACATACCCTGGGAGGACCGGATATATTGCTGACCCGGGAGGGCATATTAATCAAGTTGAAGTCCTAGCGAGTAGTTTGGATAGGCTAAAGGCCCTGAGAGGCGGTCCAGATAGACTGAAGGCCTACGAGGCGGTCCATTTAGGCTAATGGATCATTATGTATGTTGTTTGTTTGTTATGTTATGGTTATATCTGTATGGCGTTGGTATTTTGGGGGTAACTAACTAAGCCTTCGAGCTTACATTTATAGATTATTGTTTTAGGTACTTCTGATGATTGCGGGAAGTAGAAGGCATGACCATACACTTCCTCATGTTTTGTGATTTTGATTTTTGGGAAAACTCTGATATGGATTCATTTGAAAACATTTTATAAGAAATAATGGTTTTGGATTGTTTAAAAAGTTTAAATTTTTTTTGAATTTTATGGATGTTACAAGTTGGTATCAGAGCCTTGGTTTAAGTGAATTGGAGGAAAAACTCGTGTGTCTCTAGTCTCAAACTAAGGACAAGATTTTAAAATGATTTTTCAAATGGTTTTCAAAATAATAAAGGAGAATGCAAGTGCATGATTAGCCGGAGCCAGTAAGTAGACCCCAAAATACCTTACGGATTACTTGAATGTGTGATATGTTAGAACAACATGCTAGTACTAGGCTAGGGATCTTCAGGAATTGCATGATAGAATTTCCAGATTATATGATGCCTGGTAGCTTAGGGTTTTTCCTTATAGGAAATTGACATCATTACTATAGTTGTTTAGTGTATGCATCACAGTCACACATAATTAAGATCTTTTAGCCTAAGAATGTTTGGTTTGGCCTTATTTCCTGCTCTTGTTTAATGAAGGGCTTAGGGTAGGATCAAGTATTCGAAATTCTATAGGGTCTAGCGTTATGTATGGCTAGCATACATGAGTGTTGTAGGGTTGGTGGAAGTTTCATGGGTGGGTTGTGTGAGGTTGGTAGGCCAGTATGAGATATTTAGCATTCCTGTAGGAGTAGGGATTGAGCGCTCGCCATTCTTATGTACATTATTAGGGAACTATGATGATAATTGAGAAAAATATGGGTAGGTGTGGAAGGTAGAATGGGCCCGTACTACTAAGAGCATATAACCGATACACGTAGTAAGGAAGTCACAACCCCTAGGGTATAGTTCGGAAATAGGTTCCCTATTATTATACGGATAATTAGAGACCACTCTGTTGTATTATCAGAATGGTGGTTATGAGACGCTTTCAGACTGGATCCATATTAGGATCAGGAGCTGGCAGCCCAGGCGGGCTAGCAGCAGTGACAAGGACTACTGGTTAGATGAGACCAGAGGATTTGGAGCCTAGGATTCGAGAGATTATGCATGATGAGGTTGCCGCTCTTTTTCGGACATAGTTTTCGAAGATGTTTGGGTCTATCAAGACCGCCATGGTTGAGTATTTCGACGAGCGCTATGCAGCGCTTGCTGAAACGGCTGTCGCGGCAGCTACAACAGCTGTAATGACAGCTGGAGGCAAAGCTGGTCGAGCATTCCAATACCGAGACTTGTTACTGGGACATATTCTGATGAGTAGACGGCTGTAGTTACTTGGCATCAGGGAGATGTTTCGTACTTGTTACATTATATGGGTTAAGCGGTAGAGGCTAGCACAGGAGTTTCTGGATTTGAGGCTTCGGGGATTTTACTCGAGGCCGGGGTGCATGTCGCAGGGATCAGAATGGGAGTGATGTTTATGATCAGATCGAGTTGTGTAGATGAAAGTAGAAGGGTTGATTGATATATTGGAATGTTGTTTTTAAGGGAAAGGGTTGTGCCCTTTTAGTTTTCCGAGTTTAAAGGAGAGAGCAGGCTTGTGACCCCTAGGTCAGGTTATATTCCCAGCTCAGGGTCAGTTGGTCGCAGGGGTTGGCGATAGTATTTCAGCGATGGTGACCGTGGGTGGGTAGATGTGGCATGAGTATCTTGTGATACGTACGCAATTGTCGTCCCTACCTATAGGAGCTAAGGTCCGGTTCTCCTTGGATCTCTTGTATCGGTCGGAAAGGATTGATTGTGCGATTTATTGCAATTTTGGGTTTGGAGACTATATCTTGGGAGTAGTTTGTAGCGCAGTTTAGGGAAAAGGTTGCTTCAGTTACTGCAGTTCAGTTGTGGACGACTGAGTTAGTGAGTGAGTCAGTGTGCGAGACTCTGAATGATAAGACTTCTAGATCCTGAGAGCGGGAGACTTGTTTGGAGTATATTAGGAAGAGAGGTATTATATGGGAGGTCTGGGGATAGGGTCTCATAGGATGGTTATTCAACATTGGAAGGATTTGGTGGTTTTAGTAACCGTTATTGATTGGCGGATGAAAGCGCCAAGGGAAGTAGCTCGTTGCTGAGGTATTAGTTGGAGCATCTATCTTTTGGCCTTCAAGATTTGAGTGTGGGATCATTCAAGCATTAGGGGCTGTCGGTTTCACTGAGATTCAGGAAGTGGTCATCTAGTTCATAGAAGTGTGTGATCATTTGGGATTGGCTAGTAATGGAGCACTAGTTGGAAAGATTTGGTTAAAATCGAATCGATCGTTGGAAAGTGAGAAGGATTGGGAATTCTCCAAATTTAAAGGATTATGAAGATTTATTCAAATCAAAGTGGGTGAGAATCATCCCCAGATTCAAAATCAGGAGCGGTTTTGAAACTTGGATAAGTTTCACATTGTCAGGGAGGAAGGCGGCCCAAGTGGGTATTTGGTTTGATGGTCGTGTAAGTTGGAAGTTCGGTAAAACTGTTGGATTAGTGTCTAAGTCGATAACTATTTGGGTATGTACTTGACCCGATTATGAGCATGATTCTTTTGGGTTGCCTTCACCATAGCAACTTGTAGGATGAATTAAGGAGAGAAAGGATTAATTATGATTTATTAATATATTATAAGAATAATATATTAAAGGAGAAATCATAATGTTTAATAAATATTAGTCAAGAATTAATTCAGAATTAATTTTGTGGCTAAAAGAGATTAATTAAACTTAGGGGACTGACTGTGTAATTATAAGATAGTTACATAGATGGGCTAATGGACTCCATAGAAGGTGGAGTGGACGAATTTTATGGGGAAGCCTATAAGAATTCGTCCAAGGCTTCTAAAAAGGGAGTCCATGGGCTGCTTAGGGCTTAAGCAGTCAAATTAGGGTTTCCTTGTTAGATAACCCTAATTTCCTACCTATTTAAAGAACCCTTCAGACCCAAAAACGTGGCAAACACTTGGATAAGGTTTTCCAGCCGTTTTTGGTGCCTCCTCTCTCCCCCCTCTTCATCCAAGTTACTTAGTGGTGTTTGTGACTCCATTAGAGGTGCAACACTTGAGGTACTAAGCTTTCTGAAGCCAAGGATTGATCGTTATTTCTATATAACAATCAAAGGTAAGATCTAAACCCTAATTTCAGTTATAGTTTATTAGATCTAGGGTTTATGGCTTTGGATTATCAATTGCATGTTCATTAGACAAACTAGATCCAAAGCTATTAGGGTTTGCATGTACACCATAGGATTGATGTACTGCTCGAAACCCATCAGTGGTATCAGAGCCTAGGGTGTTTTTCGAATGTATTTGATGCAAAGGTTAACTTTTCGAAGCTGGAAAAAATTCGTTTTTTGGACTCTGACCAGGCTCACGACGTGAGCACAGCTGTTTGCTGGACTTCGAATTTTCTGCTTTATTTTGTTTAGGTTAATTGCAATAAATTGTTTTTTCAAATTAAAATCAGATTTCTCTGTTATGGTAATTGTTATCCCAATCAAATAAATGGATAATTGTCAATTTAAGATAATTATTTGATTTATTAGATAAATATTAATTATTTGTGAATTGATTTGATTTATCTTCTAAGAAAATAAATTAGGTTGAATTTTGGGATAAATATTATTTAAATGATAATTAATTATTTTTTTTTTAACTTAATCTAAAATATATTTTAAAAAGTTTCAAAACTTGCCCTCAAGTTTTGTAATTTAAAAGTTGATTAAAAGTGTAATTTTGAAATGTTAAACTCTAAAACCCTAGTATTTTGAAAGGTTCAAATTACACCCTTGTGGTTTTGTTAATTAATTAAAGTGTATAATTAAAAGAGAGTTAATAAATCCTTAAATTTTTGGGTTACATTTAATTAAATTAAAAGTATAATTAATTAAATTAGACCACCTATATTATACTATATATATGTGTATATATATATATATATATATATATATATATATATATATATATATATATATATATATATATATGACATTAAAAGTCTAATATTATATATGTATAAGTAAACAGTCATTCTTACCGTTAGTAGGCCTCATTCACGAAGCTGGTCTATAAGGGGTTTTTAAGGAAATTACCTATGAAATGGCGATTGAATGGGTATCCACTCTTACCCACCATACTCTTGACTAGTGGAGGGTCGTTAGCTGAACGGGTAGGATAGGACAGAAACCTTCCATTATAAGTATAATGAAGTACAAAGTAACTACATGCTTTTACAAATTCCCAAATCATAGTTACTTTAGGCAAAATGTGAAATTGTATGCTAATCCATGGAATGACACTTTGTACCCTTGCCGAGATGTTAGAGGAGTGTTTGTGGTTAATCGGCACACTAATTTGGGTTTCGCATTGGTAGCGAAGTGTGACTCGATGTTTATCATAGATCAATGGAGCGTGTGTGGCTAACCGGCACATTGATTAGGTGATAGTAGCATTGAGTGCACCACGTGATTCGCATGGTTATTCATACCTAGTTTATGATCCTCGGCATCCCAGTCACAAACTTGAAGGGCATAATCAAGATTAAACATGACATTCAAAAGTTCAATGAATCTCAAAAGATCTAGGAGCTTCAATTCATTTAAAACTTAAATTTCTTTTTCGTTTTTCATGGTGGAAATTGGTAAATCGTCATTTACCTACCTTCAAATATTTTGCAACTAGATTACGGCATCCCTCTTCTAGGTTGTACAATATTGTGTTGGATCCTAGCCTTGATGTTTCATTTGGGTGTTACATCAAGGATTCTAATCAACTTGATTTGAATTTCTCCCGTTTTGTAGATGTCTGAATCTAACAATGGTCTTCGCAAATCCCATGGAACAAGTTTTCCAAATGTAGATGATATTCCACGATATGATCGAGGAACCAGAGATCATGCTTCACTTCCTCCACCTCCTCCAATTATTCTCCCTGACCCACAAGTTCAAAGGCATGAAAAGTTGAAGTTCACTCAAGCCCTTTTGGCAAGTAAACACGAAGATGGAAAACATGTGTGTGCACACATCTTAGAGATGAAGTCACACATTGATAGGTTACGGATGATGGGTGTCGATATCTCAGAGACGTTGGCTATTGACCGGGTTCTTCAGTCACTTCCTGAATCATATAGTGAGCTCATTATAGAGTAATATATGATTGACCACGACGTGACCCTAATTGATTTGACCTATTTGCTTATAACTGTTGAATCATCAATGATTTGGCGTGTTGATCAAGCAAATTTGTCTGGTGAATCAAACTCCCAAACTTCAATCGACACTGGCAACATTGGAAGTCCAGAAAGGACTAAGTATGAGATTGTCCCATGTGTTGTGCTAAAGGAGTCCATTTGCTTTTATTGCCAAGAGAAGGAGAATTGGAGACGAAGCTGTCCAACTACCTAAGAGATCTAAGAGATGGAGAGTCAAGATGTATGGCTCTACTTCAGGTGAAATCCATCATCTAACACTTTTAACTTCCTATTCTAGATTCTTAATACATGATGTGATAAGATTACATTTTGATGTTTTGAAGGATCGAAGAAAAGGGAGGAAGCTTAAGGGAAGAAGTGAGCTGAATATGATCGTGAAGAAATGGATTTCGATCACATTGCGTAAAGATCAGATTTTTGAGCTGCTGCTTTGGAGTTAAGATAGATTGCTAAGAAATATGTAATAGCATAGTTTTCAGTTGAATTTCATTGTAAGGACAAGTTTTTCCACAATGAAATAAATTTTGATTTTTATTTATTTATTTATCCTTACAATGACATGTGTGAAAATGGATATTTTTGTATTTCTAAATTTAGAAAAGTTAAATTGGATTTGATTCTTAATTATGTTATTTGGGGAAATGTCGAGAATTTTCCAAATAAGAAAAGATTCTCATCGCTCAAGTTTCAAGTGGACATAAACTTGGAATCATACAACATGGTTGCGTGATGAATGAGAAACTTTATATTTGGAGAATTAGACTAATTCCTTGACAAAGTGTCAAGTGAAGGACAAGGAGATCGAGTACACTTGGTTGTGCGCTGATCAAGTCCACCACAAAGAGAGAGAGTATTCTTCATGATTTGCTAAAGTTTAGTAAATATGATTAAACATATAAGATTAAGTGTAATTATGAGTTGATTGAAAAGGTTTCAATAAATAGCAGAATGAATAAGAAGAATCAAGCAGGCAGAAAGATAAAAGTTTCTCTATTCTAAGAAGAAGGGAGAGTACCGTTTATTGTGTTTTATGATAAGTCTTAATGATTAAGAACCATATCTCAATTGATCCTCTAAGTGAGTCTTAGTACATTTGTATGTCTAAGAAGAGGAATCGGGAATTGTGGAAATGGTTAAATCAAGAAGTCAATTATACTTCGTTCCAATATCGAGTCTTAGAGTCATACTCCAAGATTGCGAATTGAGTGACACGTCTTTAGTAGGTTTATAACACTAATCAAATTTCATCAAATTTTGAATTTGGAAAAGTTTTCTTATTCTTGCACATTTGAAATTGGTAAGTTGTGATGTCTTGGATAAGACAAAGACGAACTAGGGCCAATTTTGTGAAGTGTTTTGTCTTGAAAATAACTACACTAACTCTTGAATATTTGTTTGTCAAGAAATGTTTCTTGACAAGAGAACCTTATATGTCAAGGAGTCAGTGGGAGTCTTAATGGTCTTTAAAAAGTTTCAAGAACAAATCAAGAATAAAACCTTGGTCATCAACACTAGCACACGACTTGAGGTTGGCGACCTATCATGTTGACATAATTTTGTTTCTGTGCCATTCCAGATTAAGTCAACTATGTAATATGAGTTCTATGAGTTCTTAATTGGATTGCATAAAGGCAAGGCACCTTGATAAATGGAAAGTACATTGATAAGGTAAGGGTGAGCTTGTTAACAACCTGGAAGCAATGGCGGGCATTCATGCTGCCAAAAGGCGGGAAATTAAGATTGAACAAGTTCAATTCGTATGAGTTGGATTTGTCACAAACGTTGTCTTATGATTGTTGTTATGACAAATTCACATGGATGGGAACACATACACTTTAAAATCTAAGTGTCGTAAGGTTTCCCTCCTTCATGAAAATGATTGTAAGGAAATCCTTTCACTAAGAGAGATTTTAAGAAGATTGCAATTGTGAAAATTGTATTCTCAAATTCGATTATTATTACGGCATCCCTCTTCATAGTTTGAGTCGTGAGATTTGGAAATTAGTCTGAACATTTGGGACTTAGTAACATAAGTTCTGAATTTCTTTAGACATACATGTGAGCTTTCTAAGGCAAAGGTGTACGAGGTTAAGAAGCTTACATAAAGGCTTATCAAAGCATCAAGTATTAGAAATATGAACTTAGAGAATTCAGTTAGCATTGTTTCCTAGAAGTACAGTTGTTTTCTAAATACATGTCAAAGTTAGTGGGAGCATAAGTGTTATGCATGTAAGGAAATAATCATCATGTTAGTGGGAGCATGATTATTATGATAAGTATTCCAAGTTAGCAATATTAATTATAGAAAAACAAAGATTCAATTTTCAAAGTCGCAAGGGTTGAAAATTTGTTTTGCTATAATTAAGGGAGAGAATATTATACTTCGTTTCAATATCTAAAGCTTAGATTGAGAAATTTTAATAAACTTAGTCAAGGATACACAGTGCATTCTCAAAATTCGATTACGATTATGGTATCCCTCTTCATAGTTCGAATTGTGAGAACATGGCACATAAAATATTATGTCAGACGGATAATAAACTATCATGCCTTTATGTAAAACATTATGCATCGTGTCCCACACGCTTCAGGTACATGATTGATTGCATATGCTATAATATTTGACCATTCTAAATTTTTCCAAATGCCCAGTGCATTAAGAGGGAAAAGGGATTAGACTCGGTTTTGACTAAAATAAATAAACAACTATCAAAGGATGATCCAAAGTTCGTTGAGGATTGGTCGCTTGTGAGTAGTTGGAAGTATAGTATTAGATGGACCATATCGACATTATTATGAATAGATAAGATTCTATTTAGAATGAGTTATTATATGGAAAATATGGAAATGTATCCATATTAGAAGTTGGATATTAAGAATTTTATGTCTAGATTAGAAAATTTAATGAATCACATCTATAGAATTTTTTTGTAACAATTTCTGATAGAGTACTTAGTAATTTCATTGGCCAAGTCTTGGTGACTTTTGTGCTATGACTTTACGAAAGGATCGTTGTGTAAAATGTTAGAATCTAACATATTCTAATAGTGGTAAGAAATTTTTATTATTACACTAATGATAAGGATAAGGAATTGTGAAATGAGCATCATTGGAAAAGTTTTCAATTGATCTATTTCACAAAGTATGGACCATAGGTAAACATAGTGTGCATGCTCGGAGCATGGGACAACTATTGTTGTAGTTCAAGTAATAAGTTGATTAGCTGAAACATTAAACAATTAATAATGAGTAATCAATATGGTGTTTAAATAAAAGTGTTTTATTTACACTCAAAAGTTTTGGGGCCATATAGGATTAAGTATTATTATTGTGTTTCAATTTTGCATGTTTTGACTTCCAGAATAACTGGGTTATTCAAACCTCTACAGTCGGTCATACGTTGGAAGTAGGTATGAAGGAATATTGTCATGAATATGTCTATAGATTGTCTAAAGTGTGTAGACATGGTACAAGTTTGCTGCAGAGTTCATGAGTACTTTGATAAGATTAGAGTATTCGATTAAACCCACGCTCACCTGAATCACTTCATGGATTTTATCACGAGTGATTGTGAGACGATAATATAGTATATTCTTGAAACCGAGACGTGTGAGTTGTTATTTGCTGGGCAGTTGCGCATTGATGATAAGTAAACGCACCAGTAACTTAGTGTTATAAAACTTATTGTTGTGTGTGATTCGATTAGCATGTGCAAGCGAGCATTTGGGTCAAAGTTTATCCATTCCTTTTACCGAAAGTGGGATAAAAGCGATATCGGTGGGCCCCTCGATGATTTAGTAATGACACCCTAAGTGCTTGGCCAAGCTGGGACTAAGTAGATGTGTTCAATTATAGTCAGGTGTCAGTCGTCATAAATCGGAAGTTGGGAAACAGTATAGAGAGAATGATCGAAATTCATGTCTTGTGTCTATGCGATATCTTGAGAATGGAGGAATATATGATCCCTTATCTAAAGGACACGCGTATCTGATAAGATCAGAGTAGACAGCGGCTTTTGAAAGCTACGACTGCTGATCAGGTTCTGAAGTGATGCAAAATAGTTATTAGACTTATCCAAGTGGGAGACTGTTGGATTAGTATCTAAGTCGATAACTATTTTGGTATGTAGTTGACCCGATTATGAGCATGGTCCTTTGGATTGGCTTCACCATAGCAACTTGTAGGATGAATTAAGGAGAGAAAGGATTAATTATGATTTATTAATATATTATAAGAATAATATATTAAAGGAAAAATTATAATGTTTTATTAATATTAGTCAAGAATTAATTAAGAATTAATTTTTTGGCTAAAAGAGATTAATTCAACTTAGGGGACTGATTCTGTAATTATAAGATAGTTATAAAGATGGGCTAATGGACTCCATAGAAGGTGGAGTGGATGAATTCTATGGGGAAGGCCATAAGAATTCGTCCATGGCTTCTAAAACGGGAGTCCATGGGCTGCATAGGGCTTAAGCAGTCAAATTTGGGTTTCCTTCTTAGATAACCCTAATTGCCTACCTATTTAATAAACCCTTGAGACCCAAAAACGTGGCTAACACTTGAATTAGGTTTTCCAGCCATTTTTGGTGCCTCCTCTCTCCCCCCTCTTCATCAAATTGCTTAGTGGTGTTTGTCACTCCATTAGAGGTGCAACACTTAAAGCACTAAGCTTTCTGAAGCCAAAGATTTATCGTTATTGCTATATAACAATCAAATCTAAAATCAAAACCCTAATTTCGGTTATAGTTTATTAGATCTAGGGTTTATGGCTATGGATTATCAGTTGCATGTTCATTAGACAAACTAGATCCAAAGCTATTAGGTTGCATATACACCATAGGATTGATGTATTGCTTGAAACCCATCAAAAACTCCACAGAGTGTGAATCGTATTTTCTTGGTGCTTGATAGAAGAAATTGGGGAATCAGTTTGGGGTTCCAGTCATGCTGAAGACTATGTATGTAATCCGTTAGATCTAGCAGTCAGATATTGAGGGAAGTGTTGTGAGAATGCGGGAGGACCCGTAGCATTCACGAATGCTTTTAGATGATTAGGTCAAGGTGGGCCAGTTCGTATTGGGGAATCAGTTTGGGGTTCCAGTCATGCTGAAGACTATGTATGTAATCCGTTAGATCTAGCAGTCAGATATTGAGGGAAGTGTTGTGAGAATGCGGGAGGACCCGTAGCATTCACGAATGCTTTTAGATGATTAGGTCAGGGTGGGCCAGTTCGTATGTGACAACTCAAAATTTCTATCTTATAACAAACCCTGCATTCAATCAAATACAAACCTACTGCTGCTAATTATTAGCATTTTTGGAGTCAGTTTGGGTGTTTTGATTTTAAATACATCAGAGGTAATTATAGGAAGTATACTCTAGAGTTAATTGTACAACACTTAAGTCTTGAAACACCAAGAGTTTGTAGTTTACGGCCATAACATGTAGTTTACGGCCATAAAATCTAAGGTATAAATATGACACTTAGTCATTTTATGTCATTTTTACCATTTTCAAGCCTGGAACTCATTCTCTCTCAAGTATCATCCGAGTTCTTCACTAGATCTTCAACTTGGTAAGTGTTTCCTTCCTTGATTAGTTGATATACTTCAATATCTAATGTTTGTACATGATTTCATCCATTAAATCTCTTCATTTGATAGATCTTCAGGTGTTCTTCATTTCACCAAGAGCACCAAGAACACACACTAGTGTTCTTGAGCCGTAAGCACCCTTACAAGCTTCTATATTGTAATTACTCTTGTCTTAGCCTGTTCTATACTTAAATCAACTAATTTACACCTAGAAAACATCATGAAATCAAGATCAAAAGGGTGTTTACGGCCAAGGAACCTCCTTGGTCAGTAAACCCTAATTAAGGGTGCAAATGAGCCCTAATCCCTTCCAAAGCCTTGGGACCAAGTCCAGAACACTTCCATCATGAGCTAAGGACCTTAAACTTTGAATTGGTGCAACATACCATGAGTTTACGGTCGTAAACTCATGGAGAAATGGTCCTTAGGCCGTAAACTCTAGTTAGTGGTGCAATGGTGCGACCATTCCTTCCTAAGGCTTAGACTTGATCATAGAACACTTCATATTGACATATAAGACCTTATAACACAACTTGGTACCTAATACCATGAGTTTACAGCCGTAAATTCATGGGGAAATTACCCCTTGGCCGTAAACTCATGTGGTTATTACCATATGGTCCATAAACCCTAATAAGAGGCCCTACACCCCTTATATGCAACCCTATGTGGTTTAACACTTCAGTACAAGTGTTTCCTAGCCCTAAGGTTGTTCCATTACATTATTAGTTGTTATAAACACTAATTGTAAGCATATATGTGCCATTATATGTTAAATAGGATTTGTGGGTGCTCAAGTCCTCACTTGACACTTAGCATCCTTTACCGATCTTACATTCGCATCACTCACTTTAGGTGAGTTCATACCCCTTAACTTATCTTTTAAATGATTTTAAATGCTTTCATGTGGGGGAATACAAGTAGAAAACATGCTAGTTATATAATCAATCACATGTGATTTATAACTGTGTTTCAAACAAGGATTTCATATACTTCAAACTGTGTTTCAAAACAAACTACTTTTAAATCATTTTATAATCTGACATCAAGTCGTTATTTATTTATTGTTCAAAACTCTTTAAATGTATTACAAAACCTCTTTTTAACTTATATATATATATATATATATATATATATATATATTGTCAAAAACATGTCTATATATGTATAGTTATATACTTAATGTTTAAAGGACTTAGGACTGCTAGCTCCTTTATTTCCTTTTCCTTGTTTGGATGTGGACTTAGGGTATCGGCCGGTTGTCCAAAGGTCGTCTAAATAGTAGATATATATTATGTATACATATGTAGACATAAAAGTTTTATTCAATCAGTTCAGTACCTTTGGGTAGCAAAGGTATACATTCATCTATTCATATACATAACTTACTAGTAAACTATAATAGGTATAGTTTAGGAGAATACTATCATATACAAATACTATAGCAGAGAATACTATAACAGAGAATACTAGACAGAGAATAGTATAACAGAGAATACTATACATAGAATATTATTACTATAAGAAGTATACTATAACAATATTCAGATATCATAATGTGAGATACCACTTCATGACACATCGACCATTTCATTATGTAGCGGTTTGTAACCAGAATCTCCTGCAGGGAGAGCGTGAGTTTGTGTATAGATCTATACTGGATTGACTATCCTACACCTTTGTTGTTCGGTACAGTGGGACTTGCAAGTCTACGGGTGTCAAATGTCATTTCTTCCGACGTCTTTCATCGTCGTGTTATAGTCAGATTAGTATGGTAACAATCATATCACATTTTTCCTTAAGTAAACCATTGGTTTTAAGGTAGTTATTACTTCAGTGATTAATACAAATAATACTACAGTACACATATACATTTTCCCATTATATTCAAATTGTGATCTTCTCACATAAAGGGTAATATAAAACTATATTTTGGTAATGATAGTCATACTTGGGAAAAGCATTCACTTTTACAAAGGAACAAACATACAATATAGTCGGTCTTGGTAGAAGACTACTTTTAATACTAGTAGAAAATATAGGATTTTCTAGGAGTTTTCAAACATATACAAACATTTACATTGATCAATTACAAACATTTTCGTCAAACTTATACAAACATTGACACTAAATACTTATGAACTCACCAACTTAAAAGTTGATCTACACTTTCAAAATAACTTGTATTCTCAGGTCACCAGTAGACAGGTACAGATGATCAGGTTTTAAGAAGACGGAGCATCTTCAAGACTCGTCTTTTATTTTGATTATTCATTTTTGGTGTCTTATTACTATTAAAGAACACACTTGTACGAAATTATACTATTAATGCAATGGACGATGTTGTTTCTTATTTACTACTTTGCATTGTTATGATACTGTACATGACGTCCTCCGCCCCAGAATGTTTCCGCCGTTCTTGGTTTTGGGGTGTGACATCGTAAGATTGTGGATAGACAACAACATGATGGGAATCAGGAAACGGTAGGTCGTTGGGGACCAGGCATGATGTAAGACTACAGTATTTTGGTAGCGTTCATTTTCCTTATGTGATGCGATCGCGAAAGGTTGTCATGTTATTATGATTGGATGGACCAGAAGGATTGATCGAGCCATGAGTGGCGATATAGCTAGGGCAGTTATTGCTAGTCGAAGTTTCCTTCAGGAGTCACGTGAGGTGACTGTGAGAATGCTCTTGGATCAGCACCCGAATAGGACTTCAATATTCCAGGTAAGTTGGGACCAGGGAGGTCTTAATAGATTTCAGAAGCAACCAGAAGGCAGCCTACTCTTTGGGACAGTATCTGTGTTTAGGGTAGTATTAAAAATTGGTTTTTCATGTGTATGAGAAGTACCTGGATGTTGGAACCCCCAGTTATCCGAAGATGAATAGTTAGTTAAGAGATAAGCGAAATAGATTCAACAATAATGATTCAGTAGGGACGGTCTGTCAGGCAGTCAGACCATCTTGAGAATACAGATTTCAGATTGAGTAATGTGATCATAATGTGGGGAATTTTTCCATCTTCGGGTTTTAGAACCCTATGAGGGTTGGTTTTGATTGCCTTGGGAAGGTTGGGGTTATGCTCGGGATTGTGGCCATGTCGTTCAAGTTGTCTAACGTGTAAGGAATGGTAAGGAATGATTTCGAGGACAAATCCAATTTAAGTGGAGGAGAGTTGTAACATTTTGTTAAAAATAGATTAATAAAATAATAAATATAGAACCCCGAGATGTAATTTTTAATTATTATTTTATATTAATATAGTCAAAATAATATAATAATTAGCGGGGTATTGGTTTCGGGGAGCCAAATTATAAGATTCGAATCTTCGGGGGGGTTAAAGTGTAATTTTGGGACTTATTTTGTAAAGATTTTTAGAAGTCAGGGGGTATTTGGTATCATTTGGACTTAATGTGAAAGGATTCATGGAATCAGGGGTTAAAAAGTAAATTTTGGACCAAGTTGAGAAGGTTTTGTAGAGGAGGGGCCATTTGGTAACTTTTGGATTTAATTTGAAAGAAAAGGGAGAAGGAGGGGCTAAGAGTGTCATTATGGACCAAAGTTTGAATGGATTGGGTATATAACGTTGTGACAACTAGGAAATTTTGGGTCAGACCAAGCCTAAGGGGTCTTGTCTATAAGTGTATCCACAATATATATCTATGTAACGTGATGCAATAATATTATTTGAAAGCTAAGAGGGCACCATTTGTATGATTAAAGATAATATACACTTGGAAATTCATGTTGAAATAAACGTTGAAAGATCAATGCAAATCAAACAAGAATCAAATAGTTTTAACACAACAACATCTATTTATGCAAGGACCTTGAATTCTCGAGTTTTAAGACCATCATCTTTGTAATCTCAATTACTTAAAACCGAAACACCATGCCTAGAAAACATTAAGACTGAAATCAATACCATACAACTCCACTACGGCCAAAAACACACATTGAAGATCCACTAAGGCCGAAAACACCATGGGAAGGGCTTAGGACCGAACTCAACTAATTAAAGACAAACCTAGGACTGAAATCACATGTGATTTTGGTCATACTAGGGTATTTTAAAGGGGTTTGCGGTCTAGGATAAGGAAAAAGTAAGGAAATCTGACTTTAGGATTTCAAAATCTCACCCATTTCTAATAAACTCACAGTATCTATCACACCCCCAAACCAGAACGGCGGAAACGTCTGGCGTAGATGGAGTGACTTCATGTATAGTATCACAACAATTGAATACAAATAAATGATAGCGTCACAAAAATTCTTATATTGAGAATAAAGGGTTACATTGTTTACAAACTTTGTTTTTCCAAAACTTAAGTACCAATAATTGAAAAGTAGAAATCATGATGTAGTAATGCTTGTCCTCGAAAATGTTTTCGTTATACCTGTTCACTGGTTTCCTGAGAATACAAGTAGTTTTGAAACGCGTCAACATTAAAGTTGGTGAGTTCATAAGCGTTTTTGTATGAATAAAATCTATAAGTTTTCCTGGTAATTGATAGCATAAATTTTTCCAGAAAATCCGATATTTTCTTAAGTGTAAGATGTAGTCTTGAACCCTAACACCAAAAATGTATGTTATACTGTACTGGGAAATAGTATGTAGTTTTATCTTTATATAAAACAAATGAAGTGTAAGTTACTTCGTAAACCAAGTCGTTTTGTTAATTGCTATGTTAGTTATTATAACCATACTTAATATGACTGATATGCCTGAACGATGTCGGTCTAACTATAGAGAACAGCTGAGGTGTGGGGTTTTCAATCCCATATAGATCTATACACAATTATCTCACTCCCCCTCAAGGAGACTCTGGTTGTAATGTAGGACTTAAAGCATACACTAGGTAGGTATGGTGAAGGAACGTCTCACAAGAGCATGAAGAGATTTACATGAAGTATGACACCTTTTTCTTTCAAAATAATTATACCTTTGAAGATTAAATGGTTCCTTTGAAATGAAAGTGTAGTTTTGTGACTCTCCAAACTATACCAATCATAGTTTATCTTGTATGCTTGTTGAGACTATTTATATAAATCTTTCATATAAATATAAAGATGTTATCTTGTCTATTATCAAAATATGAGGGTAAAAAGTGATATCTTTGGGTTGAAACCCACCAAAATAGTAAATGACTACAATGTAACTATTTTTGCTAGAAAAACAATCTTTTAGTGAAAAGTTTCCAATACCTTGTAGTTTTACAATCATATTTTCTTGATGATATTTGTAACATAATAGAGGTTATGTTTTTGGTTAACTTTGCATAACAAAACTATTTTATCACAAATGTAGTATAAAAGTAGTGACAATCCTATCTTGAGAAAATAATGGGTTATACTTCAACATCAAGAAGTAACAACAAGTATTCATGTAGTAAATAGATTTTAGCTTGTATCCCCCCCCCCCAATATGAAAAAGCTTCAAAATGTGGGGGGTATGAACTTGCCTTGAGTAGGTTTTTGTGGATGACTTAAAGGATTGAGATGAGGATTTCAAACTTGACACTTGAAAGGGAGTGGATGAACTTCAAGGAAAGGTTATTATCCTAAGAATGTCAACACACAAAAATGTGTGTAAAAATGATGAAACTTAACATTCAATGGTATATAAACACTACGGTATTATGAAAATACTTACCAAAGAAATCTAAGGATGAACTTGGGGCTTAAATCCTTTGAAACTTGGAAAAGGGTTCTTGAGAGAATGAGGAATTTAATAGGAAATTGAATGAAGTAATGGGAAGGTTTTGTGATGTTAATCTCGTTTAAATAAAAGGAGTGGTTTTGGTGTGAAGTTTACTTGGATAACTAGAGGGTAATGTATGGATTTTTGGTGGGTAATACGTGGGTTACTGTGATTTTTATAGGAAATGGATGTGAAATCAATTCCTAAAGTAAACTTTTATTGTCTTATCCTCATACAAGATTGCAAACCTCTTTAATTCACCCAAGTATGAACGAAATCACATGTAATTTCGGTCCTAGGCTTAACTTTACTTTGAGATTTCGGTCCTAGGCCTTTTCCCATGGTGATTTCGGCCTTAGTGGATCCTTAGGGTGTGTTTTCGGCATTAGTGGGTCCTTAAGGTGTGTTTTCAGTTTTAATGTTTCCTAGGCCTTGTGATTTCAGTTTTGAATGATATAGATCACAAGGATGATGGCCTTACAACTCGAGAACTCAATATCCTTACTTAAATACATGTTGGGATGTTAAAACTATTTGATTCTTGTTTGATTTGAATTGATCTTTCAGTGTTTATTTCAACATAGATTTCCAAGTGCATATTATCGTTAATCATATAAATGGATGCCCTCTTGGCTTTCATATAACATTATTGCATCAAGTTACATAGGTATATAGTGTGGATATACTTAGACACAAGACCCCTTAGGATTGGTCTAACCCAAGATGTCCTAGTTGTCACAGTATCCCACGTATTACCTACCAAATATCCATACTGTAACCTCCAGTTATCCAAGTAAACTTCACATCAATACTACTGTAACGCCCCGATTCACAGGTATTGCTTAAATAAGATTTATTGGGTTAAGCTCTACTCGAGGAGTTGGTTAACCTACTCGTCGACTAGCAGCGGGAGTGGATCGCGTGTTAAGTGACCTACTCGACGAGTCCATATTGGGACTCGGTGAGTAGGAGCTGGCAGAGGAAACCCTAAATCCCGGGGTTTGCACCCGTATTTAAAGGGACCTCAGCCTCCATTGGGTATCTTTACAGATCTAGAGAGTCCTGAGAGTCCTTATACGTGTGTGAGTGCCTTTGTGTGGTGTTTGAAGCTTAGAAAGAGAATCTTGGAGGAAGAAAGCTAGGAGTGCAAAGGAATTGAAGCAAGGAAGGCGTGGGAAGCAGGATTTACCTCAGCTAGTATCCTTTGGAGGTATCAAAGTGCCATCCCTACTTCCTTTTTTCCCCTTTGTTGAGTTTCTAGGGCTTTTTATGGATTTTCAAGTTGGTATGATGAGCTATGGGCTAGATCTGAAGTTGTAACTTCAGATCTGGACCCTCCTTGGATCCTAGAAGCATAAAGTTATAGATTTTGGTCGTGATTGAGGTCCCTCTTGGGCATGAAGCCCCATTAAGAGCTTATATTTGGCATTTAGATCCTTTAAAGCCATGCATGCACGTAAAGTTTGCAACTTTATGTGATAAGCATGCCTTAGAAGCTTGGATTTGTGATTTGGAGCCGCTGCATGGCTCAAAACAAGTCTATATGGAAAGAGGACTGAATGGACTCGGTGAGTCGCAAAGTTGACTCGGCGAGTCACATGAAGATGGCCGTGAACTCGACGAGTTGGATGAACCACTTGGCGAGTCCGATAAAGATTACCATAAGACTCGATGAGTTGAAGAACAACTCGGCAAGTCGGATGAGTTTTCTCTAGAATATGTATGCGTGTGTATGCGTTGAGTTGCAAGGATGGAACTCGAAGGGTGGCCTTAAAGTTAATGAGAATCGAAGGAACTCGACGAGTCAACCCGATGACTCGGCGAGTTGGATTGTGCTTCAAGGAACTCGGCGAGTAGCCAAGGGTACTCAGCGAGTAGTGGTCAACATGCACTATTGACCTTGACCGAGGATTTTGACTTTGACCAGGGGTTGACTGGTGGGTTATGGAGTACCTTATAAGGCTAAGGACTGATGAGTATATTGTGTTATGGTCATAGGTGGTGGAGCCTATGTCAAGTGATCCGAGAGTTGGAGTGTATCTTCCGAGTCGACATTTGCATGGTGAGTTATCCTCACTATATCGATAGGGTCTACGGCACCAAGGCTAGCCCTTTAATTGTTGATATTATGATATGCTACATGTGGTTACGATCTGTTAGATCGGAATCAGGGTAGACAGTATGTTATGTTCTATGATCCGCAAGGATTAGTATGTTAGTGACCTGCTAGGTCGGTACTCTAGTTACGAGAGAATTCTATGATTGATGATCAGTGTGATAGATATGTTTGATGTTTTTATATGCCAGTATATGATATTTATGAGCACATGGTTATTTTCTTGTTGGTTGGGTTGAGGCGGTCCTGTTTTGTGCTGAAGGCCAACATACCCTATGAGCGGTCCGGGGAAACTGCAGGCCCACAAAGCGGACCAGTCATTCTGAAGGCTAAGGATAGATTCAGATAGACTGTAGGCCCAGTAGGGCGGTCCAGTCAGGTCGATGGCTAGTATGCATGTTGATTGATTGATAGATTGTTGCTGATATGGCTTTGTCAGTGTGGTATTGGTATTTTGGGGGTAGCTCACTAAGCCCTCGGGCATACAGTTTCAGTTTATTGTTTCAGGTACTTCAAGATATCATGGCAACGCGAAGGCGTGACCGTACCACTCCTCATCCTTACGCTATGATTTTTGGGACACTCTGATGGATACTGATTTGAAAACATTTTGTAAACAATACTATTTAATTTTTATTATGATCGAAAAAGTTTAAATCTGGTGTAAAATTTATGGATGTTACAACTACTCCTTTTATTTAAATGAGATTATCTTCACAAAATCTCACCATTTCTTCATCACATTTCCTGTTAAATTCTTCCTCCTCTCAAGAGTCCATTTCCATGTTTCAAAAGAATTAAGCCCAAAGTTCATCCTTACATTTCTTTGGTAAGTATTTTCATAATACCCTAGTGTTTATATACGATTTTATGTTAGTTCCACCATTTTTACACACATTTTTGTGTGTTGACATTCTTAGGAGAATAAGCTTTCCTAGAAGTTCATCCACTCCACTCAAGTGCCAAGCTCGAAATCCTCAACTCAATCCTTTAAATCACCCACAATAACCCACTTAAGGTGAGTTCATACCCCACCTTTTTCAAAAAATTTCAAGTTTTTGAGGGGGGTACAAGCAAAACCATATTTTGGCAAAATGTTGTTATATGTGTCCATCAATATGTTGTGTATAAGGTTTTATGTGCATGCTATGGAATTTTACTAATTATTTCTAGCTTTCATGCACAATATGGTTCAGTTTTGATATATATATATATATATATATATATATATATATATATATATAACTATACAAAAACAAGTTTAAATATATTACATGAACAAATGTGAAAGTTATGACTTTTGTGATAAAAGGAAATTTTCTATCAAGAATGAGTTTTCATAACTATTCTAAGACAATATTCTCTTGGGTTTTAACCAAATTATGAATATCCTAAACCTAGGATTTTGTATGATAAAATGTATAAATGGGTTTACTTTTCACTAACTCTACAACTTTTTCGGTTAAACTATAACGGGTATAGTTTGTGGTTCATTTCAACTAGTTATTAGTTCTCGGGCCTATCATAGATGATTATTTCAATCTGTAATTATGTCACTCTATAAAAACTCTATCGAAGGAAAATACATTTACATACAAAAAGGATTATCACTACATTACACGTAAACCGTTGGTACAGTTTGTAAAACACACTAACTTCACGTACTTTACCTAAAGTGCACCTTAAGTCCTGCATTATAACCAAAGTCTCCTGGAGGGAGAGTGAGACCGTTGTGTATAGATCTATACGAGATTGACAACCCTGCACCTAAGTTGTTCACTACAGTTAGCCCGGAAGTCTGGGGTGACAAATGTCTACCGGCTTCAATGCCTGAAGAACGTCGTACAGGCCACTAGTCATATTAAGTATGGTTATATAAACTCACATAGGGTATTAACAAATTGATGGTTTACAGGGCTAATGGTTCTTCATTTGGTTTTATTATATATATATATATATATATATATATATATATATATATATATTATATATATATAAAGAAAACTGCAATAAAGTCCCTATATATTGGCCTCATAACCGATTTAGCCCTTATATATATATATATATATATATATATATATATATATATATATATATATATATATATATCTATATATATATATATATATATATATATATATATATATATATTATTCAATTAAGTCCCAAATACAGGTAATCCTATTCAATTTAACCCTTTGACCCGATCAACAGGTCATCTGACTTTCAAAGATTACATTTTCGGCCCAGATTTCAAAATTTATTACAAATTTGGTCCAAAATTTACACTTTTAGCCCAAATTTTAAATTTTTTACAAATTTGGTCCAAAATTTACCCTTTTTGCCCAAATTTTAGAATTTTGTTATGAATTCATCCTAACTTTAGTTTTCTTTACAACTTTGTTTTCTCAATAGTTTGTTTCTAATATGTTTTTTCTTTAAAACTCATATTTATACAAAAAAAAAAAACATATTGTCACATAAAAATCTTATTTTTTCTATATAAAAACTTTTTTGTATATGAAATATCTAATTATAAAAATAGGCTTGGATTATTTGTGTGATTTCTCTTAAAAATTCAATTAATAAATTAAAAGTAACCCTAAATTATACTATTAAATTATAGTTTGTCAAAAACTAGTTACACTCATTTTGATATTATTTATTTGTTCTTTAATCACATTTATAGGAAAAGTTTAAATAATTTTGTTTCTCGTTGAATATATTTTCATACATATAGTTCATCATCACTTTGGATTTCTTTATTTAAACAACTATGTAAAATCGGATTCATGTGTCAATTTTGTTTGTTGTAATAACAAAAAATAACTATATAGAATGGAGCAATTGTCATTTGTCGATAAGGAGGTTTTTGGCAGAAAAGGGCATTTAACAAATGTAAAAGTATAAACATTTATGTAGACACCAAAAGTATAAACAAAATAAAAGATGAGTCTTATATGTGCTCCATCTTCCAAAAGCTGCACCAGTACCTGTTTATTGTTGACCTGAAAATACAAGTTATTTTGAAAACGAGTATCAGCATAAAGTTGGTGAGTTCATAAGTATTTAGTGTCATTGTTTGTATAAAAGTGTTTGCAAACCGCATGGTATGACATTTATTAACAAAGTTTGAAGATGGTTTAATCCCTAGAAAACCCCATATTTTCCAGCAAAAGTAGTCTTTTACCAAGACTTAGTTATTTGTAAATTTGTTTCTTTGAAAATGTAATAGTTTTCTTATGAAAGTATCAGAAATGAAAAATATAGTTTTAAACTTGTTCATTATAGAGAAATAACAGAGTTTCACCCCAGCAGCATCACTGTCGGTTAAGTTTATTAGTGAATGCAAACTCTGGATAGTATGAATTTTGTGTGCACATCTCGGAATGTGTGTTTAATTAAGGTTTGAATGTGAGCTCGTATATAACCATACTAAGTGATAGTAGTGTAGTGGCTGACCCTCCAGGTCACCAATAGTGTAGTAGTGTTGTGTCATCCCTGGGCCTAAGAGGCTCGAACTATAGCTAGCAGTGGAGATAGGGAAATATCCGTCCTGTATAGATCTATACACGTAGTGTTCGCTCTCCCTCCAGGAGACGATGGCTATCCGACGATCGCATAGCTATAGGACGTATAGAGAGATAGTGCATCACATTCTGTTGTAATATTCTCTTTCGTATGGTATATGGTGTTCTCTTAGTATACTATGTACTGTTCTCTTGATGTAGTTTCTAGTATTTCTTCTTATAGTGGGTAGTGTTTCCTTAGTATACTAAGTGATAGTAGTGTAGTGGCTGACCCTCCAGGTCACCAATAGTGTAGTAGTGTTTTGTCATCCCTGGGCCTAAGAGGCTCGGACTGTAGCTACCAGTCGGGATAGGGAAAATATTTGTCCCGTATAGATCTATACATGTAGTGTTCGCTCTCCCTCCAGGAGACGATGGCTATCTGACGATCGCATAGCGATAGGTCGTATAGAGAGATAGTGCATCACATTCTGTTGTAGTATTCTCATTCGTATGGTATATAGCGTTCTCTTAGTATACTATGTATTGTTCTCTTGATGTATTTTATAGTATTTCTTCTTATAGTGGGTAGTGTTTCCTTAGTATAGTGTATAGTGTTCTCTTCGCAGCGTGTATTGTACATATAGTCTAGTAATTGTACTGACCATTGTGTGTATCATAGTAATATCATAAATGAGTGGTAATCCTTAACTATACCTATTATAGTTAAATTGAGTACTTGATTGAGTGTCTTTGATATGTAGAAGTATCGAACTAGAGTGAAAACTTTTATGTCTAACACAAATATACAAGATATATAACTAAGTATTCAACGATAGTCGGATAGATAACCTAACACCCTAAGTCCACAATCAAACAAGAACAGGAAATAAGGTCAGTTATCAATTCTAAATCCTTCAATACTTACTTATATAAATGTATTGGTGTAGACATGATTTGAAAATAATTTAAGGTGTGAAAATATTGAAAAATTGTTTTAAGACAATTTGATTTGTGAAAATGAGGTTGATAAACATTTGAAATAACTTTACTGCCGAGGTACTTTGAAAATGTAGAAAATCCTTTTGTTAGCAAGTTTTAAATCACGTGTGATTGATATTGTAATATACTGAATTCAACTTGTATTCCCCCCCCCCCATAAAAGCATTTAAAACATTTGAAAGGTTAATTAAGGGGTATGAACTCACTGTTTAACGTAGGGTTCGAGTGTGCGATTTGTATGAGTGTCCAGTGTCAACGGATGATCTTAACGCAAGTAGCCCCTATTAATCATATGGTGACACATATATAAGTTAGAGCTAAAGTTTTTCATGACTAAACATGATGGGAAATCCCTCCTAAGGACTTGGAATCACTAAGACTAAGTGTCCCATGTTCTCTACCCAATTATCTATGCAAGTTTAAGGCCAAATATCGGTATTAGGGTGTGTGTATGGCCATAAAGGTGAGTGTGCGGTTGGGGAATGCAACCAGACTGGTATATGAGGCTGCACACTAGAGTGTGCGGCCGTACAGGGTGTGTGTGCGGCCGTACACTCCTTGTTTGAGTCCTGTGTGTCGATTGTGTGGCTTTACTCTCACTTTGGAGGGTGTTTTGAGTGTGTGTAGGCATCTGATGAAGGTGTGCGGCCGCACTCCTTCATGGGTTGAAAAACACGAAGAACATTATGAGTTTGAGGCTTGGATTCAAGTGTTTTACCTCTATGACAAGCTGAATGATGATGTTCTTCACATTTTGGAGGCCTTATAAGTGTTCTTGGGTGGTTTTCTAGAGAGATAAAGTATAAAGAGAGAGAGAAAGGATGCAGAAAAAAGTGAATGGAGGGGGGTCCTCCACTTTATATAGGGTTTAGTGTGAGGCTGGAGGGGTTTGCTGCTAGGTGTGCGGCTGGCTGGCTGCACACACTAGTGTGTAGCCGCACATACCTCTCTTGGTGTGTTTGGCTGGATTTTGTGATGCAACACCCTTCCTAACTCTTCCTAAGGTCCATATCTATGATATATTAAGCCTAAAGCACTCATGCAGACCCAACATTCTATTAGAAGATGCTAATTTCAAGTGAATTATAGATACATGGATCGATTGCGTAGTGTAAAAGTGTCAGGTTATCACATCCTCCCTCCGATAGGGGAATTTCGTCCCGAAATTATAGTTCAAGCAAGTAAGTTATTACAAATAACTAAGTAAAAAGATGGGGATATTTAAGTTTCATTTGATCCTCTCGCTCCTAAGTGAATTCCGGTCCTCGTTTGGCGTTCCAGCGAACCTTCACTATAGGGATGCGACTTTGCTTCGTTCGTTTTACCTCTCGATCCATGATTTCCACTAGTTCTTCCATGAAGTTGAGGCTCTCGTTGATTTCGATCTCGTCGAGTGGGATTACAAGAGTCTCATCGGATAGACACTT
This sequence comes from Lactuca serriola, assembly GCF_051521515.1. NCBI lineage: Eukaryota > Viridiplantae > Streptophyta > Magnoliopsida > Asterales > Asteraceae > Lactuca > Lactuca serriola. Next base: position 221,442,151 of record NC_136415.1, on the reverse strand, counting down.
TTTCAGGTTTGAGAAGTGGAATGTAGGATGTATGTTACTAAGCTCGCAAGGTAGATTGAGTTTGTAAGCCACAGGGCCGATTCTAGCAAGAATCTCGAAAGGCCCTATGTATCTTGGACTCAGCTTTCCAGGATTTCCAAAGCGTATCATGCCTTTCCAGGGTGAGACTTTTAGAAGGACACGGTCTCCTACCTGGAATTCCAAGGGTTTTCTTCGTTTATCTGCGTAACTTTTCTGTCGGTGTCTAGGGGCTTTCAACCTTTCACGAATCAGAACGATCTTCTCGGTCGTTTCTCGAATGATCTCGGGACTTGTGAGAGTGCTGTCAGGAATTTGTCCTTTAGCTAACTGAGTGTCACCCACCTCAGCCCAACACAGAGGGAATCTGCACTTTTGGCCATAGTGGGCTTCGAATGGAGCTGCCTTGATGCTCGTGTGGTAACTGTTGTTATTGGAAAACTCGACAAGGGGTAACTGGGTATCCCACGCCTTACCAAAGTCGATCACACAGGATCGTACCATATCTTCCAGAGTTTGGATAGTCCTCTCACTTTGTCCGTCGGTCTGCAGATGGTAGGTTGTACTCATGTCCAACCTCGTTCCTAAGGCACTCTACAGTGATTGCCAGAATCTCGAAGTGAACCTACTATCCCTATCGGAGATAATAGATACAGGAACACCATGTAATCGAACAATTTCTTGGATGTAGATTCATGTGAGTCTTTCCATCTTGAAATTTTCTTTGATCGGCAGGAAACGGGCGGATTTCGTCAATCGATTGACAATTAACCAAATGTTATCGTACCCACTCGAAGATTTAGGTAATTTGGTAATGAAATCCATAGAAATCATCTCCCATTTCCACTCAGGTATCTCGGGTTGTTGTAGTAGACCTGAGGGTTTCTGGTATTCGACCTTCACCTTGGCACAAGTCAAACACTTGCCCACGAAGGTAGTGATCTCGGCTTTCATGTTTGGCCACCAATATAACTTTTTGAGATCAAGGTACATCTTGTCCGAAGCTGGGTGAACGGAGTACTTGGTCTTGTGAGCTTTGTTCATGACCACCTCTCGGTAACCACCGAACTTTGGGGTCTAGATCTGGTCCATGAAACAATAAACTCCGTCTCCTCTTATCTGAAAGTTTTTATCTGTTCCCCTTAAAGCTTCATTCAACACGTTTTCTGGTTTTAGGGCTTCCATCTGGGCTTCTCGGATTCGGGCAGATAAGTGGGAATGGATGGTCATTGTCAGTGATTTGACCCATCAACCAGAATATTCTTTCCGACTTAAGGCGTCTGCTACTACATTGGCTTTACCTGGGTGATAACGAATTTCGCATTTGTAATCATTGAGTAGCTCGACCCATCGTCGTTGTCTCATATTAAGCTCCTTCTGGTTGAGTATGTGTTGGAGACTTTTTTGATCGGTGTATATCGTGCTCTTCGTACCGTACAGGTAGTGCCTGCAGATCTTTAAGGCGAACACAACCGCTCCTAACTCGAGGTCATGTGTGGTGTAGTTGACCTCGTGTGTCTTCAGCTGTCTCGAAGCGTAGGCGATGACCTTACCTTGTTGCATCAGAACACAACCGAGCCCCTGATTGGACGCATCACAGTAGACCACGAAATTATCTGTCCCCTCGGGAAGGGATAGTATCGGCGCGGTGCATAGGGCTCGTTTCATGGTTTAGAATGCCTTCTCCTGTTTCTCTCTCCAGTCAAAGACCATGCCCTTCTGGGTTAATGTTGTAAGAGGTTTTGCGATCCAAGAGAAGTTATGAATGAATCTGCGGTAGTAGCCAGCGAGGCCTAGAAATTGATGAATTTCTGAAGGCGTCTTCGGTGCTGACCAGTTCTCGATAGCTTTAATCTTAGATGGGTCCACGTGGATTCCTTCCTCGCTAACAACGTGTCCTAAGAATTCGACTCTTCGGATCCAGAATTCGCACTTAGAGAACTTCACATATAACTTCTCCGATCGTAGGGTTTCTAGAAGTCGTCGTAGATGATCGCTATGCTCCTCCTTACTCCGAGAGTAGACAAGTATGTCATCAATGAAGACGATGACGAACTGATCTAAGTAAGGACGACACACCCTATTCATTAAGTCCATGAATACTGTGGGTGCATTAGTCAGTCCGAAGGGTATCACTACGAACTCGTAGTATCCGTAACGAGTTAGGAAAGTTGTTTTCGGGACATCCTCCTCAACAACTCGCAATTGATGATACCTGGACCTTAGATCAATCTTGGAGAAGTAACTCGCCCCTTGCAGTTGGTCAAATAAATCGTCTATACGGGGAAGAGGGTAATGATTCTTGACTGTGAGTTTGTTGTGTTCCTTATAATCGATGCACATACGGAACGATCCGTCCTTCTTCTTTACGAACAAGACCGGTGCTCCCCAGGGTGAGAAGCTCGATCTTATAAAGCCCTTGCTGAGCAGCTCGTTAAGTTGACTAGACAGTTCTTGCATCTCAGCAAGCACTAGACGATAGGGCGAATTGGCTACGGGGGTAGCTCCTGGAATTAGATCGATTTTGAACTCAACCTGACGTTTGGGAGGTAAACCTAGTAGCTGCTCTGGAAAGATGTCGGGGAAGTCTTTTAGATCTTTCGTTTTCTAGCTCGTGTCGATAACGTGTGCAAGGAATGCGCGATATTCCTTGCGCAAGTACTTATGGGCTTGAATACTCGAGATGATGCGAAGGCTCGTACTGGGTTTGTCCCTGTAGATTAACACGGTTTTGTTACTCGGTAGGTTTAGACGGATTGCTTTGTCGAAGCACAGGATATCAGCACGATGGAGACTCAACCAGTCCATGCCCACAATGACATCGAAGCTCTTGATCGATACTGGTATGAGGTCGATTGGGAACGAATGATCATCTAGCGTGAGGGTACAGCCTATGTAGATCTCGTTAGAACTCTCTGTCTTTCCGTTAGCCATTTCTACGACGAATGTTTCTTTTAGTTGTTGTGGGGATTGCTCAAGTAAGTGTTTAAAGTTTTGTTTTATGAAGCTTCTTTCTGCTCCACTATCGAATAAGATACAAGCATAAGAGTTGTTGAGAAGGAACGTACCCGTGACTATTGTGGGGTCTGCTACTACTTCATTGTGGCCAATAGCAAGTAGTTTCCCCGTTCCTCCCGCATTTCCAGCTTTTGGGCAGTTTTTCTTGAAATGCCCCACTTCGCCACAGCCATAACAGGCTTGGCTGACTCCCGAACCGGAGACTTGAGAAATGAGTTTGGATTGAGATCTGCAAAAACCGGGCGGTATGGCCCTTCCGGTCGCAATTAGTGCAGTGCATTTCACAGCAGGGGCCGTTATGATGAAAAGGGCACTTTGGGCACTTGGGCAGGTTTCCAACGTAGGTTTTTGCTAGTACAAGGGTAGCAGGAGTGGTGGCAGCATCGATAGCCACCATCTGTTGGTTTTTGGAAGAGGATGGAGCTTTCTTGTCCTTCTTTTTGTCCTACTGCTTCCTCTTGTTGTCGGATGTCTTGGGCGGTGCAGTGGCAGTTGTTGTTGCTGTTGATGGAGTTAAAGGAGTTTCATGATCAATCAACCTGTGGTCTAATTCCTTGGCGCTGTCAAAGGTTGCAGGATGTGAAGATAGAACGTTTCCTCGGTATGGGGGAACTAAATCCCAGATGTATCGTTCGATTTTCTTGCTTTCAGAAGGGATCGTGTTAGGGCACATAGCTACCAGGTCGCAGAACCTAGCTGTACAAGCCACTATGTCTGTCCCCCTCATCTTGAGGTTCCAGAGTTCCTCCTCGAGCTTCTGAACCTCATCTCTAGGGCAATACTCCCTTCTCAGTAGGTCCTTTAGCGTGTCCCTGCCCATGGCGTTGGCTGTTACTAAAGAGAGTGAATTGACATGGCCATTCCACCACGTCAGGGCCTTTCAGTGAAAGTGGCAGCAGCGAACTTGATGTTGCTTTCTTCGGGGAATGAGCACATTTCGAAGACGGCTTCAGTTCTTTCGATCCATTGGGACAGAGTAAGAATTCCTTCGGTCCCATTGAAAAATGTTGGTTTGCAGTTCATGAAATCCTTATAAGTATACCCCTGTGTACGTGAATGGATTTCTCCATGTCTGGAGTTGGTGCCCATTCCGGCTCCACTAGCACCGCCAGAATTCATTTGGGTCATGGTTGCCGTCACAGCTACGGTCACAGCTGTCTGAAACAGCACCGGATCGAACTGCGGAGGAGGAGGTGGTGGAGGTGGGGTTTGAATCGCGAGTCTGCCTCTATTCAGGCGCTTGCGAGGAGGCATCTTTTACTGAAAGTTCATAGAGATGACGACAATAGTAAGAGCCTATTGCAAGTATGATAAGAGCATTTCATGAACCAAATCAACATAACCCAAAAATCAGAGAGAGTCATAGCAACAGAGTAGGTCACTGCCAATATTATTGGTATTAATTATGTATTATGAGTTCGGGAAAAGTGACCTAACAGTAGGTCTTACATCAAACCATAAAGGAAAATGTTGGCAGTTTAGGAGCCTAGGTAAAGTACTTTCAAAGTTAGGAATGTTTACCAACAAGTGCTCTATCGAGCATAGAAAAGGAAAAGCTAGTCCTTGAACAAAAGAGTGAGATGATTTGACATCTTCTATTGGCGATGGGTACCCATTGGGCGAACCCTCAGGTCAGCTAGTTGGCGCACAACTTCCTGAAGATGTCGTTCATGAGCCCTCTGACGCGCTCGGAGTTCCCTAACTTCGGCTCGGGATGCCGCTAGTTGTTGCTGCAGAGCCTCATTGGTTCTCCTTGTCCTATCCATAGCATCTTCCAGTTGGCGGATACGAACAGTGTTAAGGTTGGAGTTGGCATCAACTTCTACAACTCTGCCAATGGTTGCTTAACCTTGCTCAACGTTCCTGGCAATCCTACGGACAATGATGGGCAAGACTCGGTCCGCCAAACCTCCTTCTCTTATGCTCTAGAAGCTTCGGTCTCCGTTGAAAGGTAAAGGCTGATCCTGCTCATCGCTCCATCGGTTCAAGGTTATTGCCCACATGGGAGTGGGACCTCGAAATGTTGGGCGGGCGTTAGGGTTCGGAGCTACTGGGAGCAGGTTGTTGACTTCTGGTTCAGAATCGGAGCTATCCGGAAAGACTTCTGCACTGTGATCATCCAAAGGGATCGGGTGATCATCTTCTAACTGTTCCTCGAGCCAGCCATGCTATCTATGCGAGAATGGGGAAAGGAAGGTTAATAGACACACTAATCTAGGATACTTATAAGATGATCATTATTAGCCGACTGAATACTTGCATAGTGCATACCAATTACATGTAAACGAAGCAGGATAGACCTTCGAATAAGTGACCCTAACTCTAAATCCACAATCAAACAAGAATAGGAAATGAAGCAAAGGTCACAGATTCTAATTCTATAGCGCCTTAGTCACATGTAACTGTGGTGTATCCACTTAGCAACTAATGTCCTACTAATAACGACCCTTTTAGTTGTTACATATGTAGTTAATAGAATGCAGAATACTCCTATAGTATTCTTTTCCCTAACGTTCTTGTGGTAGTGTTGGTAAGTTTTTAGACTTGTTTCAACATCACAATCACTTTTAGGCATATGCTAGTCACTCCTAAGGAAATGTAGTTGATCAGGCTACATCCACCCCGAATGTGACTATATGTCTCTAAGCCCAACTGTGTTGTTCAACAATCTTAATACTTTTATTCTATTCTAGTATGATACTGATCCTTTGTATTAATGGATGTGTATATATATATACTTAGTTAAATATTTTAGTATTTAAAAGTATATATTCTTGGTCAGAGTGTTTTAGTCCCGAAGTGTTTATAGTTCGTATATCTTTTATGGGTTGATATACTTGATTCACTATAAACAATGCTATGATACCAATCTGTCACACCCCAAAACCGAGAACGGTGGAATACGTTCTGGGGTGGAGAACGTCATGTTCAATATCATAACAATGCATAATAGTAAAAACAAGCAACCACATCCATTGCATTAATATAATAATTGTAATACAATCGTGTTTTGTACATTTATGTAGACACCAAAAGTATAAACAAAATAAATGATGAGTCTTATATGTGCTCCATCTTCCAAAAGCTGCATCAGTACCTGTTTATTGTTGACCTGAGAATACAAGTTATTTTGAAAACGAGTATCAACATAAAGCTGGTGAGTTCATAAGTATTTAGTGTCATTGTTTGTATAAAAGTGTTTGCAAATCGCATGGTATGAAATTTATTAACAAAGTTTGAAGATGGTTTGATTCCTAGAAAAATCCCATATTTTCCAAAAAAAGTAGTCTTTTACCAACACTTAGTTATTTGTAAATTTGTTTCTTTGAAATGTAATAGTTTTCTTATGAAAGTATCAGAAATGAAAAATATAGTTTTAAACTAGTTCATTATAGAGAAATAACAGAGTTTCACCACAGCATCATCACTGCCGGTTAAGTGTATTAGTGAATGCAAGCTCTGGATAGTATTAATTTTGTGTGCACACCTCGGAATGTGTGTTTAATTAAGGTTTGAATGTGAGCTCGTATATAACTATACTGAGTGATAGTAGTGTAGTGCCTAACCCTCCAGATCACCAATAGTGTAGTAGTGTTTTGTCATCCCTGGGCCTAAGAGGCTCGGACTGTAGCTAGCAGTCGGGATAGGGGAAATATCCATCCCGTATAGATCTATACACGTAGTGGTCGCTCTCCCTCCAGGAGACGATGGCTATCCGACGATCGCATAGTAATAGGTCGTATAGAGAGATAGTGCATCACATTCTGTTGTAGTATTTTCTTTCGTATGGTATATAGTGTTCTCTTAGTATACTATGTACTGTTCTCTTGATGTAGTTTATAGTATTTCTTCTTATAGTGGGTAGTGTTTCCTTAGTATAGTGTATAGTGTTCTCTTCGCATCGTGTATTGTACATATAGTCTTGTAATTGTACTGACCATAGTGTGTATCATAGTAATATCAGAAATGAGTGGGAATCCTTAACTATACCTATTATAGTTAAATTAAGTACTTGATGGAGTGTCTTTGATATGTAGAATTATCGAACTAGAGTGAAAACTTTTATGTCTAACACAAATATACAAGATGTATAACTAGGTATTCAACGACAGTCGGACAGATAACCTAACACCCTAAGTCCACAATCAAACAAGAACAGGAAATAAGGTTAGTTATCAATTCTAAATCCTTCAATACTTACTTATATAAATGTATTGGTGTAGAAATGATTTGAAAATAATTTAAGGTTTGAAAATATTGAAAAATAGTTTTAAGACGATTTGATTTGCGAAAATGAGGTTGATAAACATTTGAAATAACTTTACTGCCCAGGTACTTTGAAAATGTAGAAAATCCTTTTGTTAGCAAGTTTTAAATCACGTGTGATTGATACTGTAATGTATTGAATTCAACTTGTATCCCCCCCCCGCCACCATAAAAGCATTTAAAACTTTTGAAAGGTTAATTAAGGGGTATGAACTCACAGTTTAACGTAGGGTTCGAGTGTGCGATTTGTATGAGTGTCGAGTGTTAACGGATGCTCGGAATGCAAGTAGCCCCTATTAATCATATGGTGACACATATATAAGTTAGAGCTAAAGTGTTTCATGCCTAAACATGATGGGAAATCCCTCATAAGGACTTGGAATAACTAAGACTAAGTGTCCCATGTTCTATACCCAATGATCTATGCAAGTTTAAGGCCAAATATGGGTACTAGGGTGTGTGTATGGCCATAAAGGTAAGTGTGCGGCTGGGGAATGCGGCTAGACTGGTGTGTGAGGCTGCACACTAGAGTGTGTGGCCGTACAGGGTGTGTGTGCGGCCGTACACACGGGTGTGCGGCCGTACACTCCTTGTTTGATTCCTATGTGTCGATTGTGTGGCTTTACTCTCACTCTGAACGGTGTTTTGAGTGTGTGCGGCCACCTGATGAAGGTGTGCGGCCGCACTCCTTCATGGGTTGAAAAACATGAAGAACATTATGAGTTTGAGGCTTGGATTCAAGTGTTTTACCTCTATGACAAGCTGAATGATGATGTTCTTCATGTTTTGGAGGCCTTATAAGTGTTCTTGGGTGGTTTTCTAAAGAGAGAAAGTATAGAGAGAGAAAGGATGCAGCCAAAAGTGAATGGAGGGGGGTCCTCCACTTTATATAGGGTTGAGTGTGAGCCTGGAGGGGTTTGTTGCTGGGTGTGCGGCTGGCTGGCCGCACACACCTCTCTTGATGTGTTTGGCTGGATTTTATGATGCAACACCCTTCCTAACCCTTCCTAAGGTCCATATCTATGATATATTAAGCCAAAAGCACTCATGCGGACCCAACATTCTATTAAAAGATGCTAATTTCAAGTGAATTATAGATACATGGATCGATTGCATAGTGTAAAAGTGTCGGGTTGTCACATTTTAATTTAGGGTAACTAGTGTAACTAGTTTTTGACAAAGTATACTTTAATAGTATAATTTAGGGTTACTTTTTATTTCTTAATTGATTTTTTAAGAGAAATCAAACAAATAATCCAAACCTATTTTTATAATTAGATATTTCATATTCAAAAAAGTTTTTAAGAAAAGTTTTTATATAGAAAAAATAAGATTTTTATGTGAAAATATGTTTTTTTGTATAAATATGAGTTTTAAAGAAAAAACATATTAGAAACAAACTTTTGAAAAAAAAGTTGTAAAAAAAACTAAAGTTAGGATGAACTCATAATAAAATTCTAAAATTTGAGCAAAAAGGTTAACTTTTGGACCAAATTTGTAAAAAAATTTAAAATATGGGCCAAAAATGTAAGTTTTGGACCAAATTTGTAATAAATTTTGAAATCTGGGCCGAAAATGTAATTTTTGAAAGTTGGATGACCTGTTGACCGGGTCAAAGGGTTAAAATAAACATGATTACCGGCATTTGGGACTTAATTGAATAAAAAAATATAGGGCTAAATCGATTATATATATATATATATATATATATATATATATATATATATATATATATATATATATATATATAATACTACTTTACGATACAGCACTACTTACATTTTTGGTTTTAGGGTTTTAAGACTATAGTTTACATTTATGAAAATATTGGATTTTCTGGAAAGTTTTACGCTATCATTTACTAGGATACATTACAAATCTTATTCATACAAAATCGCTTATGAACTCACCAACTTTAATGTTGAGACTTTTCAAAACTACTTGTATTTTCAGGAAACTAGTGAACAGGTATTATGAAAATGTTTTGAGGATTAGAGTCTCTACATCATGATTTCTACATTTTCAAATATTTGTACTTAACTTTTGGAACAAACAAAGTTTATAAACAATGTAACCTCGTATTCTTAATGTATGGATGTTTGTGTTGCTATGATTCATGTATATTCAATTGTTAAGATATTGCACATGAAGTCACTCCATCGGCCCCAGACGTTTCCACCGTTCGGGTAAGGGGGTGTGACATATTGGTATCAGAGCATTGTTTATAGTAAACTAGTATATCAAACCATACAAGATATACAACTGTAAATACAATAGGGCTAAAACACTCGAACTAAAAGTATACTTCAAAAATAAAAGTATTTTATAAAAGTGTACATACATACATGCATATTAGAAATAGTGATATAATAAGAAGTATTTAGAAGAGTTGGATATCGTGATTAAACTTAGACAGTTATGTAATCATATATGCGGGAAATCTGTGAAAAAGTCCCAAAATTTTGCCCAAGTTTATGATTTAGTCCTAAATTAAATTTTACTTATGAAAAAGGACAGATTACCGGCTAATACACTCAGTTTGGCCCTAACAACCGGTAATCCTTATAAGAGCCAGTTACCCCAGCTCATTGACCTTATCACCCTCCATTAAACACCCCGTCATCAACTCCTCTGTAAAAAACCCCTTCTTACCCTCCATCAAAGCAAAATGGCATCTTCAAGCTCAGTGGGAAGTAGGAGCAATATACGATCACGAAGGCAAGCATTAAGGGCAACATGCTTTTGTGAAGACCCCGTTGGTAAGTGGGCATCATGGAGGCCAACAAACCCTGGTAGGAGGTTCATTGGCTGCCCTAATTTCCGGGTAAGTATCCCTTAAACCTCTTTAATTACATCTCAAATGTCTTCCAATTAGGTTTTATTTCCTATATAACAGGATGAGGAAAAAGATTGCAAGTATTTTGCATGGGTCGATCCCCTATTACCAAACAACTGGTACAGAAACTTGTTGATGGAGTTTGACAATAATGACATTCACGTACACAATGAGTTTGTGGAAGAATTTGTGGAAGAAGCTGTGGATTTTCACAACAATGGCATTCAAGAGGTTCCTGTACAAGGTAAAGGTGAAAAATGGAAGATTGGGTTTTTTGTGTTTGTTGGTGATTGTGTGGATTATGTTGAAGTAGTTTTAAGTTGTTGTAAAACTGTTAAATGACAGTTGGATGTAAGTTGTATTTTGTTGAATGAAAAATGGTTTATTGGATACCTACTGTTTGAGCAATGTACAATGAAGGATCTTTTTCAATATAACATAATTTATACATCAACAAAATGAACAAAATGAAGGATGTTTTTCAATATAACATAATGAACAAATGAACAAAATGGATGTAAGTTATACATCAACAAAACATATCAAAATCAGCCAAAGTGTTTACAAAAGAAAGGGCATATCCCTATTAACAAATTTACCAAAAAGGGCTTCCTAACAAATTTGCCCAATCTAAAGTCCCAAAGTGTTAACAATGCAGCCATATTGTATGTTATTTACAAAAGAAAGGGCATATTAACAAATTTACCAAAAATGGCTTCCTAACAAAGTTGCCCAAGTAGCCCATATAACTGCTTAAATCCTAACCAATCTAATCCAAATTAAGTGGTTTTTTCTGGAGCCATTCCCTTTCCTTTCTTGTCAATCACAATTTTCTTCAACATGTTTTTAGTGATCCTTTCAGAAGTTTTTCTTGTTCTAACCCTGACTTGAGTTCTAACCCTAACTTGAGTATCATCAACACCCTCCTCCTGTGATTCTTCAGCTCCATCTTCATCATTGTCCTCCTGTGATTCTTCAGCTCCATCTTCACCATTGTCCTCCTGTGTTTCTGGTACATCTTCACCGTTGTCCTCATGTGTTTCCTTGCATTAAAAAGAATACAAGTTAGTTATGTTATTGAAAAATAAAATTCACTGTCAATGTTATAATACATACCTTTGCAGCTTGTTTGGATTGGTGAATCAAAGCATCAAATCCTTTCAGTTGTGATTAGGTGATATTAAGACACATAAGGATCTCTGCTTCACTGTATTTTGACTCTCTAAGGTAACTCAAATCACTCAGTATTTGATCCAGGTCAGCCATATCAATACCATCGCCTTCATCATCAATGTTAACATCAGCTTCCTGTGTTTCTGATACATGTTCACTGTCAACAGTAGGTGCTGTTTGGGTGACAAATTGACTCTCAACATTAGGTGTTGTTTGGGTGAAAATTTGAGTCTCAATCCCAGGTTCTTTTTTCCCAGAACTTTCACCTTCTTCATAAACACTGGTAGACCCTCTTCCACCACTTCCACCCCCTCTTCTACCACCTCTTCCACCTCTTCCACCACCTCTCCCAAGTCTAGTGCAATTGGTCAATTCTGGATTCAACCTTGGCCTTCGTATTTTCTTCTTAGGCTTTGGTGTTGGTTGGATTGAGGGATTCTTGCAAGACACTTTATTGTGCCCTATTTGCATACAATTCTGACATTGGACAGTTCTACCCTTAGAGGAGACTTGGGAAAACCTGTCTTGATGCTCAAAGACATGCCTTTTCCTTTTCATACAAGGCCTTCCTGGCTTCCTTCTTTCAATAGGTGGTAGTGGTTTGGTGTAAGGTGTTGGTTCCCACATATTACTGCCATTAATAGGAAGGATGTTAGACTCATAAGCACTTAAGAACTTGTCCTTACCAAACCATGTGCTGATGAATATAGCTGGATCCTGTTGTGTGTAAATTATGGTTGCTTGTGCATGGACACAGGGGATCCCAGATAACTCCCAAAGTCTGCATGTACAGTACATCCCCTCTAAGTTCACTCCATATGAGTGGAAGCCATTTCTCACTTCAAAAGCATTCAAACCACTAGGATGAACATACCAAGTCCTGCAAACACATTAACAGTTTTAATTAGTGTACACATTAACAGTTTCAAACCACTAGGATGAACATAATACTTACTTGATATCAAAAGCAAACTCATCCATTTTCTTAATAGCTCCTGGACACACATTATTCACCCATTTATGTGCTTCTTGCTTCAAGTTAAATAACCTTTCCATCATATACAGTCTAATCTCCTCAAGCATGGCCAATAAAGGCTTCTTTCTGGCATCAAGTATGATGGCATTAAAACACTCTGCCATTCCATTTTCAACAGCCTCACATGCCATTCCACCTTTAAAAAATGCCCGACACCAAGATTTAGGCTCCCTTGCCATCAAATGATCATAAGCAACATGATTGACTTCTTTGATCTTCTTCATATTCAATTTGAAGTCTCCTTCAACTGTTGACTTGGCAACTGTCCAAAACATATTCTTGAACTCTATACCACTTAAGACCTTTCTGAAATTTGCATACACATGTCTTGCACATTGTCTGTGCTCCACACGTGGCAATACAACCTTTACAGCTTCCAAAAGACCCTATCAATTACATTAAAAAATATCATTACTAACTGCTTAATCCATGTATAAATGAAATGAAAAAAAGGAGATAATTGAAAACATTACCATGTGTTGATCAGAAATAACACACAAATCCAAGCCTCCTTGTAATTCCAGGTCATCATGTAATAGTTCCAAGAACCATTGCCAGTTGGGCTTGTTCTCAATTTCAACTACTGCCCAAGCAATGGGATACACATGGTTATTTGCATCCCTCCCTATGGTAGTTAGCAGCTCACCTTTACATTGTCCTTTCAAAAAACTCCCATCAAGCCCTATAACTCTTCGACAACCAACTTTCCATCCTTCTTTGATAGCCTTAAAACATGTATACATTCTATGGAATGTAGTAGTGTTATCAGGGTTTATAGTGACAGATATTGGAATTGTGCTCCCTGGATTGGACGTCATCAATTCATGTCCATAATCCCAAACCTTTACATAGTGATCACTCAACTTTCCATCTACTAAAGAAATTGCCCTACACTTTGCTCTATAACATTTTGACCATGAAACCTTGTAATGGAACCTGCTTTGAATAATAGCTTGCATTTCCTTACATTTCAGATTTGGTTTCCTAATCATCTCCTTCAGAAACTGGCTAGCTATCCATGTGGGATCCATAAGATTAGCATTACGGAAATTCCTAACACATGTATGTTGCTCAACCATTTTTTGATTTGGAATGTTCTTTCAGTGCTCATCCATGAGGCCCTTACAACAAAGGGACATTGTAATTTCTCAGGGTCACTTGCACATACAGCCACGAGCCTTACACTATCACATTTCTTGAACCTAATTGGATAACCCCTACTTATAGAGTAATTTGTCAAACAAAGCTTTAGTTGGTGTGGTGATTCATACCTCTCTCCAAGAACTGGCTTCATATTATTCCATTTCACCTTTGGATCATGGGTTGAGTATTGAAACTGAAATTTGTCTTCATCGTCACCCTCACTATCACTCTGCTTTTCCTGCGGTGCTTCATCTTCCGACATTCCTTCAAAATCATTTAGGTTTATCTCAGGTATGGTGCATTCGTCAAGCGCTTCGTCTGTGAGAGTATTTAGGAACTCATCTTTGCATCGACTTCTTTGTTTGTGTTTGAAAAACTCATCCAATTTCACGTCAATGGTATCGAAGTCATCTACTGTCTCCATTATCACTACAAAACTAAAATTAATCAAATATTTTAAGGGAAACACGATATTGGAGGACCACGTGGATTTTCTTTCCTTTGATTCTTCTCAGGTAACGTCTTGCTTTGATGGAGGGTAAGAAGGGGTTTTTTTACAGAGGAGTTGATGACGGGGTGTTTAATGGAGGGCGATAAGGTCAATGAGCTGGTGTAACCGGCTCGTATAAGGATTACCGGTTGTTAGGGCCAAACTGAGTGTATTAGCCGGTAATCTGTCCTTTTTCATAAGTAAAATTTAATTTAGTACTAAATCATAAACTTGGGCAAAATTTTGGGACTTTTTCGCAGATTTCCCATCATATATGGGATAAATATAGTCTGATCAACTATATTTATTCAAGATATGACCAACATGTGTTTAGGGGTAGTTGTGGTGGACAACAAATCTAAAACTTACCAACCCTATACATACATCCATATATATATATATATATATATATATATATATATATATGTATATATATATATATATATATATATATATATATATACCAAGAAGCTATAGGATCAAACATAAACAATTAAAATACTATAGGAGTATTTTAGAATACATACACTTAGACTTTTCATGCATTTCTCACCATCTTGTACAGACATCATGGAAAGATTCCATGCACCAGGAGACCCCTATTTCCCTAACCATGAAAATGGAGGTTGGATAGAAAAGGATCCTAAAGAAGATCCCGAGGAGATGATGGAAGAGGATCCCGAAGAAGAGGAATTTAAGGAAGAGCAAGAGGAAGAGGAAAAGGAAGAAGAAGAGGAGGAATCTGATACGGAGTCCGAATTCATAAACCCTCCTTATGTCGCAAGAGTCCCTGCATATCGTTTAGGCTACAACGGACCTACCTGCTGGGCGGAGTATCTGGAGAGATGGAGCCGGCACCAACACCAGCGCCCTCCTTTCCGCATGGATCAAGGTTTTTAAAACCTTCGCCATAGGGGACCGGCTGAAAGAGCCCTCCCAGTCTTGATTCAGCAAATCATGGACATCAGAGATCAGACGATGGCAACGGCGAATCGAGTTCTAGAGTTGGGAGCTGCTGCAGAAGTCACAGACGCACAAACTCGAGATTTGGAGAGAGACTACTACCCGATGGACAGACTCATTAAGGACCTTACCACCGCCCGAGTGGAGGTAAGGGAATATCAGGAGTGGCACGCAGATCTCGAGGAGAGAGTAGTGGCAGCCGAGCGTCGACTACCAGAACTACAGGCGCCTCGACTTCATATCAGGGACCACGGGGGACTACCCGTCGTGAGTAGGGTTCATCCTACTCATAATTTTTTATAGACTAGGTTTATGGGTATGCGTTGGTGCTACCATTTTTCCTGTATGTGGGACCGACCCTACGTCTAAGTGATTACACTATTCAGAGGGTCGTTATGCTGCAAAATTTTTATCTTTTGATGTACCGTAGACCTCCATAGGGGTCAAACTATCCCAACATTTATGTACTAGTACCTTATCTTTAATGAAATAGATATGTATTTCATTTTATTAGATGATGTTATATGTTATGTCTTCTCTTTTCATTTTTTACTTGGTATAGTAAAATCAACTATAATAAATGAAGATCCATTTAGCCACATGTCGATCTCTCATGAGTTTTGACACTTGTTATTTTATGATATTTTTGAAATAAATAATATCCACATGTCAATTATTGGGTTTTTCAAATTTTAAAATTAAAAAGCCACATAATATTTATATATTTATATATGTATGGTATTAAATGTCTTAAATATGATATAAAATTGCAATTAATACATTTCTTTATTTCTTATTTCAAAATTTTATTTTAAAAAATACTTATTGTTTACACTTTAATATTTAATTTCCTTTTTAATCAATACGTGTAATACACAGGTTTTACTCCTAGTTTCAATTATAAAGTACAACCGAATCTCAATAACAACTAGGTTCAATACAAACAAGGTGTTCTGTCACACCCCAAAACCGGAACGGCGGAAACGTTTGGGGGTGGAGGACGTCATGTTTAGTATCGCGAGATATGTGTATGGTAAGAAAGTAATGAACAACCATTTCGTTTAGAAAGAAAGTGTTTACAATGTGTGTGTTCACAAAACATAGAAGTCATAAACAAATAACAAAACAAGACTTGAAGCTATAATGCTCCATCTTTTGAATCCCCAGCACGAGCACATGTCTAATAGTCTCCTGAGAATACAAGTTATTTGAAAGAGGTTATCAGCAATTAAGCTGGTGAGTTCATAAGATTTTAGTGATGTGAGTAAGCTGAAAAATGTGGTTGAAAATCTATATGTGCAAGTGATGTAAGCTGTAAGTTGTGTTTTGAAAAGTTCGTCTGATCCTCTAGAAAATCCTATATTTCCTACTTGAATGAAAGTTAAGTAAAATAACACTACAAGCCTTTCTATGGGTACTAAGTGAGTACAAGTTATATAAGTCTCGGAGTAAACAAACAATCCATTTTGCGTATCTGCCCTAAACTCACAACCCAACGAGGAACAGAAAGTAAGGCGGATAGCACACATCCTATTGGTTGTTAGATCGTTGTCATATATAACCCTGGTGTATTCACTTGTTACTCATGGAGTTATTTGTAATAGTTCCTTTATATCTAACGAAAAGTTCTTTTAAGAAAACCTATATTTCTTGTAGTAAATTATTGACCACAGTGACTACTTTTATAATGGCTTTGTTTATATTGCTATATATAATCTGATATCGGGTAGAATAGTTAATTGAATGAATCTGCCCTAAGTCCATAACCCAACGAGGACAGGAAGTAAGGCGGAAAACACACATTTAACTATCTATTGGGTATTAGTTTCATATATCAACATGGTGTATAAACTAAGGTGTTATAGAGTTATTCACCTAAAGTCTTTATGTGTATACTGGCTTAATAAAATGGATTAAGCCATTATCTGGGAAGTTTCTAGTTTTGTATACCAAAAGTAATGACTTTGAAAAGTATGTTTTGTACTAGAAAAGTTGTGCTTTGACTCTGTGTCCTATAACTTGATCCATACCTGGTACCCTTATGATGACTTAATGTATACTAGGCATAAATATATATATATATATATAGAATTGGGTAGATAATAGATTGGGTGAATCCATTCCAAGCCCATAACCAAACAACGACAAGAAATGAAGCGAAGAACACACATTCTACTAGATGTCGGATCCTATTGGTATATATGTATCCTATGGTGTATACATTAAGGAATCATAAAATTAGCATTATGGTCCTAACTTTTTAGAAGTAGCCTTCTACCAAGACCCGACTGTTTTCAAAAGTAGCCTTCTACCAAGACTCGACTATTTTGAAAGTAGCCTTCTACCAATACCCGACTGTACGACTATTAATAATATTGACACTGGAATTTTATATCCTTCTATAATTGTCGTATTGACAGTGTAAGTACTGTAGTATTTGTAATAAGTGACTACTTTTAGTACTATTTTGCCTTAATTGAGGGTTAAGGCATAATGTGATGGCTAGATCCTATGCTAAACGCTCCCTTGTCAAGAGATTCTAGGAACTACACGCGACCCTTGCTTGAGTGCAAGCCGCGAACATCCACATTACTATGATCCTGTATACCCAATATAACTATCACAATGTGTTGTGATTCATTGGTATAGTTAGATCCTGAACTTGTTCCATGCTAAAACACCTTATTATGTTGTCTTCTGTTATCGTGTATTGATATCGTATTTATGTAAACGTATTCATGTAAGCGTATCTATGTAAACGTATTGCGTTAGTATAGACTCATGAACTGGACTGACTCTGTGTGTGCTTCATTGTACTAGAAGTAATGAATAGCATTCTCCTAAACTATACCTATAATAGTTTACTAATGTTCTACCTGGACTGTTGCTAAAGAAACTCATTTATCTACTAAGTTATCCTTGTACTTTAAAAACGGAGTTTTGTATAACTATAAAGTAACATAACCTTTAAAAGAGTTTTGAAATGTTTTGACAACTTATAAATAACATAAGTAACATTTTGAAAGATATTTATAACAAACATTTACACAATTATCATTGTGTTCAACTTGTATTCCCCCCCCCTCCCTTAAAACAGTTAAAATAGTTAAAAGATTCATTACGGGGTATGAACTCACCTGATGTGGGTGATTCAAACGGGTATGCGTGTACGGATGAGAAGTTCCACAAATGAAGTCCCAAGACACAGAAGTCATGAATGATATATAATGACACATATTGCCATGAATATAGTGTTTATAAACAACTATATCAAAGGAAACACCTTCCGGGACTAGGAAACACCTTGATTAAGTGTTGGAATCACATGTGATTCATCAAAGGGAAGTGGAATGGCAACTAAGGGTGTTTACGGTTTTGTAACCAACTCCACTTGAGTTTATGGTTGTAAAACCATGAGTTTACGGCCGTAAACTCATGGTACTTTGACCATTTTGAGATTTGAAGCCTTTTAAGTCATTCTAAGCATTCCTACTTTATGGTTAAGCCTTAGGAAGTGTTTAGGGCGACATTTCACCACTTTATGGGGTTTACCTTTTTTTGGACCATTTGCCTTTGGGTTTACAGTCGTAAACCCAAATGGTTTATGGTCAAATGATGTTTTTAAGTACTTAGCACATCAAGGTAAGGTTCTAGGCTAGTTTCGAAGGCTTGGCAAGAGAATAGGGACACTTTGGCAACCTTTTTAGGGTTTACGGTCCAAGAACATCTTGGACCGTAAACACCTTTGATCATGGCTTTCTTGGGTGTTTTCTTGATGTTTAGAAGTGTAACAAAGCTTATAAGACTCTAGGATAGATGCACTTACAAGGTAGAAGATTGAAAAGGTGCTAAAAGTCCAAGAACACTAGTGTGTGATCTTGGTGAAACTTGAAGATCTACACTTTTGGAATGATTTAACAGATGAAATCATGTTAGATCACTAGATTAAGGTAGATGTCAACTTATTAGAGCTGAGAAATACTTACAAATTGAAGATCTTGAAGAAAAATAGGATGATACTTGAGAGAGAAATGGCTATAGTCTTGGAAATGTGAAAAAAATGAGAAAAATATCTAAGTCTCACTTATATAGTCTTTAGGGTTTACGGTCCCAATACCATTTTGGACCGTAAACTCCCAACTCTTGAAGTTTTGGGCACTTATTTCTACATAATAAACCCTAGGGTGTCCTCTCTCCTGATATCTTCTGAAGCACTAACTTTAAAACACTCAAACTTATTCCAAAAAGCTTGAAAGTTAGCAAACACAGTTTTGACTTCAATTGAAGTTGATGGCTGTACAGAATGGAAAATTTTGGGTTGTCACATGTTCCTTTACGGTAATTTCCGAACCATAACTCATATCGAAAACATATCGTTATTCCACCTTATGGCAGCAAAATGCCGCCCTGAAGATAAAACAAGCGCAAGAACAATACCTCGGCACCACCACCATCGCCACCTCCTCCGCAAATGGACATTGCAGTGTTCCAAGCTGCAGACCGTTGCTATACCCGCTGTCGTGGACCAAATAAGAAGTAGCAACAATGGAGGTGGAAATGGAACAAATAGTTCCAATCAAAGTGAAAACCAAGGGAAC
Organism: Lactuca serriola; assembly: GCF_051521515.1. Lineage (NCBI taxonomy): Eukaryota > Viridiplantae > Streptophyta > Magnoliopsida > Asterales > Asteraceae > Lactuca > Lactuca serriola. Next base: position 221,422,610 of record NC_136415.1, on the reverse strand, counting down.
CCAAGGGAATGTACTTACAAGGACTTTGTAAACTGCAAGCCCAAGCCATTTAATGGAAGTGGTGGCGTCATTTCTCTGACGCAGTGGTTCGAAAAGATAGAGTCAGTATTTGATATATGTGCCTGCCCGCCCAGAGGAGAGAAAAGTCAAGTTTGCAGCATGTACTTTTTCTGATAGGGCTCTTTCATAGTGGAATGGGCACATCAACGCCCTAACACTCCTGGTAGCAAACTCAACATGCTGGGAGGATCTCAAAATTATGATGCTCGAAGAGTATTGCCCAAGGGTTGAGGTACAAAAGATAGAATAGGAGCTTTGGAATCTCACTATGAACGACTGTGACATCGAATCCTACACCGCCAGATTTAGCGACCTGGCAATCCTATGCCCTGGAATGATCATTTCAGAGAGCAAGAAAGTAGAACATTTCATTTGGGGTCTATCTCCCCAGATTCAAGGGAAAGTAATTGCTGCAAACCCAACAACTTTCGACAGCGCCAAGCTCCTTGCTTAAAATCTAATTGATCATGGAGTTCGACAAGGCGTAATGACTCCCATACCCGAACAGACGAAGGAGAGTGGCAATAAGAGGAAATTTGGAAACAAGAAGATGGACCAAACAACTCAGGAACCCTCTAAGAAGCAAAATCTCGTGGCGGTTCACGCCGCTACCGCCCCTGCCGCACCAACAACTACTAAGAAATATGTCAGTAATCTTCGAAAGTGCGACAAGTGCCTTTTTCACCACCACGGAGCCTACCGAGAGTTGCACTGCACAACCTGCAACAAGAAGGAGCACACTGCTTGATACTGCAAGGCATCGGAACAACAAGCCACCCAACCCATGAATATTGGGGTGAGCCAAGCGTGCTACGGTTGTAGGGAAACGGGACACTACAAGAGGAACTGCTCAAAGGACAGCAACCGAAATACTGGGGGAACGGGAAAAGTCCAAGCAATAGGACACGAGGAGGCAATGAAATATCATGCATTGGTCACCGGTACATACCTTCTCAATAACATTTATGCATGCATACTATTTGATAGTGGTGCAGAGAGAAGCTTTGTGAGTCATAAGTTTAACCATCTACTCAAACAAAACCCACAAACACTAAACGAAATATTCACCATGAAAATGGCCAACGGAAAAACCGAAACAACAAACGATGTATTTATAGGATGCACACTAACTTTGAATAACCACTCCTTCCAAATCAACTTAATGCGGGTTACCATAAGTAGTTTTGATGTTATCATAAGCATGGACTAGCTAAGTCCTCACCGTGTCGCCATCATGTGTTATGAGAAGTTCGTTCGCCTTCACCTACCAAACAACGAAACTTTGGTCATATACGGTGACGAACCCTACACGAACCTCCACATCATCTCGTGCATCAAGGCCCAGAAGTGCTTACACAAGAAGAACGACGCCTTCTTAGCTCATGTTGTTGATACGAAGGAAGTAAAGAACATCAACGACATCCCAGAAGTCTGCAATTTCCCCGATGTATTTCTTGAAGATCTTCCGGGAGTGCCACCCAAAATACAAGTCGAATTCACGATCGACTTGATACCCGGAGCTCGCCTGTAACGACCAAAATTTCAAAACAATTAAAACTTTTCAAAAACCACCCATTTTAATAACGTTGTTACAAAAAGGTTTTTAATACATTATTTAACAGAGTATTTTTCCCAGGTTCAAATCATAAAACACCAACGCGGGGAACGGTACGATCACGCCTTTGCCTTGCCGCAGACTCCTGAGAACCTGAAAACATAAAACCACAACTGTAAGCCCGAAAGCTTAGTGAGATACCCCCAAAAATACCAACCACAAATACGCCCTTCCAGGCCACGACCTTCCGGTCCAAAACATATCGCCTTCCGGCCCATAACATATTGCCTTCTGGCCCATAACACATCGCCTTCCGGCCCATAACATAAAATGCCCACATAACATAACAGATCATAGAACAGCCATACATATCGGGTCAAACCCCAGACCAAGCAATTGTGCACATAACATATAATCATCAACAGATCACATAACATACTATTACCCTAACCAAGATACCGGCCTACCGGTCACTAGCATAACATTGCCCTACGAATCAGTCAACATACCAATTACACACATACGCCTTTCCAGGCCATGACCTTCCGGTCCACATCGCAATGCCTTCCGGCCCATAACATGTAATGCCTTCCGGCCCACAACATATAATGCCTTCCGGCCCATAACGTAATGCCTTCCGGCCCATATTCCGCAATATCATAACAACAAACACTACCCGGATTTCCATCCGATAAAGGGTCGGCCTTGGTGCCGTAGACCCTGTCGATATAGTGAGGATAACTCACCTCGAAACTGCCGACTGAACAGATAACTCAAGCTGCTCCGATCACTGATACGATCTCCACCTCTGGACAGCCACCAATGCACTGAACTCAAACAATAATCAACAATTACCAAAATACCCCTGGAAACCACTGGTCAACCCTTGGTCAAAGTCAACCCGTGACTGACCCTACTCGCCGAGTCAACCCGATGACTCGCCGAGTTCCCATACTCAGAACTTCACTCAATCCGCGACCTAACTCGCTGAGTCACCCCGAGACTCGCCGAGTCCCACAACTTCTGAGTCCTCTCGCACACAACTCACCGAGTCATCCCTTGACTCACCGATTCTCGACTCAACATGAGAATATCGGAACTCTTCGACAAGACTTGCCGTGTCCAAGAACAGACTCGCCGAGTCTATGGCTATCTTCAACCTACTCGCCGAGTTGTTCATACAACTCGCCGAGTTCCAAGCCATCTTCATCCAACTCGCCGAGTTGTTCTTCCAACTCGCCGAGTCCCAGCTCATCTTCAAACAACTCGTCGAGTACACCAATGTGACTCGCCGAGTACCACCGGTCTGAATCTATACAGAAGCACTCCAAGCCATGCAATTGATCCAAAACATAGATCTATCTTCCTACAACCCCTTCATCACGTAAAGTGGCAAACTTTACGTGAATCCAACGAGATCTAGGCTTTTTGCACTTTGGTTTAGGGTTTGGGACATGCAAGCTTCACTAAACACTCCAACACAGGGACTTTCATGCTCTCAGATTCTTCTCCATTCCAGATCTGAGGTAGCAACCTCAGATCTAACCTCTAGACTTCCAATTTCATCCATAGGCAAGTTCCCACAAACCCCAAAATGAAGAAACAACATAACAATAGCCCAAGAATGAGATATTACCTCCAATGGACGCCCAATCTGCAATATAATTCGAATCCAAGCAAAGCCCCATGCTCCAAGCCTTCAATAATCATCTCCTTCAAGCTCCCAATTGAGATATGATCACTCACACACGAAGGCTAAGGGTTTATGGACTTGGAGATGAATAAAGAGGCTGAGAGTGGGCTGTTATGTTCTTTATATAGGGCTCAACCCCAGGAATTAGGGTTTTCTCCACTCAGCGCCTACTCGCCGAGTCCTCCTTACCGACTCGTCGAGTCGGCTACTTAACACACGACCCAGTCGCGACTCTACTCGCCGAGTCCACCCATGGACTCGCCGAGTCACTCTTCCACAACTTACTCTTTTAGCCCTTCAACTCTACTCTTGATATTTCGGGATGTTACAATTCTACCCCACTTATATTAGGCTTCGCCCTCGAAGCCTACAGCAATTCAATTCCAAGGATACTCCCACAACGCTCCACCTGGCCTTAATCGAAACTCAAACACTCTTTCCCCTCCTACACGGTGTCCTGACCACCGTCTCGAACCGGGCACCAACTGTACCCCTGATTATTATTCTCAATAACCGAGAATTACCCAAGATGCAACTCTGCTCTAAATCTCAACAATCACTCGACCCATAAGGGTTAGAAAACCATGAACCATCGGATATCCGATCCGAATCCCACTCTATCCATTCCAGGACGACTAAGAGACCCATTCTCAATCTCAGAGCTACTCTCATGAGTTCTCCCCTTGCAACCGCATACACATGTTGAACTAGCTCTAACACCCTCAGGTTGGGAAAACCTGATACACTGATAATACCCTCAAACATCCCCCTGGATGAACCACTAATATACCCCCCATACCCTGATCAGAATCACACTGAGAGTTCAAGACTCTCTCTCTCTCCCTGCATCCTTTTCAAGCCTCTTGGCTCTACACTTGCGGATTTCCCTCCGCGACTTCAGCAGACATTCCAAACCAGGTGAGCTTCTAATCCACTGCCGCAAACACACTACTCAATAACCATATTCGAATTGCTCTAATCATAACTCTTCTCTGCCGCTTTCACTTCCATGAACTTGCACTCCCTCTCGGAGTTACACGCCTCTTACCTCTTTCTCTTCCTTTACCAAGGAATCCACCCGGCCACAATGTCACTCCGACAAATGCCACGGTGCTCGCTCGACGCTACACCACCCTTAGCGTGTCCGCTATCCATCCAAAACACTTACTCTGACTCTCCTCGCAGGGACTCTCAAGCCCATGCACTACCTCAACTAAACAAGATCACTACCCGGGGCCAGACCTTCCATTGCAATCACACTACAACATACACAATCCGCAATCTCAAACTGATCCAACAATACCAGTAGAGTCTCCAGCATGACTGGACCGACTCACATAACACATATTAGCCATTCGAGGCTATATCTTTGTGGGTCCGTACACCCAAACTCTGTGAACCCTCAGGTTCTAACTCTGGGAACCTTCCGGTTCCAACTCTATAAACATGCACAGCATAAATCCCATAGAATTAATGCAGTACAACACATCACGTACATAAAGCATACAAATACTCTGATCACATGACCCCGGTTACCTATTCAAACTTGACCCCGGCCTGCTTCCAGGCCTCCACAATCAAATGCCCTAGGTCTGTATCCCGCCCCGCATGCCCGACACTCGCTCCTATCAGCCTATACTCTGGGCTGACAGAACACTATTGAATCCCAACAGCTAAGCACCCTCAAATACTCCTCGATCTCCCGGAGAATTCTCCAATTCTCCCCCACTTAAAGCACTGACTAACAACCACCGGTCACCATTAACGACCTTCCAGAACAACCCCGCAGAAAGAGAATACTTACACACTAACTGCTTCCCACAAGCATTAGCAACCCTCAGCAAAACACATCTCCTCACTGATCAATCCGCTCAAAAAGAATTCGATCTCCAAATTTCCCTTCCACGAAGGTAGATGCTACCCGACATTCAACCCAATGTCGCATCTCCACTAATAACCCTCACGAACGATAACCAACGATAGCACAAAACACCAAACTATAATCATACCAAACCCTCAGGGAACAACGGATATCAAACTGAAAACCCAAAACACGAATCCATAACCATGCCAAACTCGCAAAACGACGAATACCGCATCGAATCCACACAAAGATACCAGCACAAACAATACACCGCAATAATCGCAAGATAACAAGACATCAAGAAAGAAACATGCCCGCAGTTGCATCCGACACTGCTCTGACCTCCTCTGCCGCAAGCTGATAAGCGCGACCCTGAGCCCCTAGGGGCTCCGCTCCACCCTGACCTCCACCTGAAATCCTCAAGGTGGCCGGTGCTAGAGCCTGCACCGGTCCTGTAGAAAGCTGTGGACATTTGACCCTCAAATGTCCATCCTGACGACAATGATAACAAATCCTCAAATCCCAAATCGACACTGACTGCCGACAATCCCGCGCATAGTGCCCCTCCTTTCCGCACTTGCGGCATGCACCACCTGACCAACAAACTCCGGTGTGACCCCTCCCACACTTCCCACAAGTGTGGCCGCTCCGATCCCCCACAGTAACATCAATGGTCCTGGACCGTTTCGGCGCCGGCTGCGACTGCATCGGAGCCTGCCTCAGCTCACGCAACTGCAACTCATCCTCAAACTCACACCGCCGGGCGGCCTCCTGCAACTCCAACAAGGTCTCGCACCTCTGCGCAGACACGAACTGTCTGATATCCCCCTTGAGCATACTCAGATATCGGGACATCTGGGCCTGCTCCGAAGCGAACTCAGGGCAAAACATCGCCCTCTCAGTGAACATCCTGGTGATCTCAGTCACCGACTCTGAATCCTACTTCAGCTCAAGAAACTCCTGAGCCAATCTCTCCCTCTCATCCTGCGGAACATAGCGAGTGCTGAACATCTCTCTGAACTGATCCCATGAAACCGCAGCCCTCTGCGCATCCGAGTATGACCCCATGGTCAATCTCCACTAATCCTTCGCCCCGAGCCTCAACAGGTTCAGAGCACACCTCACCCTCAGATCAGCAGGGCATGAACACGTGAAGAAACACCCCTCCACGTCCGATAACCACCTCATAGCAACCATCGGGTCCTGAACCCCATCGAAGGTGGGAGGCTCCATATTATCGATGTCCCGATACTGACAATCCCTATCAGCTCCTCCCCCTGCCGTTGCTATAGCCACTGTAGCTGCCGCGGCAGCCGTCTCCGCAAGAGCCGCATAGCGCTCATCAAAATACTCAACCATGGCGATCTTGATCGACCCAAACAGTTCCGGCAACTCAGCCCGGAACAATGCAGCAACCTCATCATGCAGGATCTCGCGAATCCTCGCATCCAACTCGCTCGTGCTCATCTGATCGATAACCTCAGACGGCACCGATCCACCAGGAACTCTCTCTCCAGCTCCCGATCCTGATCTGGATCCACTCTCATCATGCCTCGAAATCTCCATACTGGAAAACACCATACCAAATCTCAGACTCATCCTACAAACCTGGGATCCAACTTTCTCAACCCAACCCTAGAGATCATGGTTTCCCTGATACGCGTATGGGTCCTGTGCTTTCAGTAGTACGGGCCCATACTACCTTCCACACCTACCCATATTTGTATGAAGTACTACCACAATACCCTAGAGAACATGCATAACAACTATCAACCCTCACCACTAGGGGAACACTGAGAATCTCCCATAAGGGACCCTAGGCTACAGGCATCACAAATCAGGCAACATTATCATGAAATCCTGAAGATCCCTAGCCTAACTCTAGCATGTTGTGCTATCAAAGCTCAATAAAACAAGTGTCATGAATGGTAAATTTGGGGTTACTTACTGGCTCCGGCTGATCGTACCTCCGCGTCCCCCTCTTACTTAATTTGAAAACCATTTTAATTTCTCTTTTAAAACCTTCCTCGATTTGAGACTGCAGTTACACGAGTGTTCCTCCAATTCACTCAAACCAAGGCTCTGATACCAACTTGTAACGACCAAAATTTCAAAACAATTAAAACTTTTCAAAAACCACCCATTTTAATAACGTTGTTACAAAAAGGTTTTTAATACATTATTTAACAGAGTATTTTTCCCAGGTTCAAATCATAAAACACCAACGCGGGGAACGGTACGATCACGCCTTTGCCTTGCCGCAGACTCCTGAGAACCTGAAAACATAAAACCACAACTGTAAGCCCGAAAGCTTAGTGAGATAACCCCAAAAATACCTACCACAAATACGCCCTTCCAGGCCACGACCTTCCGGTCCAAAACATATCGCTTTCTGGCCCATAACATATTGCCTTCCGGCCCATAACACATCGCCTTCCGGCCCATAACATAAAATGCCCACATAACATAACAGATTATAGAACAGCCATACATATCGGGTCAAACCCCAGACCAAGCAACTGTGCACATAACATATAATCATCAACAGATCACATAACATACTATTACCGTAACCAAGATACCGGCCTACCGGTCACTAGCATAACATTGCCCTACGAATCAGTCAACATACCAATTACACACATACGCCTTTCCAGGCCATGACCTTCCGGTCCACATCGCAATGCCTTCCGGCCCATAACATGTAATGCCTTCCGGCCCACAACATATAATGCCTTCCGGCCCATAACGTAATGCCTTCCGGCCCATATTCCGCAATATCATAACAACAAACACTACCCGGATTTCCATCCGATAAAGGGTCGGCCTTGGTGCCGTAGACCCTGTCGATATAGTGAGGATAACTCACCTCGAAACAGCCGACTGAACAGATAACTCAAGCTGCTCCGATCACTGATACGATCTCCACCTCTGGACAGCCACCAATGCACTGAACTCAAACAATAATCAACAATTACCAAAATACCCCTGGAAACCACTGGTCAACCCTTGGTCAAAGTCAACCCGTGACTGACCCTACTCGCCGAGTCAACCTGATGACTCGCCGAGTTCCCATACTCAGAACTTCACTCAATCCGCGACCTAACTCGCTGAGTCACCCCGAGACTCGCCGAGTCCCACAACTTCTGAGTCCTCTCGCACACAACTCACCGAGTCATCCCTTGACTCACCGATTCTCGACTCAACAAGAGAATATCGGAACTCTTCGACAAGACTTGCCGTGTCCAAGAACAGACTCGCCGAGTCTATGGCTATCTTCAACCTACTCGCCGAGTTGTTCATACAACTCGCCGAGTTCCAAGCCATCTTCATCCAACTCGCCGAGTTGTTCTTCCAACTCGCCGAGTCCCAACTCATCTTCAAACAACTCATCGAGTACACCAATGTGACTCGCCGAGTACCACCGGTCTGAATCTATACAGAAGCACTCCAAGCCATGCAATTGATCCAAAACATAGATCTATCTTCCTACAACCCCTTCATCACGTAAAGTGGCAAACTTTACGTGAATCCAACGAGATCTAGGCTTTTTGCACTTTGGTTTAGGGTTTGGGACATGCAAGCTTCACTAAACACTCCAACACATGGACTTTCATGCTCTCAGATTCTTCTCCATTCCAGATCTGAGGTAGCAACCTCAGATCTAACCTCTAGACTTCCAATTTCATCCATAGGCAAGTTCCCACAAACCCCAAAATGAAGAAACAACATAACAATAGCCCAAGAATGAGATATTACCTCCAATGGACGCCCAATCTGCAATATAATTCGAATCCAAGCAAAGCCCCATGCTCCAAGCCTTCAATAATCATCTTCTTCAAGCTCCCAATTGAGATATGATCACTCACACACGAAGGCTAAGGGTTTATGGACTTGGAGATGAATAAAGAGGCTGAGAGTGGGCTGTTATGTTCTTTATATAGGGCTCAACCCCAGGAATTAGGGTTTTCTCCACTCAGCGCCTACTCGCCGAGTCCTCCTTACCGACTCGTCGAGTCGGCTACTTAACACACGACCCAGTCGCGACTCTACTCGCCGAGTCCACCCATGGACTCGCCGAGTCACTCTTCCACAACTTACTCTTTTAGCCCTTCAACTCTACTCTTGATATTTCGGGATGTTACAATTCTACCCCACTTATATTAGGCTTCGCCCTCGAAGCCTACAGCAATTCAATTCCAAGGATACTCCCACAACGCTCCACCTGGCCTTAACCGGACCAGGTCCCTCAAGGCATACTTATCGAAACTCAAACACTCTTTCCCCTCCTACACGGTGTCCTGACCACCATCTCGAACCGGGCACCAACTGTACCCCTGATTATTATTCTCAATAACCGAGAATTACCCAAGATGCAACTCTGCTCTAAATCTCAACAATCGCTCGACCCATAAGGGTTAGAAAACCATGAACCATCGGATATCCGATCCGAATCCCACTCTATCCATTCCAGGACGACTAAGAGACCCATTCTCAATCTCAGAGCTACTCTCATGAGTTCTCCCCTTGCAACCGCATACACATGTTGAACTAGCTCTAACACCCTCAGGTTGGGAAAACCTGATACACTGATAATACCCTCAAACATCCCCCTGGATGAACCACTAATATACACCCCATACCCTGATCAGAATCACACTGAGAGTTCAAGACTCTCTCTCTCCCTGCATCCTTTTCAAGCCTCTTGGCTCTACACTTGCGGATTTCCCTCCGCGACTTCAGCAGACATTCCAAACCAGGTGAGCTTCTAATCCACTGCCGCAAACACACTACTCAATAACCATATTCGAATTGCTCTAATCATAACTCTTCTCTGCCGCTTTCACTTCCATGAACTTGCACTCCCTCTCGGAGTTACACGCCTCTTACCTCTTTCTCTTCCTTTACCAAGGAATCCACCCGGCCACAATGTCACTCCGACAAATGCCACGGTGCTCGCTCGACGCTACACCACCCTTAGCGTGTCCGCTATCCATCCAAAACACTTACTCTGACTCTCCTCGCAGGGACTCTCAAGCCCATGCACTACCTCAACTAAACAAGATCAATACCCGGGGCCAGACCTTCCATTGCAATCACACTACAACATACACAATCCGCAATCTCAAACTGATCCAACAATACCAGTAGAGTCTCCAGCATGACTGGACCGACTCACATAACACATATTAGCCACTCGAGGCTATATCTTTGTGGGTCCGTACACCCAAACTCTGTGAACCCTCAGGTTCTAACTCTGGGAACCTTCCGGTTCCAACTCTATAAACATGCACAGCATAAATCCCATAGAATTAATGCAGTACAACACATCACGTACATAAAGCATACAAATACTCTAATCATATGACCCCGGTTACCTATTCAAACTTGACCCCGGCCTGCTTCCAGGCCTCCACAATCAAATGCCCTAGGTCTGTATCCCACCCCGCATGCCCGACACTCGCTCCTATCAGCCTATACTCTGGGCTGACAGAACACTATTGAATCCCAACAGCTAAGCACCCTCAAATACTCCTCGATCTCCCGGAGAATTCTCCAATTCTCCCCCACTTAAAGCACTGACTAACAACCACCGGTCACCATTAACGACCTTCCAGAACAACCCCGCAGAAAGAGAATACTTACACACTAACTGCTTCCCACAAGCATTAGCAACCCTCAGCAAAACACATCTCCTCACTGATCAATCCGCTCAAAAAGAATTCGATCTCCAAATTTCCCTTCCACGAAGGTAGATGCTACCCGACATTCAACCCAATGTCGCATCTCCACTAATAACCCTCACGAACGATAACCAACGATAGCACAAAACACCAAACTATAATCATACCAAACCCTCAGGGAACAACGGATATCAAACTGAAAACCCGAAACACGAATCCATAACCATGCCAAACTCGCAAAACGACGAATACCGCATCGAATCCACACAAAGATACCAGCACAAACAATACACCGCAATAATCGCAAGATAACAAGACATCAAGAAAGAAACATGCCCGCAGCTGCATCCGGCACTGCTCTAACCTCCTCTGCCGCAAGCTGATAAGCGCGACCCTAAGCCCCTAGGGGCTCCGCTCCACCTTGACCTCCACCTGAAATCCTCAAGGTGGCCGGTGCTAGAGCCTGCACCGGTCCTGTAGAAAGCTGTGGACATTTGACCCTCAAATGTCCATCCTGACGACAATGATAACAAATCCTCAAATCCCGAATCGACACTGACTGCCGACAATCCCGCGCATAGTGCCCCTCCTTTCCGCACTTGCGGCATGCACCACCGGACCAACAAACTCCGGTGTGACCCCTCCCACACTTCCCACAAGTGTGGCCGCTCCGATCCCCCACAGTAACATCAATGGTCCTGGACCGTTTCGGCGCCGGCTGCGACTGCATCGGAGCCTGCCTCAGCTCACGCAACTGCAACTCATCCTCAAACTCACACCGCCTGGCGGCCTCCTGCAACTCCAACAAGGTCTCGCACCTCTACGCAGACACGAACTGTCTGATATCCCCTTGAGCATACTCAGATATCGGGACATCTGGGCCTGCTCCGAAGCGAACTCAGGGCAAAACAACGCCCTCTCAGTGAACATCCTGGTGATCTCAGTCACCGACTCTGAATCCTGCTTCAGCTCAAAAAACTCCTGAGCCAATCTCTCCCTCTCATCCTGCGGAACATAGCGAGTGCTGAACATCTCTCTGAACTGATCCCATGAAACCGCAGCCCTCTGCGCATCCGAGTATGACCCCATGGTCAATCTCCACTAATCCTTCGCCCCGAGCCTCAACAGATTCAGAGCACACCTCACCCTCAGATCAGCAGGGCATGAACACGTGAAGAAACACCCCTCCACGTCCGATAACCACCTCATAGCAACCATCGGGTCCTGAACCCCATCGAAGGTGGGAGGCTCCATATTATCGAAGTCCCGATACTGACAATCCCTATCAGCTCCTCCCCATGCCGTTGCTATAGCCACTGTAGCTGCCGCGGCAGCCGTCTCCGCAAGAGCCGCATAGCGCTCATCAAAATACTCAACCATGGCGATCTTGATCGACCCAAACAGTTCCGGCAACTCAGCCCGGAACAATGCAGCAACCTCATCATGCAGGATCTCGTGAATCCTCGCATCCAACTCGCTCGTGCTCATCTGATCGATAACCTCAGACGGCACCGATCCACCAGGAACTCTCTCTCCAGCTCCCGATCCTGATCTGGATCCACTCTCATCATGCCTCGAAATCTCCATACTGGAAAACACCATACCAAATCTCAGACTTATCCCACAAACCTGGGATCCAACTTTCTCAACCCAACCCTAGAGATCATGGTTTCCCTGATACGCGTATGGGTCCTGTGCTTTCAGTAGTACGGGCCCATACTACCTTTCACACCTACCCATATTTGTATGAAGTACTACCACAATACCCTAGAGAACATGCATAACAACTATCAACCCTCACCACTAGGGGAACACTGAGAATCTCCCATAAGGGACCCTAGGCTACAGGCATCACAAATCAGGCAACATTATCATGAAATCCTGAAGATCCCTAGCCTAACTCTAGCATGTTGTGCTATCAAAGCTCAATAAAACAAGTGTCATGAATGGTAAATTTGGGGTTACTTACTGGCTCCGGCTGATCGTACCTCCGCGTCCCCCTCTTACTTAATTTGAAAACCATTTTAATTTCTCTTTTAAAACCTTCCTCGATTTGAGACTGGAGTTACACGAGTGTTCCTCCAATTCACTCAAACCAAGGCTCTGATACCAACTTGTAACGACCAAAATTTCAAAACAATTAAAACTTTTCAAAAACCACCCATTTTAATAACGTTGTTACAAAAAGGTTTTTAATACATTATTTAACAGAGTATTTTTCCCAGGTTCAAATCATAAAACACCAACGCGGGGAACGGTACGATCACGCCTTTGCCTTGCCGCAGACTCCTGAGAACCTGAAAACATAAAACCACAACTGTAAGCCCGAAAGCTTAGTGAGATACCCCCAAAAATACCTACCACAAATACGCCCTTCCAGGCCACGACCTTCCGGTCCAAAACATATCGCTTTCTGGCCCATAACATATTGCCTTCCGGCCCATAACACATCGCCTTCCGGCCCATAACATAAAATGCCCACATAACATAACAGATCATAGAACAGCCATACATATCGGGTCAAACCCCAGACCAAGCAACTGTGCACATAACATATAATCATCAACAGATCACATAACATACTATTACCCTAACCAAGATACCGGCCTACCGGTCACTAGCATAACATTGCCCTACGAATCAGTCAACATACCAATTACACACATATGCCTTTCCAGGCCATGACCTTCCGGTCCACATCGCAATGCCTTCCGGCCCATAACTTGTAATGCCTTCCGGCCCACAACATATAATGCCTTCCGGCCCATAACGTAATGCCTTCCGGCCCATATTCCGCAATATCATAACAACAAACACTACCCGGATTTCCATCCGATAAAGGGTCGGCCTTGGTGCCGTAGACCCTGTCGATATAGTGAGGATAACTCACCTCGAAACTGCCGACTGAACAGATAACTCAAGCTGCTCCGATCACTGATACGATCTCCACCTCTGGACAGCCACCAATGCACTGAACTCAAACAATAATCAACAATTACCAAAATACCCCTCGAAACCACTGGTCAACCCTTGGTCAAAGTCAACCCCTGACTGACCCTACTCGCCGAGTCAACCCGATGACTCGCCGAGTTCCCATACTCATAACTTCACTCAATCCGCGACCTAACTCGCCGAGTCACCCCGAGACTCGCCGAGTCCCACAACTTCTGAGTCCTCTCGCACACAACTCACCGAGTCATCCCTTGACTCACCGATTCTCGACTCAACCAGAGAATATCGGAACTCTTCGACAAGACTCGCCGAGTCCAAGAACAGACTCGCCGAGTCTATGGCTATCTTCAACCTACTCGCCGAGTTGTTCCTACAACTCGCCGAGTTCCAGGCCATCTTCATCCAACTCGCCGAGTTGTTCTTCCAACTCGCCGAGTCCCAGCTCATCTTCAAACAACTCGTCGAGTACACCAATGTGACTCGCCGAGTACCACCGGTCTGAATCTATACAGAAGCACTCCAAGCCATGCAATTGATCCAAAACATAGATCTATCTTCCTACAACCCCTTCATCACGTAAAGTGGCAAACTTTACGTGAATCCAACGAGATCTAGGCTTTTTGCACTTTGGATTAGGGTTTGGGACATGCAAGCTTCACTAAACACTCCAACACAGGGACTTTCATGCTCTCAGATTCTTCTCCATTCCAGATCTGAGGTAGCAACCTCAGATCTAACCTCTAGACTTCCAATTTCATCCATAGGCAAGTTCCCACAAACCCCAAAATGAAGAAACAACATAACAATAGCCCAAGAACGAGATATTACCTCCAATGGACGCCCAATCTGCAATGTAATTCGAATCCAAGCAAAGACCCTTGCTCCAAGCCTTCAATAATCATCTCCTTCAAGCTCCCAATTGAGATATGATCACTCACACACGAAGGCTAAGGGTTTATGGACTTGGAGATGAATAAAGAGGCTGAGAGTGGGCTGTTATGTTCTTTATATAGGGCTCAACCCCGGGAATTAGGGTTTTCTCCACTTAGCGCCTACTCGTCGAGTCCTCCTTACCGACTCGCCGAGTCGGATACTTAACACGCGACCCAGTCGCGACTCTACTCGCCGAGTCACTCTTCCACAACTTACTCTTTTAGCCCTTCAACTCTACTCTTGATATTTCGGGATGTTACAATTCTCCCCCACTTATATTAGGCTTTGCCCTCGAAGCCTACAGCAACTCAATTCCAAGGATACTCCCACAACACTCCACCTGGCCTTAACCGGACCAGGTCCCTCAAGGCATACATATCGAAACTCGAACACTCTTTCCCCTCCTACACGGTGTCCTGACCACCGTCTCGAACCGGGCACCAACTGTACCCCTGATTATCATTCTCAATAATTGAGAATTACCCAAGATGCAACTCTGCTCTAAATCTCAACAATCACTCGACCCATAAGTGTTAGAAAACCATGAACCATCGGATATCCGATCCGAATCCCACTCTATCCATTCCAGGACGACTGAGAGACCCATTCTCAATCTCAGAGCTACTCTCACGAGTTCTCCCCTTGCAACCGCATACACATGTTGAACTAGCTCTAACACCCTCAGGTTGGGAAAACCTGATACACTGATAATACCCTCAAACATCCCCCAGGATGAACCACTAATATACACCCCATACCCTGATCAGAATCACACTGAGAGTTCAAGACTCTCTCTCTCCCTGCATCCTTTTCGAGCCTCTTGTCTCTACACTTGCGGATTTCCCTCCGCGACTTCAGCATACATTCCAAACCGGGTGAGCTTCTAATCCACTACCGCAAACACGCTGCTCAATAACCATATTCGAATTGCTCTAATCATAACTCTGCTCTGCCGCTTTCACTTCCGTGAACTTGCACTCCTTCTCGGAGTTACACGCCTCTTACCTCTTTCTCTTCCTTTACCAAGGAATCCACCCGGCCACAATGTCACTCCGACAAATGCCACGGTGCTCGCTCGACGCTACACCACCCTTAGCGTGTCCGCTATCCATCCAACACACTTACTCTGACTCTCCTCGCAGGGACTCTCAAGCCCATGCACTACCTCAACTAAACAAGATCACTACCCGGGGCCAGACCTTCCATTGCAATCACACTACAACATACACAATCCGTAATCTCAAACTGATCCAACAATACCAGTAGAGTCTCCAGCATGACTGGATCGACTCACATAACACATATTAGCCACTCGAGGCTATATCTTTGTGGGTCCGTACACCCAAACTCTGTGAACCCTCAGGTTCTAACTCTGGGAACCTTCCGGTTCCAACTCTATAAACATGCACAGCATAAATCCCATAGAATTAATGCAGTACAACACATCACATACATAAAGCATACAAATACTCTGATCACATGACCCTGGTTACCTATTCAAACTTGACCCCGGCCTGCTTCCAGGCCTCCACAATCAAATGCCCTAGGTCTGTATCCCGCCCCGCATGCCCGACACTCGCTCCTATCAGCCTATACTCTGGGCTGACAGAACACTATTGAATCCCAACAGCTAAGCACCCTCAAATACTCCTCGATCTCCCGGAGAATTCTCCAATTCTCCCCCACTTAAAGCACTGACTAACAACCACCGGTCGCCATTAACGACCTTCCAGAACAACCCCGCACAAAGAGAACACTTACACACTAACTGCTTCCCACAAGCATTAGCAACCCTCAGCAAAACACATCTCCTCACTGATCAATCCGCTCAAAAAGAATTCGATCTCCAAATTTCCCTTCCACGAATGTAGATGCTACCCGACATTCAACCCAATGCCGCATGTCCACTAATAACCCTCACAAATGATAACCAACGATAGCACAAAACACCAAACTATAATCATACCAAACCCTCAAGGAACAAGGGATACCAAAATAAAAACCCGAAACACGAATCCATAACCTTGCCAAACTCGCAAAACGACGAATACCGCATCGAATCCACACAAAGATACCAGCACAAACAATACACCACAATAATCGCAAGATAACAAGACATCAAGAAAGAAACATACCCGCAGCTGCATCCGGCACTGCTCTAACCTTCTCTGCCGCAAGCTGATAAGCACGACCCCTGAGCCCCTAGGGGCTCCGCTCCACCTTGACCTCCACCTGAAATCCTCAAGGTGGCCGGTGCTAGAGCCTGCACCGGTCCTGTAGAAAGCTGTGGACATTTGACCCTCAAATGTCCATCCTGACGACAATGATAACAAATCCTCAAATCCCGAATCGACACTGACTGTCGACAATCCCGCGCATAGTGCCCCTCCTTTCCGCACTTGCGGCATGCACCACCGGACCAACAAACTCCGGTGTGACCCCTCCCACACTTCCCACAAGTGTGGCCGCTCCGATCCCCCACAGTAACATCAATGGTCCTGGACCGTTTCGGCGCCGGCTGCGACTGCATCAGAGCTTGCCTCAGCTCACGCAACTGCAACTCATCCTCAAACTCACACCGCCTGGCGGCCTCCTGCAACTCCAACAAGGTCTCGCACCTCTGCGCAGACACGAACTGTCTGATATCCCCCTTGAGCATACTCAGATATCGGGACATCTGGGCCTGCTCCGAAGCGAACTCAGGGCAAAACATCGCCCTCTCAGTAAACATCCTGGTGATCACAGTCACCGACTCTGAATCCTACTTCAGCTCAAGAAACTCCTGAGCCAATCTCTCCCTTTCATCCTGCGGAACATAGCGAGTGCTGAACATCTCTCTGAACTGATCGCATGAAACCGCAGCCCTCTGCGCATCCGAGTATGACCCCATGGTCAATCTCCACTAATCCTTTGCCCCGAGCCTCAACAGGTTCAGAGCACACCTCACCCTCAGATCAGCAGGGCATGAACACGTGAAGAAACACCCCTCCACGTCCGATAACCACCTCATAGCAACCATCGGGTCCTGAACCCCATCGAAGGTGGGAGGCTCCATATTATCGAAGTCCCGATACTGACAATCCCTATCAGCTCCTCCCCCTGTCGTTGCTATAGCCACTGTAGCTGCCGCGGCAGCCGTCTCCGCAAGAGCCGCATAGCGCTCATCAAAATACTCAACCATGGCGATCTTGATCGACCCAAACAGTTCCGGCAACTCAGCCCAGAACAATGCAGCAACCTGATCATGCAGGATCTCGCGAATCCTCGCATCCAACTCGCTCGTGCTCATCTGATCGATAACCTCAGACGGCACCGATCCACCAGGAACTCTCTCTCCAGCTCCCGATCCTGATCTGGATCCACTCTCATCATGCCTCGAAATATCCATACTAGAAAACACCATACCAAATCTCAGACTCATCCCACAAACCTGGGATCCAACTTTCTCAACCCAACCCTAGAGATCATGGTTTCCCTGATACGCGTATGGGTCCTTTGCTTTCAGTAATACGGGCCCATACTACCTTCCACACCTACCCATATTTGTATGAAATACTACCACAATACCCTAGAGAACATGCATAACAACTATCAACCCTCACCACTAGGGGAACACTGAGAATCTCCCATAAGGGACCCTAGGCTATAGGCATCACAAATCAGGCAACATCATCATGAAATCCTGAAGATCCCTAGCCTAACTCTAGCATGTTGTGCTATCAAAGCTCAATAAAACAAGTGTCATGAATGGTAAATTTGGGGTTACTTACTGGCTCCGGCTGATCGTACCTCCGCGTCCCCCTCTTACTTAATTTGAAAACCATTTTAATTTCTCTTTTAAAACCTTCCTCGATTTGAGACTGGAGTTACACGAGTGTTCCTCCAATTCACTCAAACCAAGGCTCTGATACCAACTTGTAACGACCAAAATTTCAAAACAATTAAAACTTTTCAAAAACCACCCATTTTAATAACGTTGTTACAAAAAGGTTTTTAATACATTATTTAACAGAGTATTTTTCCCAGGTTCAAATCATAAAACACCAACGCGGGGAACGGTACGATCACGCCTTTGCCTTGCCGCAGACTCCTGAGAACCTGAAAACATAAAACCACAACTGTAAGCCCGAAAGCTTAGTGAGATACCCCCAAAAATACCTACCACAAATACGCCCTTCCAGGCCACGACCTTCCGGTCCAAAACATATCGCTTTCTGGCCCATAACATATTGCCTTCCGGCCCATAACACATCGCCTTCCGGCCCATAACATAAAATGCCCACATAACATAACAGATCATAGAACAGCCATACATATCGGGTCAAACCCCAGACCAAGCAACTGTGCACATAACATATAATCATCAACAGATCACATAACATACTATTACCCTAACCAAGATATCGGCCTACCGGTCACTAGCATAACATTGCCCTACGAATCAGTCAACATACCAATTACACACATACGCCTTTCCAGGCCATGACCTTCCGGTCCACATCGCAATGCCTTCCGGCCCATAACATGTAATGCCTTCCGGCCCACAACATATAATGCCTTCCGGCCCATAACGTAATGCCTTCCGGCCCATATTCCGCAATATCATAACAACAAACACTACCCGGATTTCCATCCGATAAAGGGTCGGCCTTGGTGCCGTAGACCCTGTCGATATAGTGAGGATAACTCACCTCGAAACTGCCGACTGAACAGATAACTCAAGCTGCTCCGATCACTGATACGATCTCCACCTCTGGACAGCCACCAATGCACTGAACTCAAACAATAATCAACAATTACCAAAATACCCCTGGAAACCACTGGTCAACCCTTGGTCAAAGTCAACCCGTGACTGACCCTACTCGCCGAGTCAACCCGATGACTCGCCGAGTTCCCATACTCAGAACTTCACTCAATCCGCGACCTAACTCGCTGAGTCACCCCGAGACTCGCCGAGTCCCACAACTTCTGAGTCCTCTCGCACACAACTCACCGAGTCATCCCTTGACTCACCGATTCTCGACTCAACAAGAGAATATCGGAACTCTTCGACAAGACTTGCCGTGTCCAAGAACAGACTCGCCGAGTCTATGGCTATCTTCAACCTACTCGCCGAGTTGTTCATACAACTCGCCGAGTTCCAAGCCATCTTCATCCAACTCGCCGAGTTGTTCTTCCAACTCGCCGAGTCCCAGCTCATCTTCAAACAACTCGTCGAGTACACCAATGTGACTCGCCGAGTACCACCGGTCTGAATCTATACAGAAGCACTCCAAGCCATGCAATTGATCCAAAACATAGATCTATCTTCCTACAACCCCTTCATCACGTAAAGTGGCAAACTTTACGTGAATCCAACGAGATCTAGGCTTTTTGCACTTTGGTTTAGGGTTTGGGACATGCAAGCTTCACTAAACACTCCAACACAGGGACTTTCATGCTCTCAGATTCTTCTCCATTCCAGATCTGAGGTAGCAACCTCAGATCTAACCTCTAGACTTCCAATTTCATCCATAGGCAAGTTCCCACAAACCCCAAAATGAAGAAACAACATAACAATAGCCCAAGAACGAGATATTACCTCCAATGGACGCCCAATCTGCAATGTAATTCGAATCCAAGCAAAGCCCCTTGCTCCAAGCCTTCAATAATCATCTCCTTCAAGCTCCCAATTGAGATATGATCACTCACACACGAAGGCTAAGGGTTTATGGACTTGGAGATGAATGAAGAGGCTGAGAGTGGGCTGTTATGTTCTTTATATAGGGCTCAACCCCGGGAATTAGGGTTTTCTCCACTCAGCGCCTACTCGCCGAGTCCTCCTTACCGACTCGCCGAGTCAGCTACTTAACACGCGACCCAGTCGCGACTCTACTCGCCGAGTCCATCCATGGACTCGCCGAGTCACTCTTCCACAACTTACTCTTTTAGCCCTTCAACTCTACTCTTGATATTTCGGGATGTTACATCGCCATTAGCCAAGTCGCCATATCGATTAGCTCCTGTAGAGATGCAAGAGCTTTCTAGCCAACTAAGCGAATTATTGAACAACGGGTTCATAAGGCCAAGCTTCTGACCCTGGGGAGCTCCGTTTTTATTCATAAAGAAAAAGGATGGAACGTTCCGCATGTGCATCGATTACCGAGAGCTAAACAAACTCACCATCAAGAAACGATACCCCCTCCCCTGGATCGACGACCTATTTGACCAACTACAAGGATCGAGTTATTTTTCCAAGATAGATCTAAGATTCGGGTACCTCTAACTACGGGTCCGGGAAGAAGGTATCCCCAAGACCACATTCCGAACTCGCTACATTCACTACGAATTCGTAGTAATTCCCTTTGGTCTGAGAAATGCGCCTGCAGCGTTTATGGACCTAATGAACCGGGTGTGTCGACCCTACCTAGACAAATTTGTGATAGTATTCATTGATAACATACTAATATACTCACAAAGTGAGGAAGAGCACAGTCAACACCTGCGGCAAGTCTTGAAAATATTAAGGGCAGAGAAGTTGTATGCGAATTTCTCCAAATGCGAATTCTGGATCCACAGGGTGGATTTCTTAGGAACATGGTCAGCGAAGAAGGGATACATGTGGACCCTGCCAAAATAAAAGCAATCGAAGGTTGGGCAACTCCAAGAACCCCAACAGAGATCAAGCAATTCTTAGGCCTCGTTGGTTACTACAGGAGGTTCATACAGAATTTCTCCAAAATTGCTAAACCACTCACCGCCTTAACTCAGAATGGTGTAACCTTCAGTTGGGAGAGGAAACAAGAGGTTTCTTTCCAAACCTTGAAACAAGCTCTATGCAGCGCCCCGATCTTGTCCCTCCCAGAAGGGATGGAAGATTTCGTGGTCTATTGCGACGCATCCAATTAAGGACTAGGCTGCATACTCGTGCAGCGAGGAAAGGTCATAGCCTACGCATCAACACAACTAAAGAAACAAGAGGTGAACTACACCGCACATGACCTCGAGCTAGGTGTAGTAGTGCTCACTCTAAATATCTGGAGGCACTACCTTTATGGTACAAAGTACACCGTTTTCACAGATCACAAGAGCCTCCAGCACATCCTAAACCAGAAAGAGCTCAACATGAGGCAGCGGCGATGGGTAGAACTACTGAATGACTACGAGTGTGAAATTCGATATCATTTGGGAAAGGCTAACATAGTCACAAATTCCTTAAACCGAAAGGAAACTCGGGTCTCCCAGTAAAGACACTAACCATGAGTATCCATTCCCACCTATCTTCGCAGATCAAAGAGGCTCAACTCGAAGCCTTGAAACCCAAGAACATTATAAACGAAGCCTTGCGAGGGATGGATAAGAACCTTACAGTCAAAGAAGACGGATCCTACTACCTCATGGATTGAATTTGTACACCGAATTTTAGTGGTTACAGAGACATTGTCATGAATGAAGCCCACAAGGCAAGGTACTCCTTCCATCCAGGTTCGGATAAGATGTACCTGGATCTAAAGAAACTTTATTGGTGGCCGAACATCAAAGCCAAAATCGCTACCTACGTGGGCAAGTGCCTGCCGTGTGCCAAAGTTAAGGTAGAGTATTAGAAGCCCTCGGGTCTACTACAACAACTAGACATACCCGAGTGGAAGTGGGAACGGATAACCATGGATTGCATAACAAAGTTACCCAAGACAGCAGGTGGACTTGACACCATTTGGGTGATCGTTGACAGGTTAACCAAATCCGCCCACTTCCTGCCAATAAAGGCGACCTACAAAATGGAAAAGCTGGCAAGGACGTATATCAAGAAAATAGTGTGACTGCATGGTCTGCCACTATCTATTATCTCCGACATAGATAGTAGATTCGCCTTACGATTCTGGCAGTTCCTACAGAAGTCCTTGGGAACCCAACTTGATATGAGCACTGCCTATTATCCTCAGACCGACAGGCAGAAAGAGAGGAGCATTAAGACATTGGAAGATATTCTGAGGGCGTGTGTGATAGACTTTGGTAAATAATGGGATACCCACTTGCCACTTGTTGAATTTTCCTACAATAACAGCTATCACACCAGCATTAAGGTCACCCCGTTCGAAGCCCTTTATGGAGGCAAGTGCAGATCTCCCTTGTTGTGGGCCGAGGTGGGTGATATGCAGGTTGCCAAGGGACAAGTACCGTATAGCGTACTCACAGGCCTGGAAATCATACGAGAAACCACGGGAGAAAATCGTGCAAATTCGTGAGCGCTTAAAAGCATCTTGGGATTCGAAAAAGAACTATACGGATAAGCGATGTAAGCCTTTGGAGTTCCAGGTCGGTGACCATGTACTAAGGTATCGCCCTAGAAGGGAATGATATGATTTAGCAAATGTGGAAAGCTAAACCCAATGTGTATCAGGCCATTCAAGGTCCTTGCTAGGATCGGCCTGGTGGCTTACAAGCTTCGGCTACAACAGGAGCTCAGCAATGTACATCCTGTCTTCCATGTGTCCAATATGAAGAAATGCCTATACGATGAATCCCTCGCCATCCCACTGGATGAGATAGAAGTAAACAAGAAGCGTCATTTTTTGGAAGATTGAAATAATGGACATGGAGGTGAAACGGACGAAACAAAGTTGCATTCCCATTGTTAAGATCCAATAGAACGCCAAAAGAGGGCCCGAGTTCACCTGGGAATGAGAAGATCAAATGAAACAAAAGTACCCACATCTCTTCCCCAGTTCATGAGTTCTAAACTAATTTTGGGACGAAATTCCCTATAACGGGGGATGATGTGACAACTAGGAAATTTTGGGTCAGACCAAGCCGAAGGGGTCTTGTGTATAAGTGTATCCACAATATATATCTATGTAACTTGATGCAATAATGTTATTTGAAAGCCAAGAGGGCACCGTTTGTATGATTAAAGATAATATACACTTAGATATTGATGTTGAAATAAACCTTGAAAGATCAATTGAAATCAAAAGAATCAAATAGGTTTAACACAACAACATGTATTTATGCAAGGACCTTGAATTCTCGAGTTTTAAGACCATCATCTTTGTAATATCTATTACTTAAAACCGAAAACACCATGCCTTCAAAACATTAAGAACAAAATCAATACCATACAACTCCACTAAGGCTGAAAACACACATTAAAGATCCACTAAGGCCGAAAATACCATTGGAAGGACTTAGGACCGAAATCAACTAATTAAAGACAATCCTAGGACCGAAATCACATGTGATTTCGATCATACTAGGGTGTTTTAAAGGTTTTTGCAGTCTAGGATAAGGAAAAAGCAAGGAAAGTTGACTTTATCATTTGAAATCTCACCCATTTCCAATAAAATCACAATATCCCACGTAATACCCAAAAAATATCCATACTTTAACCCCCTGTTATCTAAGTAAACATAACATCAATAATACTCCTTTTACTTAAATGAGATTATCTTCACCAAATCTCAGCATTTCTTCATTATATTTCCTGTTAAATTCCTCCTCCTCTCAAGAGTCCATTTCCAAGTTTCAAAGGAATTAAGCCCCAAGTTCATCCTTATATTTCTTTAGTAAGTATTTTCATAATACCCTAGTGTTTACAAACGATTTTAAGTTAGTTTCACCATTTTTACACACATTTTTGTGTGTTGACATTCTTAGGATAATAACCTTTCCTAGAAGCTCATCCATTTCACTCAAGTGCCAATCTCAAAATCTTCATCTCAATCCTTTAAATCACCCATAAGAACCCACTTAAGGTGAGTTCATACCCCACCTTTTTCGAGATTTTTCATGTTTTTTTTTTGGGGGGGGGATACAAGCAAAACCATATTATGGCAAATTTTTGTTATATGTGTCCATCAATATGTTGTGTATAAGGTTTTATGTGCATGCTATGTGATTTTACTAGTTATTTTTAGCTTTCATGCACAATATGGTTAAGTTATATATATATATATATATATATATATATATATATATATATATATATATATACATATGTGTGTGTGTGTGTGTGTATAACTATACTAAAACAAGTATAAATATATTACATGAACAAATGTGAAAGTTACGAATTTTGTGATAAAAGGAAATTTTCTATCAAGAATGAGTTTTCATAACTATTCTAAGACAAAATTCTCTTGGGTTTTAACCAAATTATGAATATCCTAAACCTATTACTTTGTCTGATAAAATGTATAAATGGGTTTACTTTTCACTAACTCTACAACTTTTTCAGTTAAACTATAATGGGTATAGTTTGTGGTTCATTTCAACTAGTAATCAGTTTTCGGGCGTATCATAAATGATTATTTCAAACTATAATTATGTCACTCTATAAAAACTCTATGGAAGGAAAATACATTTACATACAAAAAGGATTTTCACCACATTACACGTAAACCATTGGTACAGTTTGTGAGACACACTCACTTCACGTACTTTACCTAAAGTGCACCTTAAGTCCTGAATTATAAGAAGAGTCTCCTGGAGGGAGAGCGAGACCGTTGTGTATAGATCTATACGGGATTGACAACCCCGCACCTTAGATGTTCGCTACAGTTAGACCGGAAGTCTAGGGTGAGAATTGTCTACCAGCTCCGATAGCTGAAGAACGTCGTATAGGCCACTAGTCATATTAAGTATGGTTATAATAACTCACATAGGGTATTAACAAATCTATGGTTTACGAGGCTACTGCTTCTTCATTTTTTTATAATATATATATATATATATATATATATATATATATATATATATATATATATATGTGTGTGTGTGTGTGTGTGTGTGTGTGTGTGTATATATATATATATATATAAAGCTATATGATACTACTTTACGATACAACATTACTTACATTTTTGGTTGTAGGGTTTTAAGACTACAGTTTACATTTACGGAAATATTGGATTTTCTGGAAAGTTTTACGCTATCATTTACAAGGAAACATTACAAAACTTATTCATACAAAATTGCTTATGAACTCACCAACTTTAATGTTAACACTCTTCAAAACCGCTTGTATTCTCAGGAAACCAGTGAACAGGTATTACGAAAAGGTTTTGTGGACAAGAGTCGCTACATCATGATTTCTACATTTTCAAATATTTGTACTTAACTTTTGGAACAAACAAAGGTTGTAGACAATGTAACCTTGTATCCTTAATGTATGAATGTGTTGTGATGCTATGATTCATTTATATTCAATTGTTATGATATTGCACACGAAGTCTCTCCATCTGCCCCCAGACAGTTTCCGCCATTCTAGTTTGGAGGTGTGACAAACTTCAACCCACCATAACCCTAACCCTAGACATTGTTCAACCGCTACCCTCACCTTACCTCCCTCTAGCCGCCGCCACCACCCCTTCACTCTCATTCTCCGGCCGGCAAGACAACCGACGAACATTGCTACCCCTGCTGTCAAGTCAGACACCACCGCTGTGGAGGTCCGAAACCACTGAAGCCACACCCTCACGATCATGCTATGACCAGGAAGTGACGTTACGGTTGTTACTCCCATTGTTGTGTCCCAGTCGATGAAGATGAAGTCGTCGCTAACGCCGACGGTTAGCTTGAAATTGTTTACTGTGGTCCCCAACCGACTACCCTTATTTCCTTTCCAACCCATAGTTGATGTCATGGTGGTTCGTGCCGACGAAGACGAAAGCCGCCACTCGTCATCATTTCAGCCTTGGAGATCAAAGGTCGACGACAGTAGAGGCCGTTGTGGTTGTGGTTGAGTCTCTCTCTCCCATCTCTCTTGTTGCTGCGTCCCAACGCCATTTGCAGCCATTAGCCGCCGTTGATCGCCGCTGCTGAGCGCCATTTCATGCCATCACTGCCGCCATACGCCACCACGTGGTGGCTGGACTCATTTACAAACAGAACATTGTGTGTGTGTGTGTGTGTGGTTACTTGGCCGCAAATCACAAAAGAACCACCACCACCACCACCACCGTGAGATGGTGGCTACCACCTCCGACCACCGCTTACCGCCACAAGGGTGGCTGGGTGTGTATCTCTATGTTATTTGTGTGTGTGTGTGTGCGCGGTCATTTGGTTATTTCATTGTAATATTGTATTGCGATCGGAATAATTAAGGGAATCTTTCACCACCACCGTGAGGTGGTGGCCGCCCCCGTGACCCGCTATTGACCACCATTACCCGAGGTGGTAGTGGGTGGTGGCTGACTTATTTAATAATTAATTAACTTAAAACTTAACAAATGGACTAAATGGAATGCGATTGGGTTGGAAACCCCAATTAGGGTTTAGAAAATCCTAATTTTGGATTTGTTAATTTGGACTTATCCACGTTTTGGGCCAATGGAATTGAATTATGAATTACACCCGATCAAACCGTATGATTAATCTAGTAGAGTGATGGACTTAATGGATTAAGTCATTAATAGGTTAAGTAAGAAACACTTAACCCTCATCGTCAATTTATGTGAAAACCCTAATTTTGGTCGGGCCTTGAGTTAGGCCTTTCTGTTGGGCTTTGGTGATTAGGCTATTGATGGGCTATCCAAGAACAAGTAAATGGACTAAAATATTTGGATGGGCTTTAGTGTAAGGCCCATGTGAAGGACTTGGGCCAAATTTGGAAAATTAGGGCATAATTGGGCTGTTATGATTATGAGATATTGGACCATTGGAATGCCAAGTGTTTGGAACAGAATAGATGGTTGGGCCTTAAGGTAAGGCCCATGTGAAGGGTTTGGCTCAATTTTGAACATTGGGCCATATGTTGGGCTTTGGTCTATTGGTTGACTATTGGGCCTTTGGAGTGTGAGTTGGACCTTGGGCTTGGAACCCAATGATTAATTGGGTATTGTTTAATATTGACAGTTCGGGAACCTGTGATCCAGCAGCTAGGGTTTTGCCTGTGAGACTTCAGTAATGTGAGGTCAGTTCTCCTTACTATATCGACAAGGTCTAAGGCACTAAGGCCGACCCTTTGGATTGTTATCCTGGTTATAGTATGTTGTTATGTCGTTATGATATGTATGATATGTACTTCTTTGTTGATTGATTATGTGTTATGAGTATGTCGACATATGTATGTGTATGTTTCGGTTGAGGCAGTACTGCTTTATTATGAAAGCCAACAGACCCAGGGCAGCCCGGATAGACTGAAGGCCATGCGAGGCGGACCAGTCAGGCCGAAGTCCTGGTGAACGGTTTGGATAAGTTGAAGGCCCTATGAGGCAGTCCTGACGTGCCAAAGGCTCGGGAGCGGTCCAGATATGCTGTAGTCCCTACGAGGCGGTCCAGTCACGCTGATAACTCAGTATGCATATTGTTTGATAGGATTAGTAATATGTTAGTTCTGCATCCTGGTAGATAAGATGGTACTATGCTTATCGATCTATTAGATCTGCATCCTGGTAGCTAGGATGGTTTTATGATTAGCGATCTGTTAGATCGGTTTGACTGTTATATACATGCTAGCGTATGATACTTATGTGCACATGATTTTTTGATTGAGGTTGGGTTGAGGCAGACCTGCTTTGTGCTGAAGGCCAACATACCTTGGGCAAACAGGATAGACAGAAGACCCGGGAGGGCATATTAGTCAGGCCGAAGGCCCGACGAGTGGTCTAAATAGGCTGAAGGCCCTAAGAGGCGGTCCAAACGTGTCGAAGGCCTCGAAAGCAGTCCAGATAGACTGAAGGCCTGCGAAGTGGTCCAGTTAGGTTGATGTCTCATTATGCATGTTGTTTGTTTGTTATGATATGGTTATATATGTATCGCATTGGTATTTTGGGGGTAACTCACTAAGCCTTTGAGTTTACATTTATCGATTATTGTTTCAGGTAATTCTGATCATCGCGGGAAGGCGAAGGCGTGACCGTATACTTCCTCATGTTTTGTGATTTTGATTTCTGGGAAAACTCTGATATGGATTTATTTGAATACATTTTGTAACAGATAATGGTTTTGGATTGTTTGAAAAGTTTTAAATTTTTGTGAATTTTATGGATGTTACAATATGAATTGTATCTTTCAACGATGCAATTTTTTTCTAGAATATAGTTTTATACCTTCCAGAACACTAGATTTGAATAATTCATTATTACATCCCGGACGCATGAAATTTTCGTCATCAAAATAATCAATTTCTTGAATATCTTTTGTTCCTGAACAAATAACAACTAGTAAAAGATTAAAATCTTTAAATATACTTATACATTTTTAAAACATATACATACTCATATAGATGTATATTATTTGAAAATTTTGTATGCATATTCATATGTCTAATCATATTCATATTGATATAGATGTTCATTATTTCAAACAAAAGAAGAATTTTAGTTGAAACATTCAAGTACATGATATCTGTATTTGGGATTTCAGTTTAAACTAAAGAAGGATTCAAAGAAATATCATCTCAAATATCTACAAAAATAAATAAAATAATATGATATTAAAATAACTATGAATAGTTAAAAAGAGAAATTTATTACAACCTCCTGAAATTATGACGAAATTGATATCAAATTCATTTGTTTCAAAGACATCAGAGATCATGTAAACATATTATCAAAAAAAGGTTATTTTAAAAAAGTTAGTAAATCAAAATATAATAATTATATGATACCTTCGCGAGTGAGTTCAGGTGAATGAAATGTAGTATTCCTAAAGATATCTTCTATAATTTCTGTAAAAAAAAACATATATGTAAAAGATATGCAGGGAACAAATGCATATAAAAAGCGATAAAACTCTAACGCTTATACATATTGATGTGTAAGCATATTAATATGCACATAGATAAAAATATTATTATATGATACCTTCACTTGTGAGTTCACATGAATGAAAAGTAATATTCTCAAAGATATTCTTTACAATTTCTATAAAAAAACATAAGTAAAACATATGCATCGAACAAATGCATATAAAAAACGTTAAATAAAAGATTCAATTTTTTGCAATCAATTAAATAAATAAGTTAAATATAGTCACAAATTGATAAGAATAAAAAAATATATATATTCCTACTGATGATGTTACATAATTACCTGGATTAACAAATTCATAAGAAGCTCTGGCTTTGCTTTGGACAACTTGAGAATAATCAACCTTTGATCTAACGGTTTTAAAGCTTGAAGAACTATAATACAAATCAAACGTACACAATAATGCAAAAAAACATATCATTTAATACAAATTAAACTTAGAAAACTAATATAACGAAATTT